>NC_069391.1:12975714-13286785 GCF_027475565.1 Acinonyx jubatus
GAGGGCTGCCGGCTGCCGGCCGAGGGCGGCCCCGCCACCGACCAGGTGAGCGAGCGAGCGAGTGGGTGAACGGCCCGGGCCACTGTCCGGCAGGGGCCGGGCGGCGGGCGGCCGCGGGGAGGAGGGGTTCGGGGGTGCGCCTGTGAGTGTGTGTCTGTGAGTGTGTGAGCGCGCGCGAGCGCGGAGGGGGGGGGGTCGCGGAAAGCGGGAACACATTATGCAAATGTTGGAGGAATTTCTCAAAAAGCGATTTAGCAAAGACACAGGCGAATCAAGAGGAGGCGAGGCGGGTATTGTCCGTCTGAATAGGCGCTGATAGCGCCGATGCGCCGGGGGTTGTGCTGGCGCAACGCTGAGAATCCCGACGCGGGGCCGGTCCCGGGCGCGCCGAGGGGCTGGAGGGTGCTTTTTCCTCTTCTTGGACGCCTCTGTTTTCTCTTTTTGGTTCCATTCCCCCCCACCCCCCCGCGAATCTCGCCCCCGTTTTGCTCCGGGTTTCCCTCCGACTGGCCCTCCAAAGGCGCCTGAATTCGTGTCAATATCGCCGCATCAATTTCGAAGCGCGTGCTGGGCTGGAGGGCTGATGCTCCCAGCGCTCCGGGTTTTATTTTCCTCAAACGCCTCCCCCCCCCACCCCCACATCTCCTTTTTATTTTCTTTCTTTCTCTCTTTTCTCCTTTTTGCATTTTGTGTCGAGAGGAGGAGAAGGGAGCGAGGAAAGGGGGGTGGGTGGAGAGAGAAAAAATTCGATTTTTAATTACTACCATTAAAAAATCAAATTTGCAATTCTTTGGGCGGCCTGATGGATCTCACTGATTGACAGTTGGAATTGACACTCTGGCTACCTCTTATCTTGGGCATTCACGACAATTTCTAATTGCAGGTAGTTTGTGTGTGTGCGCGTGTTTTTTTTCCCCCTCAGAGGCTTGGATTGCAAGGGAACTAAGCGATTACTTCAAGAGCCACGGGTTAAGTGCAGGGAGAGGGGGAGAGAGAGGGAAAAAAATCCAATCCAAATTCAAATTGCTTCATTAGAGAGACACCGCTTTTGTGGGGAAGGGCTTTAAATGCCCACTACAAAGTTAAGACTCATTGTTCCGCGCCGGTTTATATAACAGGCGCGGGGAGGCGCTGGGCTCAGGCTGCGCGGAGCCAGTTGTGCAGCCGCCGCCGCCTGAGTTCCCTCCCCCTCCCCCAGGTGATGGCCCAGCCAGGGTCCGGCTGCAAAGCGACCACCCGCTGCCTTGAAGGGACCGCGCCGCCAGCCATGGTGAGTTCGCTCGGCCCTGCCTTCGATCCCCGGTCCCCCGGCTGTCCCGCCCTGGGGACCTTGACCGGCCTTCCGGCCCCGAAGCCGCTGCCCAAGCGCGGGGGGACTGCGGGAGGGCGCCGCCCCGCTCCGAGCCTCGGTTTTCCGGCCGGAAGTGTTGACTTTGACCGTCCCCAGCACCCAGGACGCGCGGGTTGAAAGTTGGGGCCGTCCCTTCCTCTCCAATAGGCCCTTCCATTCCTATCCTGTAGCCCATAGCGCGGCGACTCGGGAGAATTTCGTTGTCGACTGATGCGCTGGGGCCCCAGATTTGTCTCCGAGGCGGCGGCAGCCTCGGGCACCCACTCGGCTGGGCGCTCAGCTCAGCGTGCGGTTCTCCCTCTCTCCCCGACTGCAGGCTCAGTCGGACGCCGAGGCCTTGGCAGGCGCTCTAGACAAGGACGAGGGTCGGGCCTCCCCTTGTACACCTAGCACGCCATCTGTCTGCTCACCGCCTTCTGCCGCTTCCTCCGTGCCGTCCGCCGGCAAGAACATCTGCTCCAGCTGCGGCCTCGAGATCCTGGACCGGTATCTGCTCAAGGTGAGCCAGGGGCGGGGTGTTGCGTGTGTGTTGGCGGGGTGTGGGCTGCAGCCCCGAGGACTGCACGGAAGCGGCGCCGGTGCCAGGTCCACTAAATTCCTAATCCTGGTTCAGCCGCTGCCTGACTGTGCGGCTTTGGGCAAATCTTAGAGCCTCTCTGCCCCCTCGGGTTTCCGTCTGAAAAATGGGAAGAGTGTATGTCTACCTTCCTAAGCTCCCTTGTTACAGAAGGAAAGTAGGGCAGCCTCCGCACCTTCAGACCTTCAGCGACCATCTCAGCAAACGGGGCCGGGGAGGCTGGGGCCGGGAGTGAAAAGAGGCCCGCGCTGAGCCGGCCCCCACCTCCGCCCCCTCCCCAGGTCAACAACCTCATCTGGCACGTACGGTGCCTCGAGTGCTCCGTTTGTCGCACGTCTCTGAGGCAGCAGAACAGCTGCTACATCAAGAACAAGGAAATCTTCTGCAAGATGGACTACTTCAGGTAGGCTGCCGCCGCTGGGCCAGCAGTGTCGCCGGAGGCAGGCCCCTGGCGCGCACGGAGGACCCTTTGGCAGCGCTTGGTCTCTGGCTCCGGAGCCCCGATCCCGAGTGCACGCCCTGCGCGCCGCGGGGGCTCAGCCGGCCCGCTCTCAGCGCCCCAAAAGAGGAGCTCCAGGCCGCGCGCCGGTGCAGGCACAGGTCCGGGCCCGCGACCCGCCTCCGGTTCCTGCGGCCCACTCGCTTTGGGTCGCGTCTCTGGCTCCGTCTCGGGTCTTGCAGAGTGTCTGGCTCCGGTTCCGACCTCAAGCGCCGCGGTCCAGCTCTGACGTCCTGGTCTCTGGCTCCGACCCGCTCCGATCCCAGACGCGATCTGGCTGCCCCTACAGTGCGCTTCGGCTCTGGGTTCCAACTCCCGCTCCGACTCCAGCCGCGCCGGCATCTCTCCGGGGCCGGACCCTGAGCCGGGCTCCCGACTCCCGCTCCGGCTTTGCCCTTGGCTTCGCTGTGGGTCTGGGTCTTGGTCGGGGGCCCCAAGCACTAGCCTCGCGGCTCTCATATCCAAGCGCCTCTTCCTAAGCCCCAACCTCTGTCTCCGGCTCCGCCCCAACTCAGACCCTGGCGTCGTTCGAGTGTCGCATTTCCAGTCTGGGATCCTGCCCGGGTCCCAGGCGCCTGTTTCAGTCTCAGCTCCGTCGTCGTTTCGGTCGGGGCTTCAGCCTCTGCGGGTCTGGGCTCTGACTCTGAGCCGCCGGGAAGGTCAGGGTTGTCGGGCACAGCAGTCAGGGCCGCGAGTGGGATTACCCTGGGCTGGGCCCTCCGAGCTGCAGAGCCGCGACTGGGCAGCTCTCGCCCCGCCGCCTCATCTCAGCCCCGGCTCCTAACCGCCGGCTCAGGCCTGACCTGGTCATGGGGTCGAGGTCACAGCGAGGTCAGGGGCACAGCCGCCTCCGCCTCCAGTGTGATCCCTCCGGGAAGCGTGAACCTAACCTGAGGCAGGGCCACTAGGCCTACGGAGTGGGGAGAGTGGAATGGGACTGTTTCCTGGGAGGGATGCCTGTCCCCAAGGGCTTTGTCAGGAAGTGGTGAAAGCTGTTCCCCTATAACCGCTACCTAACCCGCAGACATCCCTCCCATCCTTGTCTCTGCGGAGGTCATGGCTTCAGTCTTCCTAGAAAGACCCCTGGCCCTGAGAGTCAAGGAAAGTGGTGGCGGGGGTGGGGGGGGGGGTAATTCTTGCCTCCTTGCCTCTGGTTCTGAGTCTCCTTGGCACCTGGAAAGAGATCTTGAGTCTAGAGTGAAGTTTGCAGCGTTTGGGGCTGGAGTACTCTGGGAAAAGCATAGGAAGCATGATTTCAGAAGCGGACTCTTCCTTTTGTGAAAGATCGTTGCAGCTGAGGTGTGCGTTGGGAGAGGGGAGCTCGCCCAGGTGGCCTGGGACTCAGCATGCAAGGAGCATATTGTGTCTCTCTGTTGTCCGGATCTGTGCAGTGCCACAGGAGGAATGCATCACTGAGCAAGGTCAGGGGTATGAGGACAGTGTGTGTACTCCTTTATGACCATTTTTGTCTTTTAGTTTAAATGTGTGTTAGGAGTGTGTGTCTCTTTGAATGTTGGGACTTTGCGTGGTGTGTGTGTGTGTGTGTGTGTGTGTGCACGCGCGCCAGGTAGTCAAGACACGATTACATCTGTACAGGGACGCAGAGGTGACAAGGCAAGAATTCCGAAATCTCATCATTCCTGCCCCCCCTTCCCCTTCTCTGAGGGAGCATTCCTGCTTAAGGCCTTAACCCTGGCATTGAGGAGCCAAGGGTGTGATGTGAACGTGGGTGTGTGGATGTGGACCGCCACACGTGTGTGTCAGAGGGGGTTATCCTTGTGTGGTAATGTAACAGGAGCATGGTGTCTTTCTGCACTGTCCCATCCGACTGCTGGCTGGCTGGGCAGGAAATGAAGGTTAGAGTCCCTGTCTTGCCACATCCCTGCTCTGTGCCTGACTCCGTTTGGTTAAAAACAAAGCCAAAAAAAAAAAAAAAAAACCCAAAAAACAAATAAGAAACCAAAAGCCAAGCCAGTTGCTGTTTCAGGGCTCATGGGGCTCCTCAGCTGGCCAGGGACAGGGCTCCCACCCGGGGCACCCAGCAGGATGGTATCTCAGCCTCCTCCTGCAGAGTAAGGCAGGGCTAGGTTCCTCTCCGGGCCCTCCCGGTGATGGTGGACCTGGCAGCTTCATAAACCACTTGTCCACACTTCCTCGCTGTTTCTCCAGCCTCAGCTTGTGCCCAGGATGGACCGAGTCTTCTGGGACACTGTGCTTTACTAGGCCTTCAAGGAAGAGTCAAAATTCAGGTCCTGACCCTGCTGTTCAGAGCCTCCACTGGCTCCGGAGTCCCCCTTCCCACTGCTGTGGTGGGATGTGTAGCTATTGCGAGTATGGGCAGTAAATGGGGTCTGCTAGGTCAACAATCACTGTGTGACCTTGGTCAAGTACTACATCTCTCTGCCCTCAGTGTCCAACTTCCAGGATTGTCTGTCTGAACTGCCAAGGAGGCCAGTGCAGGGAGAAAGGCTCCGTAGCGCCTCCCTAAATGGCAGGTGCTACGGATGCCTGGATTGTCACCATTGGCACCACTGGCAGAATGGGTGCTGGGCACAGTCCCCTGATAGCATTTCCTCTGGTGGTTGGGGGAGCAGGGCTTGTCTGGAAGGATGGGGCCAGGCCTTTTCTAGGTTGCAGGTTCTGAGCGTTAATCCTTTTCCAGTGACAAGAGCCCCCCAAAGCAAAACTAAAACAGATTTTGAGGTAAGAGAATGGACGGGATAAAAGCTCACATTCCTTGGGATGTGGGAAGAATTGGGGCTCTCCTGATCATTTCTATCCCAGCCAAGTCTCCCGGCAGGCGTAACCCATCCCCGACAGTGCCACCTGTAACAAAAATGACAAAACCCACAAAAAAGGAAAGAAAAAGCCGTGGAGCGCCAGGCATGGACTATTGTCTGCTCTCAGCAGCAGCCCAGGCTCAGGGTGGCTGCTGCAAGGGAGTTTTTCCTGGGGTGGCGTGGGAGGCAGACCTCTTCCTCAAGAGCTGGGGCTCAGGGAGAGGCCATGCACTGAGTTTCCCTAGCCCTCTGCCTCCTGAAACCCAAGGTCAAGGGTCTGGTGGGATAGGGTCTGGAGCATTCTGCCCAAAGAGAGACCAGATTTCTCAATGGGACAGAGGGAGGGAGGAAGTGGCCAAGACCTCATGGAGGGGGCACAAGGGGGCTTCCATGGTCCTCTAATCTCTGGTCTTATCCCTTAGGGGAAGGTTTCTCCGCTTTTCTATCCCTCATCTTGCCCCTTCTTTTCACACCCCCCCCCAATAGTCTCCCTTGGCAGAGCCTGGTGTTGGTGGCTCAGGAAGTCAGAAGTTAGGAAAGCTCTCCAAACTCACCGGGGAAGGAGACTGCAGAGCACAGAGGATGCCCTTAGCAAGACTGCTAGCCCTCCTGCCTCAGTTTCTCCAACTCTCTCTCTAAAGAGGGACCTCAGCAGCCCTTGTGGCCTCAATCAGATTCCCAGTAACCCTTGCTCCCTGAGCCCTAGCAGAAAAAAAGAAATTACCACCAGGAAAATATGATATTGCTTTTAATTTCTTCACTTTTTTGGTTAAGACCGTTTTCTTTCTATTTCCTTCCAAGAAGTGAAGAAAAGGCCTGAGGGAAAAATAGCATTCCTTCCTGGGCCATTCATATCTCCACTGCCCTCAGCAACCACAACCTCAGACAGCTGTCTCTACCTCCGACCCCCCCAACCCCCCCCCACACACACACCTGCCGCTGCTGCCTGCAGCAGTCCAGGGCATGGACTGATCTACAGTGCCTCCCCCTTCAGCTTCCTGAAGCATCATGCCCATTGCATGGCTGGGGAGACTGATGTCCTGGGGAGAGAGGAAAGTGGAGCCCAGGGTCACACAGTGAGAGGGGGTAAGAGGGGCTGGGCAGGGGTGAGGATACTGCTCACCAGAATGTATAGAACTCTGCTCCAGCCAGGAATTGTTAACTCATTGCATGCTTTATCCCAGTGAATCCTCAAATCCACCCGGAAATTACCATACTCTCATCATCCCCACCTTAGAGGAGGGGAAACTGAGGGTCTGAGAGGTGAGGCCATGCAGCTAGTAAGTGGCAGAGCCTGGGTAAGCCCCATGGCTGTGGACACCACCATCCCTGTGTCTAAACATTCTGTACTGGTCTTTTATAGGGGAGATGTGTCAGCAGTAGCTCTCCCTACAACATGTGGCCGGTGGAGTGGCAAAGACCTCTCTCTCCTGGCCCTAAGCCCTAAGCCCAGTTCCGTTGGCTTCCACAGGGAGCACCAGCTCTGGTGTGTGACTCTCCCTGGATGGGCCCTGGGAGGACTAGGACAAGAGTGACTTCCTCAGGGGCTGTGACTAGATCAATTTTGTCAGGATCAGGTCACCATGGTTCCTGGCCCCCTTGCCTCCTGCCCATTTGAGTGGGGAATAAAGGGTTAACTACTGCTCTTGGCGTTGATACGGGTGGGGTTCAGAGAGTGTCCTGGGCTGGGCAGCCGGCTGAAGTTCCTGTCCCTGGCTTGGCCCATGTGACTTAGGGCAAGCCCTCAGCTTTCTCTGGCCTTCCTCCTAGAGCCCAAGCTCCAACCGCGGGCTCCTGCGGGAGAAACCCACCCCCTCCCCCAGAGCGAGGGTCCCCAGGGAGGCTTATAGCTGGGAAGCGGCCCCCCACCGCGGCAAAGAGCGGCCCAGCGGCCGCCAGCTGTTGGGGGACAGATGTTGGGGGAGTGGAGAGAGGAGTTCTGGGGAGGGGCCTAGGGCCGGGACCTCCGAGGCGCGGGGCGTTTTAACCTCGTAATTGCTGGTTCTGTTTTTTCTGAGCTGCTTCTCCTAAGAGTTTGCCTAGAAGGGAAGGAGCAGAGGGGATAGGAAGGGCTCCACCTCCAATCCACCTTGTTGGACTCTTAGAATCTCCCCACGGCCAGCAAGTGAGTGTCCTGAACGTAAAATAATTGAATTCTGGTTTGAGTTTCCCCACCGGCTCACCAGCTTTATAACTAACATTGGCCTTCCCACTCGAGCTTCGGTTCAGCTTCGGGTAGCTTAATACGGGGGAAAGGCTCTTTCGTTTGAGGCTCATTCACCCAGCAAATAATGACTGAGCACCTCTCGGTATCCAGAGAAGGTAGGCCAGAAGAGCGAGTTTGCCCTGGCCAAGGGCGCACAGCTCCCTCTGCACAACCGCGAGTACCCAGACGTCTCTGGTCCCTCCTCAGGGGAGAGAGGGCAAGGAGACGCGCGATGCCCACCCCACTCCTTTCGGCAGTTGCCAGGATGCGAAGCGTCCATGCCCCCAGCGCCTCAGTCCTTGGAGCCTTTACCCCGAGGTGCGCGCCGGGACCCAGGGAGGCGCGCGCACAAGGCTGGGGGTGGAGGGGCGGTAGCCGCGCCCCCTAATCCCTTTGGCGCTCCCTTCGCAGCTCCCGAGCACCCCATTCTTGAAGTTTCGTTGTCTCGCCGCCAATTTCGCTGCTTCCGGAATCCCGCGGCTCGGGCCTCGCTGCCCGCCTGGGAAGGAGTCAATCGGTTTGTCAGAGCCTCGATCCGTAAGCCTCCTCGTGCCCCCTTGTTTGTGCCACTGACCCCTGCCCTGGGTGGAGGATACGTTTCAGGAGCGGCCCGCAACGCACCCAAAACTGCATAATGACCCCACCCCCACCCCCACCCAAGGATCCTTCGCAAAGGTGATTTCGTTGACTGGGCGGAGCCACGGCGAGCGCGGGCAGATCCTAGGGCTGGGGACAGCTCTTGTCGTTTGGGGTGACATGTGGAGGGTGAGAAAGTTGCTGAGAGATCACTCGCGGCGTCCTCCTCGGAGTAAGCAGTGCACAGTGTAGGCGCTGACCGCGCCCGGGCGTTGCGGACTTGGTGAGCCGGGAGATCAGGGGTGTGCGGGGTGTCGTGGACTCCTCTCTGGCGGAGGACGAGGAATCCCGTACAGCCTAGCGCGGGGACCCGGGGTCGGAGACTCTGGCGCAGCTCACGGGGCGGGGGCGCACGGAAACCACAGGCTGGAAACGCAACCGCTCTCACCTGGAGTCTGAAGGCCGGGGACCTTCCCTTCCCCGGCTCTCCCCTCTCCCTGGGAACGCACTCTCTGCCTTCCCGAGCCCGCTGGGCCTCAGGCCCTACGCGCGGGACTTTCTGGGACCGGTGGCTGGGAGTAGGGACGCGACGGGGGTAAGACCAGGTCCCTTTCCAGTTAATACAACTGGGATCCAGTCCCTACCATCTCCCGCCCTGCTGCTTCAGCACGGTCTAGGTTCCTTTTGCACCTCAGAGCGGACCTCGACCCTCGCCCCACGCTCTTTGTGGTCTTGGGCAAGTCACTTGTCCGCTCTGAACCTCCCATTCCACGTGTGCAAAGCGGGTGCTAGAGTCTCCACCTCACGCGGTTGCACCAAGTCGAGGGTGTGCAATGAAGACCTTGCGCCCTGGGTCCCTGAATCGCTTTCATGGCTCTGCACGCTGCTGGCTTCTCCCTCCTCTCCAGGGCCGGAAAGTGCTCCTAATCCGTGTACAACGAGTCAGGCAGCGGAACCCCCAGTCCGCCCCGCGGCGAGAGTAGGCAGGGGTGGGCTAAGCGGTTTCCTCTCCCCTTTACTGAGGGATTGGGAAAGAAACCGCGGGCTGTACTAGGCTGTCCCTGGGGAAGCCGAGTTTCCAAGGTCGGGAGCCGCCTCAGTTTAGGGGCGGATGACCCAGCAAAGGCGCACAGTGCAGCCTTAGCTGAGCAAACCGCGCTGCCAGGGACAGGGTCCTCCTGCGGTCCTGGTCAGAGACAGTGGCGTTAGAGTTACGTCTGGGAGCCGGGCTGGCGGAGGCCTCCGCGCTCCCTCTTTCAGTTCAACCCAAGATCGTTTATTCAATTGACAGTTGCTTGCATTCGGCAAGACAGGCGAGGCTGTAACCAGAGTGCATTTGCCGGGCTGTTTTCTCCCCACAGTCACAAGCATTTCCCAACGCTCCCCCGGGTGCAAGTGTGCGGGCCCTGGGGACACAGGGCAAATCTTGGTTCTCTCCTAGGATTGCAGGGGGTGGGAGGGAGGACCGAAGAATCTGACATTTACAAACCTGCCTGACCAATGTTGAGAGCCCGGTGCTGGGACTGGAGGGCTCTGCAGGGAGGGGGTGTGTGAAGAGCACAAAGTCTGTGCAAAGACCTGGGCCGGGAAAGTGCTTCAGAGGGGGCCATAGAGACCTGGCACTGACCTTCCATTGTGGCTACCTGGGACTCCTGTTTGGGTGTGGGGTGGGGAAAGTTAGGGAGGAGATGAGTCTAAGAGGTTATGGTCTTCTGGGCTTTGTAAATGCCAAGGCTCTTGGACCAGATCCTGAGGTAGAGTGGAATCAGCAAAGGATTTTAAGCAGGGCAGGGTAGGATGCACCGTGCGTGCTGGAAACTTCTCTGTGGCCACTGTGTGGAGGAATGGTTGGCAGGGGTGGTGCTGGAAGCAGGGAGATCAGGGCAGATACTGGCCTAGGAGGGCAGCTGTGGGACTGGAGACGAAATGGATCCCAAAGATACTTAGGAAAAAGAACCAACAATGCCTGATGATCCGTTAGATGTAGTGTTGAGGAAAGGGAGGAGTGAATGATTTAGGTTTCTAAGCTTGGGGGGCTGGATGAGTGGTAACATCATCCCCTGAAAGAGTGTGCAGCAGAGGAAACCGAGGCCTAAAGGGCTGGGACAGGGTCAAAGGATGAGTCATCCACTTAAGGAACAAACCTTCCCAGGTGCTCAGGGGTCAAGCCTTGGGCTGACTTCTGGGACAGGATAAACCAGACTCCTGCTTCTTCTTGGAGGGGCTCGCAGTCTGGTGGTGAAGGGAGTCATACCCAAATAGCTGCACCGCGAGGTGGGAGAAGATGGGGAAAAGGCCCAACAAGGAAGGCTTAAGGGGGAGGAAGCATTCGATCTGCCCCTCCCCACCCCCCCACTTTTTTTTTGTCTTTTTAACATTTACTGTTAGAATGCCATGGGGCTCCAGAGCCTGGGACTGGCTGGGTACTTAATAGACTTAGACTCAAATAGTACTTAGACTCAAAGTACTAAGTACTAAGTGGTAGTCATTGCTGTTGTCACTAGTTCGGCTCAGGGCAAGGAAAGTGAGCACTCAGAGGGGTTAAATAATTTTCCCAAGGGCACAAAGCCCGTAAGTGCATATCTGTCTATGCTTCCAAGAAACCCTGAGCATCTCTACAGCTGGGGTACGGTTTATTCATCGTGGGTTTCTAGCCTTGCAAGCTGTGTGACCTTATGCAACTTACTTTACCTCTCTGGTCCCCAGTTTCCTCATCAGCAAAATGAAGATTAGTTGGGATACGCAACATGAAACACTTAGAATCTTGCTGGGCACGTGGTTAGTGCTCAAAATTTTGCCCGTTATTGTATTATTACATTTTCCCTAACACTCATGATATATTTGAGTGAACAGATTAGTTATACATAAATATAAGGAGTCATTGTAGAAAGTTTGGAAAACTCAGAAAAGCACTAAGAAGAAAATAAAACCACCCACCAGCTCACCTTCAGAGTAAGCTGGTGTCTGCAGGGGGCTGGGGTAGGGGGCAGATCCAGGCAAAGGGAAATTTGTGAGTGAGGGAGGCCAGGAGACAGGGTGCCAGCGGGCCACTGGGAGGTGGAAGGGGTAGCCTGTCTGAGCTTCGCCACCCCCTTTCCTGCCCCGGTGTCCCGCAGCCGATTTGGGACCAAGTGTGCACGGTGCGGCCGACAGATCTATGCCAGCGACTGGGTGCGGCGGGCACGCGGCAACGCCTACCATCTGGCCTGCTTCGCTTGCTTTTCGTGCAAGCGCCAGCTGTCCACGGGCGAGGAGTTTGGTCTGGTCGAAGAGAAGGTGCTGTGCCGCATCCACTACGACACCATGATCGAGAACCTCAAGAGGGCCGCCGAGAACGGTACCCAACCCGCCCCACCCAGCACCCTGCCACACCTCTGTGCCCCGCCCTCTCCCACCTCAGCCCAGCTCCCCAGGCACTGACCACACTCCTCTGGGAGCAGGCGCTTCCTTTATTGCCTGGAGACTGAGTGGGCGTGGGGCCGTGCACGGCGCATGCGCTTTTGGCCCACCATTGCTTGAGAGCCTGCAGTGGTAGTCTGTCTCTGCAACTGTTTCCTCATCTGTAAAATGGAGCCAATGAGGAAGCACCCAATGAACCCTAGAGCTGATTCTCACAATGGGGCAGCCTACTCCACCTTTAGACAGTTCTGGTTGGCCTGAGGGCTAATCCCTTCAGGCTGCCTGGAACTGGGCATGGGCCGGTCCTAGAGAGATGATGCAACTCTGTTCTCCCAACTCCCATGCCAGCAGCTCCAAGCCAGAGGTTTGGGGGGCGGGGTTCAGCCTACACTGTGAGGGAGAAGGCCTTTGAATCTGGAGACCTGACACCAGTTTGGCTGCTGGCATGCTGTACTGATATGTGAAGTTTCCTTTCTTATCTGGGCCTCAGTCTCCCCATCTGTGCAAGAGAGATGGGTCAACTAGAAAGATCCCTAAATCTCTTCTGGCTCCAATACTGTGTCTCCTCAAGACACATAGGCCTGCAGACAGGGTTCACATCTTCCAGGAATTGTGAGGACCGAGTCACAAATGGTTAGAAAGGGGTGGGGGGGGAATGGAGGCTGGGCTGAAGGCGGAGTCAGGGACCCTTTCCATGACTTTCCTGTCTGGGTCTTTGGAAGCCGCTAGCTTCTCTGTAATGTGGACTATTTTGTGTGATCCTTACAAAAAACCTGAGGAAGTAGCTGATGTGTCCCCATTTTACAGATGAGGAAATAGGCAGAGGTTATCTTCAGTATGTGATTTGCCAAAGGTTGCATCCTAGAAGGTCTGTTTTAACTCCAAAGCCCAGGCTTTTAACCACCATCCCATACTACCCCATTCCTGAGCTCCAAGGACCGCTTAATCAGGCCTCATTAAGCAAGGGAGACTGCTGGGAGGTGGCTGCCCCTGTAAGTTTCACTTTCCCGTCTAAAAGATGGCACAGCAATCCTTGTCCTGCCTTGTTCTCCTAAGGGACATTAATACCACAAAGTGTCTGTCCCAGCCTCAGGGCCTCTTGGGAGGTGTGTGGACCACCCTGCCTCAATTTCTAGCCTGGGGACTAGTCAGGAATCCCCAGAATGTTCCAAACCATGGCCACACCAAGGCTATCACTTTCTCCTGCCAGCATCAGGACTAAGTGGGCCTAGGTGGGAAGCAAATGAGGCTGGGGTTGTATGAAATTACCCGCAGTGGTGGGCAAGTCAGCAGTGGCGCTGGGATGGAATCTCAGGAATCAGGGCTCCCCCCATACCATGGCCCATCAGTGACCCCAGGCTTCTTCCACATCTGGACCTATCAGGGCCACCCTTTCCCACAGCCTGGCCAGTTACAACGCTAACTCTCACATCTAGGCTGACCCCAGACTCCTACCATGAAGGCTTGGGGCCTCAGATCTCCTTTACTGAGCAGCCCTCAGTTTTGGTTACTGGTTTTCTTTTAAACACACCCGTCCATCATAGAAAATTTAGAAAAGATGGTTAAGCAAAAAGAAGAAAATAAAGATCACTCTAAATGTCACCACCTCTCATATCTTTAGTATATATCTTCCCAGATTTCCACCCATGTATTTATGGTGGCATGTTTGTTTGTTTTTTTCCCCCAACATAGTCTTCTTCCTAATTAAAAAAAAATTACAGCTAGTTGTGTGAATAGTGCTGGAATTACCGGTGATTTTTATTTTCTTCTTTGTGCTTACCTGAATTTTCTGAGTTTTTGAGAAGGAGCATGTATTACCTAGAAAAAATCAGGTATTAAAAATAAAATGGGGGACTATGTTTAGTGTGATTGTAAAAGTAATAGAAGTGGAAAGAGAATGGCTAACATATGCTCCAGTTAACGAAATTAAACCTTGGAGAAATAAAGGGACATGTGATTGTTGTTACAACCTCAAAACTTACAGAAATATTGAAACTAGAGCCATAATTGCACTCTTCAGAAGTAACCACTGCTAGCACCTTGGCGTATATCCTTTCAACTTTTCTGCTTCCATACATTTTTACAAAATTAGAACCGCAGTTCTGTAACCTGCTTGCATCTTAACCTCCACTGGCCTTTGGTTTCCCCAGTTTAGCTAAGAGGGAGTCCCCTTGGGGCGCTAGGGTCAACCACTAGGCGAAAGGTCTTGGTCAGGGGTTTTCTTCTCTTTGAGCTTTAGTTTCTTTCCTCTGCTGTAAAATGGGGCTGTGAGACAGACCCAAAAGGCACACCGAAGGAGCAGTGTCTGGTACTGAGTAGACGCTCAGAAATGAAAGCCCCTTACCTAAAGACAGAGCTCAGGGACTAGGACTCTGGGATCCCCGCTCCCAGCCAACTCCGCTCCTGACCCTTCCAGGGACCAGCTGCCCCCACCCCCGTCCTTTCCAGGATGCCACTAGAAGAGATGGGGACGCGTGGTCAGCCACTTCTGTCACCCCCAGGGAACGGCCTCACGCTGGAGGGGGCAGTGCCCTCGGAACAGGACAGTCAGCCCAAGCCGGCCAAGCGCGCGCGGACATCCTTCACCGCTGAGCAGTTGCAGGTACCCGGGCCCGCCGCGAGTGGCCGGGGCTGTGGGTGGGGCGTAGACGTGGGCGGGGCCTAGAGGACCTCTGGCTCCGCCCCCTCTGCCCGGACCCGCGGGTGACGGGGCGGGGCCGTAGCTGTCTGGGGCGTGGCCTCCGGGCCGGAGCCTCTGATTGGGCCGCAGTCTGGGAGACCTCCGCGCGTCCCTGTCTCACTGCCCCTTTTGCTCCCGTCAGGTTATGCAAGCGCAGTTCGCGCAGGACAACAACCCCGACGCACAGACGCTGCAGAAGCTTGCGGACATGACGGGCCTCAGCAGGAGGGTCATCCAGGTGGGGCCGAGGGAGGGCGGGGCCTTCGGGTCTGGGGCGGGGCCTAGGGGGCCGGGGGCGGGCTCTCCAGCGCGTTGCTGGTCTCCAGCTGAGCCGCAGGCCCGGGCGCACGTGGCCGCCCTTAGCCAGGAGGCAACGAGGCAGTCCCGCCTGGGGTCTCCCGGCGGTGTGTCCGACCCTTTTCCGCGAGGCTGAGGCTGCTGAGGCTGTCGTTCCAGGTGTGGTTTCAAAACTGCCGGGCGCGTCATAAAAAGCACACACCGCAGCATCCCGTGCCGCCCTCCGGGGCGCCGCCGTCCCGCCTCCCTTCCGCCCTGTCCGAAGACATCCACTACTCCCCGTTCAGCAGCCCCGAGCGGGCGCGCATGGTCACCCTGCACGGCTACATTGAGAGTAAGTGACCGCCACAGCTAGACCGCCTAGCCTGCGGGCGAGGGGTCACGGAGGAGCGCGCGCGGGAGGTGGAGGCGTGGTGGGTGAAGGCCTTTCGGAGCCTGGTGGGTGAAGACGTGGGCTCTGTGGTCCCTCAGACCTAGGGTTTGGGGAGAGGGGCTAAGTTCCCAGTCTCCACCTTAGTGAGACGGGACCCTTCATAGAGAAAACCCATTCCGCCATTCAAAAAACACCTTCCAAGTACCCACTGTGTGCGAGGGCCCAGGGGCTAGGGAGAGAACAAGACGGGTAAAGTGCTTGCTCTGGTGGGACCTGCGCTGTCGTGGGAGAGAGAACACGGCACGATAACCAGACAGATGAGGGCATGGTTTTAATTGTGATGATTGCTATAGGAAAAGTGCTGGAATATAGGAATATAGGAATGTGTGGAGATGACGCCTCTCAGCAAGCTGAGAGTGGAAGGATGGATAGGAATTAGTGAGGCACCAGGAGAGGGGAGGCAGGAGTGCAGGGCAGCAGAGGAGATGAATGCAAGCAGGCCTTAGGCGGGAAAGCATTGTGGCATGGGTGTGTTTGGGGTTGCAGAAGAAGGCCCATGTGGTGGGAGTATCCCCACCTACCTACCCTCATTGAACCTTAGAATCCTCATTTGTAAGCTGGGACATTAACAATGCCTACCTCACAGGGTTGTGAGAATCCATTGATGTGTTCAGTAAATACTTTTCCATGCTAAGCACGGGGATACAGCGGAGAACATAACAGACCAACTCTGTGCTCCGGGGGGCTCACGTTCTGGAGTGGGACATGGGTAGAGAGACAATCAACTAATAAAGGAGGGAGGGCTGGCATGTCAGTGGGACTGGATGCCATGGGAATGATGGAGTGGGCCAAGGTGGAGTGACCTTTGAGCAGGGACCTGGAGGAGAGAGGGAGTAGCCTTGTGGATTTCTGGGGGATGAACATTCAGTGAATCTGCTAGGGAGCAGGTGCTTATTACAGATTTCCATTCCCGTTGAGCTTGTTTGTTTCCTCAAAGCTGGGTGTGACCAGAAAAATAGAAGTGGCCACAACATACCCACAAACATGAATCCTCCCTTCTCTGGCTCCAAGTAAAATGGAAAGGGAAGGAGGGGTCAGAGAGAGCCCTGCTGTTTCCTGAGCCCCGGCCATGTGCCAGACACTCTACTAAGCGTGTTTGTAAACATCAGACATCACTGTCTCATTGTGCAGATGAGAAAACCAAGGGTCCACGTAAGTGAACAGGAGCAGTGTTCCTTAATGGTTGATTGTGGGCTTTGGGGTGAGACTGTCAGGCTTCTAATGCCATCCTTGCCACTTACTAGCTGTGTGACATCAGGCAAGCTTGGTAGCTTCCCTGAATATCAGTGTCCTCATCTGTGAAAACGAGGACAATAAGAATCCATATCTCAGAGCAGTGTGTGAGCATCAGATGAGATCACTGACTTCAAGTCTCCAGCATTCAGTAGATGCTGGGTAACTATTAACCGCTCTTGTAATGGTGGTGGTGGCTCTGGCTGGCACAGCTGGAAGTGCAGATTCCTGCCTACCGCACCAGGCAGCCTGCTGGAAACCATGTCCGTTTGCGCTGTTCCATTTCTGAGCCACCTGCTCTGTAGGAGGGACTTTTCTTCCTTTCTTTTCTAAACAATGACTTATGTTCAAGCTGCACAGAGCCCATTGAACATCTAGTTCATCTGTTAAAGGTGCCAAGGACCCAGGACTCTCTAGATACCAGGAGTCTGGGCTACCAGCTAGCCCTTGCCATGGGGTTGGTAATGGACCTAGGTGACCCTCTTGGGAGTGGGGCCGTGGCCTTCAGAGTCCTGCTAGAACTCCCCACATACTTTGCCAATCAAGCCTAGATGTGTCTTTGACGCTCAGAGAAAGGGCTGAGGTCCCCTTTCCTCTTCCCCTTGAGGTGGAACCCAGCTTGGGGCAGGAAGTGTTGAGAGTGTTTGGACCTGCTCCCTCTTGCATGGCTGAATGACAACCTCAGCAGTTTGCTCTGCTGTTAACTAAAGTTACACAATTCTGAGTCTCCTGGGGTCTTAGAGCTTGGAATCTGATAAAAAGCTTTGGAATCGGACCCCAGAAAGATGCACGTACGCATGTCGTTTTCCATGTGATCGCAGGACTCCTAGAATACCCCAGGTTAAGAATCCCCAATGTCATACAACTGCCTTATTCTACAGATGAGGGAGCTGTGACTCAGAAAGGCACGGTGACTTGTCCTAAGTTACATATTGATTGTTAAGTCTCTGTACAGGGCTTTTCCCCCCTATGACCAAAGGGGAAGAAGTGTAGGGAAGAGAGAGGCCATGGACTTCTCCACTGTAGTGGTAAAGCACTGAAACATGAGAGATTCGGGTCAGATCCGAGGATGGACTTTCCCCCCACAGTTTTAGGTGTTGGAATAAGGTACAGAGATTCATGCCAGAAATATTCAAAGAGTACCTACTAGGTGTGGGACCTACTAGGTGTCATGCCTCATTCTAGGTACTGGAAATCTATCAGGATCTAGAGTCTGGAAAATTCTCGAGTCAGACAAAAATTCCTGCCCTTATTAGGCCTTGCATTCTAGTTGGCAAAGACAGATAATGCCAAGTAAACAATAGATATCTACAGTAAGTCAGGTGATGGTAAGTGCTAAGGAGGAGAAACAAAGCTGGGAAGGAGGACAGGGAGGGTAGAGGTGAGTACAGTTATAAACAGGGTGATCAGGGACAGCATCATTAAGAAGGTGATGTACAAGTGCAGGGTCCTCTGGGAGGGACACAGGTAAAGCCTGAGTGACACCTGGCAGGTAAGAAGGTATAAGGCACCAAGGGAGGATCTTAATAATGGGGTACAGCCTTGCATATAGATGTTAAATACATAGGAGCGTTTGTTTATCAGTGAGCTGGGCAGTTATCACATAGCACTTTATAGATTATAGGGATTTTCGTAACCCTCTGTTGAAGTTCTGCCCAGGGCCAACACAGCTGGTAAGTGGCCAAAGTGAAACTGGCCCCAGGACTCCATCCTGCTGAGCACAGGGCACACGGGTATCCTGCACAGAGGCTGCAGGATGGGTTCCAAGGCATCCTTTCGTCCACAGGTCAGGTACAGTGCGGGCAGGTGCACTGCCGGCTGCCTTACACCGCACCCCCCGTCCACCTCAAAGCCGATATGGATGGGCCGCTCTCCAACCGGGGTGAGAAGGTAAATGGAGCCAGGTTGGGTGTGGTGGGTGAGAGCCTTCCTGCCAGGGATGGGTCTCAGGTAGGCCCCATGCTGCTCTGTGGTAGATCCTCTCTGCCTAGCATACTCCAGCCCCCAGTCACTTGAGTGGCACATTCTATGTGCACAGCCCCTCCAGAGGCCTCCTCGTAGCCCCCCACCAATAAGTGGCCTTCTTTTTTTTCAGATTTGTGAATTTAGTTACTTGGCTCAAATCTTGTGGTTTCAGGAAAGGCTTGTGTCACACACCACCCTGCATCCCACCTGATACCCGTTCTTCCTCCTTCCTCCTTTTTGTCCCTGTCTGTTAGGAGTGGATACCCTTATCTTGGGGGAGGCCTAGAATAGCAGGCCGGGGGTGACCTTGGTCAACTGGCAGGGCCTTCTTTGTGTAATTGGGATCTCTGGTTATCTCAAGCATCAGGACTGAATATCCAGAAGGGTGCTTAGGTATGCCCCAGCCAGTGGTTTGAAAGCTTTGTTTTTAAGCACCTCACACTTTAAAAAAAATTTTTTTTCCATAACCTATAACACAGATAAAAGTGGATAGAGCTGCTCTGGGTGAAACCACAGAGTGGGTAGAAACCCCATCTCCCTCTCAGTGGTAAGACACCTGTCAGTGAGCCTTGCAAGCCTCTGTCCTAGGACAACCCCTCGTTTTAGGACTGAAGAAATTGAGGCCCAGCTTGCTCCAGGTCCCAGAGCCCAGATGGGAACCTATACACTTCCTCATTTATTCAGCTGACATTTGCTGTGCACTGACTTTGCCCAGTAGCCCCGAGTCAGTTGCCAGGAGCATAGAGATGAGGAAAAAGCATGGTTCTTGCTCCGAGGCGGTCACAGCCTGGAAGGGAAGCACACACAGTGTAATCAAACTGATGGGGGAGGCCAGGGAGCTGGAGAGCGGGGGCACAGCTCAGGAGAAACACAAGGAAGACTTTCCGGAGGGAGGCACTATCTGCCCCCAGGCCCGAAGACTGAATCAGAGTTCATCAGAGAAAGCATGAGCCACCATGGCTCTCGGGGAACCCTGAGCAGTTCAACATTGCTGGCACCCAGGCTTGGGAGGGACAGTGAGAGGTGGGGAGCTCAGGGCTGTCAGTGGGGAGTCTGGATTCTGTCCTGGGGCAGGGGGGGAGGCCCTGGAGGCCTCTTGTTTTATTGATTTAGTTTTAAAGATTTTATTTTTATTTTTATTAAGTTTATTTTATTTTATTTATTTTTGAGAGAGAGAACGCGCACATGAATGGGGAAGGGGCAGAGAGAGAGGGAGACAGAGAATGTAAAGCAGGCTCTGTGCTGTCAGTGCAGAGCCTGATGTGGGGCTCGAACCCACGAACCGTAAGATCATGACCTGAGCCCAAGTCGGATGCTCAACTGACTGAGCCACTCAGGTGCCCCTGAAGATTTTATTTTTCTAATTAAAAAAAATATTTATTTTTGAGGGGGGGAGGGGCAGAGAGAGAGGGAGACACAGAATCCGAAGCAGGCTCCAGGCTCTTTGCTGACAGCACAGGTGTGGGGCTCGAACCCACAAACCGTGAGATCATGACCTGAGCCGAAGCCCATTGCTTAACTGACTGAGCCACCCAGGTGCCCCAAGATTTTATTTTTTTAAGTAATATCTGTACCCAACATGGGGCTCGAACTCACAACCCCAAGGTCAAGAGTTGCATGCTCCACTGACTGAGCCAGCCAGGCGCCCCTATTGTATTTTATTTTATTTTTCTGGTTCTATTGAATGGAGGCCTCTTTTAGAAACATCGTAGTAGCAGTCCTCAGGGAGGCAGGGAGCCCCAGGAGTCAGCAGGTATGGTGGGCCAGGAACACTGAGCCCGTGCCTTCCAGCTGGAAGGATCTCCAGACACCTTCCAGGCCAGCAGAGCACCGTCTCGGCGTGCCTCAGAATCACCTGGGAAGCTTATAAAGAAGCAGGTTCCCCAGCCACACCCCTAGAGAGTCTGCTGGGGAGGCAGAGGGTGGGGGGCACTCCTCCAGGACACCTCCGCTTACTCTGCCTCCTGACTGAGCATCTGCTGTGTGCCAGGCTCTGTGCTGGGCACCATGGGGCAGGTCTGTAGTGCAGACAGCCTAGCTGGCCAGATGGATTTATAAATAAATGGTAGCATGTAATACAAAATCCCACAGGACTGGTGGTGGGTGAGCGCGCCCCGTGAACACCCGCCAAGATTGTCCTGATCACAGCAAGAGCTGCTGTTGCTTCAGCGACTCCATTCACGGCAGGTGCGTCACGGACCTTGTCTGATTGATGCCTTCCAAGCACTTTGTGGGTGTGGGGATGGCCATCCTTGTGGTGAAAATAAGGAAACTGAGGCTCAGAAGGGTGGCGTGCAGGGATGCCTCGAGTCTGTTGGACTCTGAAGTCCGTACAGGTCAGTCATCACTTCCTCTTGTGCAGCACTTTACACAGTGCTCTCTCTGACCTCGCCCATCACAGCCTCGCTTTGGGGATGATTCTGACTGATTCCGTTTCACGCCTGCAGAAACCTGGGCTCGGGGCAGGAGCTCACCAGCATCACACAGTGAGTGTGGGTAGAGCTGGCCTCGATCCTAGGACTACCGGCCTCAAAGCTGCCACTCTCCTGCGAGAGGGCACTTGTCCCATCAGCCCTGGCACAGGGACTGTAGAGGCAAGCTGGCACAGTCCCTGTCCTCAAGAAGGATGTGGCTTAGAGCAGGAGGTGAGCAGGGTGGCAGGGCAGTTGAGGTGACGGATGAACATGGCCCTTGAGGACCCAGAAGAAGTGATGAGCTGTAAGGGAGAAGCAGGGAATGGGAAGAAGGGTATTCCATGTCAAGAAAAGAGCATGTGCAAAGGTACAGAGGCATGGAAGAGCCTGGGTCTGAGGGACTGAGGGATGTTTAGTGTGGTGGAAGCCCGAGGAGGTGACAGGGGTCACATAATGAAGGGCCTGGACCAGGCCCAGAGGGGAGCGGAGAGGGGAGCCTTGGAAATGTTTAGGGTTGGGCTCAGCACTTGGAGCCAAGCCCTTGTCTCCTGGTTACTCAGCTAAGCTTGTGGTTATGTCTGGTTCAGTCTGAAGGATGAGCCAGTCTCGGGTCTGGCAGCTCTTGCTGTACAAGGTTTCTGGCCCCTGGGTTTGGCTGCTGAGCCAGAGTTTTCTCCTGCTGGGCCTCGTCCCCAACTTCACATCCAGCAGCTCTGGAAAAAAAATGTCTCTCCCTCCTTCGTGACCTCCCACCCTCTCCCTATCAGTCCTTCCTGCCAGCTCCCGGGGACCTTTTCTGTCCATGTCTTGCCAAACCCACAAGACCTGGTTATGTGTGATCAGGGCAAGACTGCATGGACTTTCTCCCGAATGCCTCCAGGCCTGACTGGCCCAGCTGTGAGGAGACTCAGTAGGCCCTGGGGCAGGCCCCTGAACCCACTCAAGACCAGCGCTGGCCCAGCAAGGAGGACAGTGTTCTGAGCATTTGCCTGGCGCATCCCCTGCCTCCGCCATATCGTCATTTGGCCACACACTCCTGAAAGTTTCCAGAACCGTACTTCTTCTTGGTCATGTCCCCCGATTCCACAATTTCAGAGCTTGGAAAGCTCTTAGAAATCAGAGCCATGCTGTCATCGATCAGATGGAGAGACTGAGGCCCACAGAAGGTAGGGTCTTACCAGAGTTATCCCTCTTGAGACAGCTTCTCTTAATAAGAGCCCAAAGCCAGGCATCCCAGAGGTCAGAGAAGAGCTCACTGGGGTGGGCCAGTGTGGTGTGAGCTCTGGAGTCAGCCAGCCTCTGAATCCCAGCTCTGCCGCCCTCTCACTGTGAGACCTGGGAACACAATTAGCTTCTCTCAGCCTCCATTCCCACACCCACAAAATGGGGAGAATTATCGTTGCCGCCACCTAAGGTTGTTGCTGAGAGTAGATGCAATAATGTAGGTGAAGGCTTTGGCACAGTGCATGGTACATGGAAAGTGCCCCATAGATGTTGGTTATTTCCATTATGCCTATGGAGATCATCACCATTGCTTTCCTCCAGATCCTCCTCATAGTGACTGATCTGGAACGTTCTTGATCAGAAAATGGAACGGCCATATGGCCATGCCTACTGGATGTCCCTGGACCCCTTGAAAGCGCCTCCTGACACGTTACTATGAAAAGGCACCTCCCATTGACTAGCCAGCCAGCGATCCTTGACCTGAACTTCAGGGGAACTGGCCTTGTTGGTGGCAATGAGAAGTCAGCCAGGTGCTTTAGGTGGAAGAGGGAGAGGGAAAGGGGCAGACAGTTCCTGATCGCCCGCTGTGTGTCAGGCACCTGGCCGCCTTTTGGCTTGGTGATGATGAAGTGCGTGAAGGGCTTGGCCCGCTGCCTGATGTGTAGTGAGTGTCGATGACTACTGTCCCCATGGCCTCGCAGAAGCGACGTGTTACAACAAAGAGAGCTTGGTCTGGGGCCAGTACTGTGTTGCGGGACCCAGGGCCACCTCTGCCTAGCTGTGTGATTGTGAGCTTCCTGACTTGCCCCTCTCTTGCCCCCCTCAGTGCCCTCCCCGTCAAATGGAGACAATGGCGGGATGCGCCCATGGGGTTGAGTCTTCTGTTACATAACGTCAGGAAGGCGCGTTACACGGCACCAGGAGCAGGGCACAGTGCCCAGTAGACATGTGCTGCTGCCCTTGTGTCTCACTGAACCCTCCCCATTCTGAGAGAGAGGTTTTGTCATCCCCGTTATGCAGATGAGGAAACGGGCTCAGAGAGGGGCAGTGAGTTGCCCAGGGTCTCGCCGCGAGTGACAGAGCTAGGATTGGAACCCAGATCTGGGCCCCGAGCCACCCTCATTCTCCATGCCTTCAGAGGACCTCTGGGGGGGGGGCGGGGCTGCAGGGGGCCAGGGCGGGGGTGTCAGGCCCCAGCTCAGCCCCCTCCCCCTCCCTCCTCTCGCAGGTCATTCTTTTCCAGTACTAGCTCCGTTGGCACTTCCGCATCCGTCCGCGGGCGCCCCACAACTGCCCCGCAGCCGCCGGAAGCCGGTGCCCGAGCCACTGCCAGGGGCCCACCCGCTCCGCACCCGCCCCTCGCCCACCGTCCCGCCCGCCGCCAGCCGGGCCCCCGGGCCTGGCCTTCCCTTCTCCTGCTGAGAACCAGAACCTGCCAAGAGCACTGCGGAGTCCTCCTCTCCCAAGGCAGAGCTCCCTGAAATTTGGAATCAGGGCGAAAACAACGACCTGTGTTTCCACTTAGACAGGAGTCATCTTCAACTTAAGCTGATTACAATAGCAAAAGGCCAAATTGAACCGTGCAACGCCAACAGCCTTCTAATTTACAGGTTTTCTTTCCTCCCATATTGGCCTTTATTTACTACTTCCTTGCAACCATCTCTGAATTCTGAATAGCCGACAACCCCCCCAATGTTATCCACTCTGTTGCTTTTGTCTGGAAAACTCTACAGTGTTTGTGGGATGTCCCCAAAGGAAAGCTATGTTCTAATTTTATCATTTCCATCTGTCTGGTTATGTCAAGTTAATTCAGAGAGAGAAGAGACACTGACCAACCCTGAGAGGCCCAGCAGGGCAGAGATGGAGCCCTGCCCAGACCAAGAGGCAGGGGATCGGCAGGGACTGGGGGGAGGGGGCGGCAGAGGCTCCCACTGGAGAAGCATGTGGCATAGTGGGCTGGGGGAGGCACGAGCTCTTTTAAGGAGAGGGAAGAGAAAACTCGGGGTGTTTAGGGGGAAGACTGTTCCTACCTAGTCACCCAGCCATATACACGGAGCTGGTGTATGAAACGCACCACGGCATTTCTGAACGTTTCGGGGTTAGAATCGGGAGCCCTCACTGGCTACTTGTTGACTCCTGATAGGGGCGTTTGGGTCATGTCTTCCTTGGAGGGGCCGTTCAGTGGAGGCGGGGCGGAGCTGGAGAAACAGAGCCCTGGGAAATGGCAGAATGCGGATTCTGAACCCGGCTCTGAGTAGAGAGAAGGGACCTGCTGCGGAGGTGAGTGTGCCAAGCCTAGGATCCCAGCGGGCACTCCCCACCACCCCTACCCAGAGCCAGCCCCACCCACTCCCGAGAATGCAGGCCAGACACAGCTGTGCTCACATCCACCCCGCTGTGCCGCAACTCTTCCACCCCAAACAAAAGGGCTTCGGCTGCACAAGACCATGATTTATGTTTTCAGGGGACGCCCATTTGTCCCAGACTTCTCCTGTAATTTCAGAATTACTTGGTGTCCTGATGCATTTCCCACTAGAGGCTGCTGGTAGGCATGTGCTAGCCCGAATCCTCCCTCCTGCTTTGGTTAGCCTGACCTGCTGCTCTTGGAAGGAGACCCCAGGACAGGGAAAGCAAGTTCATGGCACGTATGTACCGGCTGTCCCTGTTGTCAAAGGTGGTAGGCATCGCTAATTGATTGCATCTCTCTGTCTCTCTGAGTCTGGATAAGGTTTCGATATCCAAATGCTTGAAGCTGGCACTTAAAACAAAAACCTATTTGCCTTTCTCGCCCTGGGACTTGGAGGAGGGCCAGGCCCAGGTATAGCCCAAGTCGGGAACCCGCTTCCTTTCCCTTCTGAAGACCGTTCCAGGTGACTCAGGGCCAAGAGAAGGTAGCACCAGAATGCGGTCAGTGCAGCTCAGTTCAGAGCTTATCCACTGAATAGCTCGTACCTGGCCGTGCACAGGGTGCTGATGTTAACAAAAGGAGCTGGGGCCTGATCCCTGGTGATTGGGGAGCTCTGTTTCCTTTGATTTTTGCTCCTGATGTCGAAGCCCTGAGCACAACCATGTGGTAAGTGGCCAGCCAAGCCCTGCCCAAGTGGGTCACCTAGTACCCACTCTGCCTTGAGCCTCCCCCCACCCCAGGGTCTGTTCCTTGCGTGGATCATGTGGTTGTAGCATGTTGCCATTCAGACAGGTCTCCACTAGCCTGTTAGAGCAGCCTGGGAAGCCTGGGAACACACAGGCCACCAAGACTATTTATTTAAATACAAAACAGAGGGAGAAAACACACACACGGAAAAAAAAAAATGTAAGCACTTTTTTTGTAAAACCAATGTCTGTTTTGTTACATACCTTTCATGTTGTGCTTTGTAAATGTCCTATTTGTGTAATAAATAAAGTTAATGCAAGTAGAAGTGCTGGCACTTAAATCCAGAACATGATGGGATTCCATTTCTTTCCTGCTGTCTGGCTAAGGGCTCCCCACAACTGCCCCGCAGCCGCCGGAAGCCCATGTCCGAGCCACTGCCAGGGGCCCACCCAAGTGTCTGGGCTGTCAGACAATGCAGTCCCCCTTCCTGGACAATCGGTGCTATTAACCAGTCAGCCACCTGTGCATTGCAAAGGCATGACAGTGAGCTTCGTCTCCAGTCTAAGCTTTGTAGGCGGCCAGGCTGGCTGCTGTCCTCGGTGTCACTCCTGAACACCCGCTGTCTGCAGGCTCAGGGAAGGGCCTGGCCCACTATCCACAGAGGAGCTGTCAGTCTGGTCAATGCTATAGCAGACGGATCCCTCCGACATGCTGTGGGGGCCAGGTTGGGGGATGTTTGGGCCAGATATATCTGCTGAGAGATTCACGGAATAGGGGCAAAAGAGGAGATGTTGGGGGCCGGGGAAAGAAGCGCAGAAGCGCCTGTTTGGAAGCTGCAGGAGAATTTGGTCTGGTGAATTGAAGGGAATAGGGGATGGGAGGCAGGGAGACAAGGCTCTAGCTTCGATACAAGTCTGGGTCTCACACTGGCCTATTGGGTTCTAGAGCCAACACAATCTGGGGAGTGAGAGAGAGCATCTTTCTGCTCGTTGCCAGCTTGTCTTTTAGCAACAAACTGTTGGTTCAAACCAAAGCTCTCGAGGAAGGGGGTGGAGTGGCCCTGTCCAGTGCAGAGGCTTCCCAAGCCCCCCCGCCCCCGGCCCTGCAGAGAGTTGTTCATAAACCTCAGCTCAAGATGTACATGGTCATCACCCCTGCAGGACCTGTCTTTATTTTTTTTTAATGTTTATTTATTTTTGAGACTGAGAGAGACAGAGCAGGAGCAGGGGAGGGGCAGAGAGAGAGGGAGACACAGAATCCCAAGCAGGCTCCAGGCTCTGAGCTGTCAGCACAGAGCCCGACACGGGGCTCGAACTCATGGACCGTGAGATCGTGACCTCAGCGGAAGTCGGATGCTTAACCGACTGAGCCACCCAGGCGCCCCAGGACCCGTCTTTATTGTTTTATTCAGTATCCCAGACCCCATCTCTGCCCCTCTCCACCCTTTTTTTTTTTTAATGTGATACAGGTTTTTTTTTTTTTCTTAACATTTATTTATTTTTGAGAGACAGAGAGAGACAGACCATGAGCAGCGGAGAGGCAGGGAGAGAGGGAGACACAGAATCCAAAGGAGGCTCCAGGCTCTGAGCTGTCAGCACAGAGCCTGATGTGGGGCTCGAACCCATAAACCGCGAGTTCATGACCTGAGCTGAAGTCGGACGCTCGACCGACTGAGCCACCCAGGCACCCCTCTCCACCCTTCTTCCAATCCATTTATCAAATGTTGATTTAGATATGTGTGTTTCTTTGAAAAAAGTTTGTGTGTGTGTGTGTGTGTGTGTGTGTGTGTGTGTGTGCGCGCGCGCGCGTGCGCTTCTTTCCATGAATGTTCCTTCTGTTTTCAAAACACAGTTCGGAGACCTCTGTGGAGCTCAACCCTATCATTCTACAGAGGTGACTGTTGCCCCAGACGGGAGAGGTAATCCCCCAGGACCCCTCCATGGTGCAGCTGAGTGTGCCCAGGCTGCCCTCTGACTTCTAACTCTGCCTAGCATGCCAACTCTGGGTCCCTGGTTTGAGGGTCAGTTTCCTGCCCCTGCAGACCTTGTCAGAGCCTTCACAGGCTTGCCTTCTTCTAGCAGCTCTTGGTGAGCCAGGGACAAAGTGGGGGTGGGGTGGGCTGCTGAATGCAGCAGCCTCTAAGGAGGGACAGTTATGCAAAGATCCAGGATGCTGTGGCCCAAGTGTGGCCCTGGAATGTGCCACCCCTTCCTCTTCTGGTTTTCAGCTGACATGTGATCTTCGGGGTGATGTTGAGGAATACCTGGGAAATAAGAGCGCATCAGGGAATGCAGCTGGGAGTGCACATCGCTAGACCCTATTCCCAGAGACTCTGACCAGCATGTCTACGGTGGGGCCCGGAAATAGCTAATTTGCACTTCCGCCCAGGTGATTTTGGTGCTGGTAAAATGAGGATCCCCTCTCTAAGAAACGGTCTCGAGAAAGTACGCTTGGGGCCACTGAGTGCAGAAAGGCTTTATTCCTGGATCGAAAGTCAGGGTCTGCAACCGCAGGCTGCCCGCAAGGCCAGCCACTGCCAGCGGTGTAGAGGAGACCTCTCATGGGGGCAGCTGCAGAGCTCACAGCTTGGGTCGGTGACCCACGATTTCGTCCCAACCCTTGCGACACGTCTTGATGATCCACTCGTGCTCATCATCATCTGCAAGGAAAGAGGAAGAGCTGGTCATGCCTGGTGTCTGCTGGGCCTTCTCTGCCCTGGGAGACCCGCAGACAGGGTCTCGGGACTGCGGTGCATTCCAGCATGGGGTGGGTGGCCTTGGTGGTCAGTCTCTTTAGCTTTGCGCTAGGAAGGAACAGATCTTTCATTAAAACAGTCCTCCGGTTGCCTACAAATGCCTGGTCTTGGGGAAATTGAACACAAAGGGGTTTGCAGATGGTGGATGGTGCTGGTAGAGGCAGGCGTGAGGTCTTCTGGCCACTCTGAGCTGGGCAACCCTGACAGGCACCCAGACAGCAGCTTGCTTGGGAATGTGACCAGTCTGACACCCACAGAGGGCACCCCCAGAACATCCAGTCCAGGCCTTGCCGGTAATGCCAGCAGCCCGAGCCTTCAGAGCTTTGTTTCCTTTCTGGTTATTCCAGAACCCAGAGAAGGGAACCCTGGGTTCCCCAGGAAAACCTGACACCTCTGGTGTCTCACGTCCTTTCGGTGGGCAATAGAGAGGAGGAACCGATGTTCCTGTGGGCCCTACACTCATTGGTGTCCCTTACTTTAACCCTCGTGATCCCCTGACAGCAGTAACCCTGCCATTCTACAGGTGAATAAGCAGGCTCGGAGAGGTCAGGTCACTTGTCTGCAGCCACAGGTTGGTGCATGGGAGAACCCATAATGGGAGCCTCGGTTTGTCTGACTGCAAAGGCTGTGCTGTTTTTTAAACCTTAGAGTGAAGTCCAGTCTTTATTCCCCAGCACACCACGGCCCTCTCTCTGGGCCGGGGAAGGCCCTTTGGGGACTGATCTTCCCCCATTATCCCTCAAGCCCACGCCCAACCCCTGCCCCAACCACGACAGAGACCCACTTTAATGTTGGGATATACGTCCCTAAAAACGCATGCCGCTCTGTAAAGTGTGTGCTGTTGTTTTGTGTACCAATGTGGCTTTAATTTACCACCATAAATGGCATTGTGCTGTGAGTTTCATTGTGTCTTAGTTTTTTTCACTCAACACTACGTTTTCCAGATCTATTCTTGTTGCTAAATGTACATCTAGCTCTTTGCTTCCTATTGCTGCCTAATACTCTGTGGTGGCTTCTGTGATGTTTTACTATCCACCCTTCCGGTGGTGGACATCCAAGGGTTCCCCCCCCACCTCCCGTTACCAGAAATGCCTCTGGGACAAACGCCCTTGGGCACGCCCCTTCACAGATTGTGGGAGAACGTCTAGGACCTGGGTGGTGGGTCGTGGATCCGTGCGCACACTTCATTCACCAAGACTCCCTGCTAAGCCCGGGTTCTTTTCACAGCACCGCACAGCCCACCTGCTGTCCCACCCTCCCCCCTCGGTGTCTTGTCCTGGGGACAAAGAGAATTGGCCCAAAACCCTGCCCTCAAGCGGTTCTCCTCAGGGCTATAACACTGGAACAGCCTTGTCTCCTCTCCTTACCTGCCTCCCACCCAAGGGATGGGAACCTGGGACTACCCATCCTCCTCAGTGACAAATGGCAGTAGCCAGGGAACAAGGGCACTCCCTGAGAGCTCAAACCTGGAGGGCCGGCCCAAACCTTGCCCTCCCCTGCCCCCTTCCTCTTCTGCAAAAGCACCAGGCCCAGGATCCAGGAAATGGGGGCTTACTGACAGCCTACTGTGCGCTCCATGCTTTACAAACACCCATCTCATTGAGTCTTTGTGATAGCCCGGCAGGATAGGGAAGGTTACCCCCATTTTACAGAGGTGACGAGCCTTGCCCCACGTCCACAGCCAGTGGAATTCAAACCAAGGCTCATCAGACTCCAGAGCCAGCCTGCCCACCCCAGGGCTGATGTGATAAGGGTAGGCGAGGCTGCCCCCGCAGAGCTAGCCTCCTCTGCCCCCGCCCCACTATTTCTCTGTATGTGACCTAAGGAAAGAGCCTTGCTGCCTGGCACGCTCTGGCCTTTGAGGCCCTCCCTAAGCAGCCAGTGGGCCTCAGTTTCCCCTGGAGAGGCTGTCTGGGACTCCACGTGTGGCTGTCAACACCCCCCACCCCCACCCCAGGGGGGGGCGGGGACAGCGGCGGCACACAAGGAGTTAAGCGCTGGTGAAGCCCACTTTTGCCACACCGCGAGCAGCCTGGTTGATAATTACAGTTCTGAAGTCTCTGGGCTATTCGAATCAGTGCAGCTGCAAGCTCTTCAGTGCTAACCCCTGAAACCAGACAAACTGGGTTTATTGTGCTAAACCAGCCCTCAGGCCCCTCCCTGATCGTTACAAATTGACAGCAATGGACTTAACAGCCTCTTCACTACCCCTCTCGCTCTCTACCTGGCGGCACAGCCACCAATTTGAATCACAGATGCCTCCCCTCCAGGCAGCTGCTCACCAACCCTCCCTCCACCTCCTTCGCGCTGCGCGAGGCTCCCCTGGCCCCGCCACGCCAGGGTGAGGCTGCCGAAGCACATTTCATCAATATTTAAAATGGAATTAAACCTGCAGCTTTGATTAATGCCTCCCAGATCCTGGGAGTTGTGATTACTATTTTGCAAATTGCAATTGTTGGAATATGTTAATATGATTGTCTGAGAACATCTTCACCTTCTCAGATAATTTCCCCCCTTTTTGGCAGGAGGGGAGGGGGAGAGGGCGGCAGAGCGGGGTGGGTGGGGGAGGATGGGGGAAAAAAACACACCCCGCAAACTCTTTAATCAATTGTAAATTGTTACCCTGGGCACAATTGCCGGTGGTGCAGTGGGGAAGGGGAGGGAGATTTCTGGTTTGGTGCATTTATCTTGAAAAGTTTTGGCCTTGTTGGCCCATTAATTCCACTGAGGGATGCTATCCTAAGGGAATAATCTGTTTGTCTCAGTATTATTTGGAATCAAGAAAACTGAAATAACCTATGTTTCTAAAACAAAAGAATGATTATTTTGTTGTATATTCTTTAACAACTAATTTCTAAACGCAGACTATGGGCCAGGTAATCATGCTAAGTTTGGTAGCAGGGTGGGGGAGGAGAGGGCACGGTGATTTAGCAGCTATTGAAAAAGGAGAGTTATGAAGTCTGTATAGCAACATAGAAATGTTTTTGATATGATAGAAAGCAAAAGAAAAAAGGTGGGAAGAAGCAGGAAACAAAATTACATAGACAGTATAATCTGTAAAAACTGTGCACAAGAGACAAATTAAAAATAATACACTGAATGTGACTAACAGGCATCTCTGAACAGGGTGATGGGAGAGGCTCTTCTGTTAGGGGTATTTCTCAAATCTTCTTAATGTGTATTGACAATAGAAAAGATAAAAACAGACAGTCTCTTTTCCTACCCTCCAATTTAATGACGTGCTAATTTCCTACATTTTGGTAACTGAAATAAACTATTTCTAGGTTCCTAGAAATGCCAGTGGGGCTCTTGAATTTCTCCAAAGTGCAAGCGTAAGCATTAAAATACTGGTAAAAATGCATAAAAATTGAAGAGTAGATACATTTCCTGAGCAGAGTTCCAAATAATTTACGTGAAAACTCTGCCCTCAAGGAGGTGGTGCGTAATTCCCCACTCCTCAGGTGTGGGCTGCAGAGTGACCTCCTCCCTACACGACAGTACGACAGTACGGGAAGAGAGCAAAAAAACAACAAAAGAGTAGCTTTGACTTGCAAACTTTCCCTGAGCATCTATTTCTTGGCACCCAGGTCTCAGCTCAAATGTCACTTCCTCCCTGATCTCAGTGTAACTGCCTGTGTCCCCTCTTCACTTTCTTTTCTTTATAGCAATGCCCCTCTTTCTTGTTTATTCATATGTTGTCGGTGTCCCCCATCCAAACTGCGGGCTCCCATGAAACCAGGAGCCTCCTCTCCTTGTTTGGTGGCATTGCCAGTGCTTAGATTACAAGTGTGCAGTATTGGAGGTACTTAGTCCATATCTGTTCGATGGATGGATGGATGGACGAGCCAATCCTGTGGCTGCCATGTGCCCAGTGCTAGGGGGACAGGGGACTGAGACCCAGCAGGGGGTGTTGTCCAAAGGCTTGTCTCAGACACTCTTCAGGTTCAGGTCTGTCTGCCTTTGGGGCAGCAAGATTTCTTTATTCTGGTCTGAAGCTTTAGAAGTGACCTCACTGCCACCTGTGACCCCCTCCCACCTACCACCACCCCCTGAGGAATCTCACCAATCCTTAGGAGAACTGGGCTTCTTATAGAGAAGAAAAGGAACATTTGGCAAGAGAGATCCCAAATCTGACCCTGAACGCCCTTGCTGAGAAGCCTTGCCTGGAAAGGCTCCGCACTCCTTCACCTGGACTTCAAGGCCCCCCATCCAGGTCTTCCTGCTCTCCAGACAGCCTCCCTCCCAGGCCTGCCTCACCCTGCAAAATGCAGCCACCCTGTTGTGCTGCAGTCGGCCATGTGTGCGTGCACAGCAGGGCCTCTGTGCCGGTGTCGGTGTACCTGCTGCTCCGGGCTGGGGACACCCTTCCTCACAGGACCTGGTGCAGGGGCAGGGCCTCTCAAAGCACTCCCTCCATTTTGGGACCTTAGTGTATATAAAAGAAAGGCCTAGATGCGAGAATAAAAATTGCAGCGTGGTTTAAATATGTATATTGAACAAATTAATGCTTGTGACACAAACAAACACAATATAAATGTCGACTCCAGGATTTCTTTCAAAGAAGTGCCTCAGCACACTAAAGGCCATGTGTGCAGGACGGGGCTGTGAAGTTGGAGTTGCCTGGTGAACACAGCTTTCTCTCAGTGCCACCACACTCCAGACTTAAGGCCGCTCGTGAATGTGTGTGGCTGGGCCCAGCGCCCTCCTGGCTGTCGTCCACCCCTCCGGGCCCTGCCTGGATGTCACCTTCCCTGACCCTGGCTGAGGTTCATGGTCGCCCACGCCAGCCTGGGGCAGTTGTGACCCAGGCACTCCTGGTCCTCAGAGCCCGGGGTGGGCCGGGCACTTTAAAAGTACTTAATAAATATATGGTGAACGAATGAATAAAGAAATGTAAAGTTGGGGACATAAAAGCGGTAGGCTTACCCTGCGGGATTTGGACAAAGGGGGAAGAATTTCTTCTCCACCCTCAACAAATGGAGCTCCCGAGTGGGCAAAGCAGATATGTCAAAGTGCAAGGCCAAGGCCGCTGGTTCCTTTCTTGTCTTGAGGCCACAGATGGAGCAGCTCCACCGCACAGGAAGGATGGGTTGCCTGGGCTCATATCGGGGCACCAACCACACTGAGGAAGCTCAAAGCCCTGGCTGGCCTGGGGCCTGCCTCCCAGTGAGGGCGGGGAGGCACAGGCCCGCACAGGCCACAGGCAGGGCCCAGGTCACTGAGGGTGTCATCAGTGCAATCCGTTGGTCAGCGTGGTGCAGGGAGAGAAGAGATCCTGAAGATGTCCCAACAGATGAGGGCAATAGGAGCCCCCAGATGGCTGGCGGGGAGGAGGCAGCATGGCCGTTAAGGGCCCGGGCACTGGAGCTTGGCTTCCACTAGCCCTGTGACCTCGGGCAGGTGGCCTCACACCTCTCTGGGTCTCATTTCCTTCTCTACAAAGTGCCTGCTGGAAGACTTCCTGTGGGGTTTACTGGGGCTCGTTCCTGCAAAGCGCTGAGCATGGTACCTGGTACGCAGGAAATGCCAAAAACCAAAAGAGAGCCACGAGTTGTCTTTGCGAGGTGAGACTTCAGGGTGCACGTGACAGCACGGCATAGGCCGGAAGGAGTTCTGGGTCCACTGCTGAGCCCCGTCGCCAACTTGCTGGGTGACCTGGACGAGCCACTCTCCCTCTCTGAGCTGGGCTCCTTGTCTGTACAGGGGGTTTAATCAGACCTCCTGCAGAGCCAGGATGAAAGGCAGCAGGTTGGCACCCAGGAAGTAGGAGCCATGATCACCATTTGATGGGCCTTCATTCCCTAACTGCATGCCTTCAAGAGAGTGTTCTTAAGTGACTCTCTCAGAACACCCTGGGATTTCTGGTTCCCAGCGGGGATGAAGGGAGGACCTGGGGGGAGAGGCGGAGGAGGTCTTTACACAAGGATCAGCATCATAAGGATCAAGAAGCACAGCTCAGCTAATGATTTTTGTTCAAAGTGAGGCGGGCAGGCTGAGGCAGGTGAGCCCAGGGAGGGCAAATGGGTGGATGCGGGCTATCGGGCGCCCACAAGCCGGATTCTGCTACCTCTTGGCGTGCCTTTGGGTTTAGCACACCTGCGGTCAGTGGCTATGCAGCTCCCTCCTGCTGGGAAAGGGAGGGGACCAAGATGAAACCAGGCACCTTAGCCTCAGGAGAGGGGAGGAGGCTCACACTGGCAGAGCACCCAGGAGGTGCCTGGTTCTGTGGGAAGAGGGTCATGTCTGTCCTCTCCACAGTGAGTGACACAGGGCGTCCCCATTGAAGACAAGAAACTGAGACTCGAAGGGGAAATAAATCGCCCCACTTCATCTGCCAGGGCAGAGGGGAAGGGTTCACTGTGCTGGTGCAAAAGCCACACTCGGGCTGTGTGTGCACGGCCACAAATGGGCATGTGCAAGCGTGAATAGGTGTGCGCTGTGAGTGTGCACGTGGCTGTGCCTGAGGTGCTCGGTGTCTGGCTGGGTGAGTGATAGCGTGTGACTACCTGAAGTCAGTGTGTGCTTGATCAGGTGCTAAGGGAGGGGGCACATCCATCCCTCGGTGACAGCCCAGTGCTCGTCCAGTGTCGGGCTCTGTCATGAGGGTTACCCTCTTTTCCTGGGGTCATCACCCACTCTCACTTGGCCCCTGGGTGAACTGTGGTTCCAGGCGGGGGTGGGAGGTGCCTGGTAACCCTGGCGCCCCAGCCAGTGGGCAGTGCCGCCCTCAAAGCTCGGCCCCACCCTCTGTGCAAATGCAGGGCTGTGAGAGCCTGTGGGGCAGGGCCAAGGCCCTGAGCAAAGCCAGGGCCCGCAGTGAGGGCGGCAACGCCCGCACCTCCTCCTCGGCACAACTCCTGACAAGAAAGAGGCTTTGAACTTTGCTTGGCAGGGCTGGTGGCCAGAGGCCAAGGCCATGGTATGGCCAATATTGACTAAGGGGTCATTGCCCAGGCAGAGCCCGTCAAGGGGCAGGAGGGGAGACCTTGGGGCCGCTCTTGGTTTTCTCTGGAAAAGAGCATATTCTGGGCTGGGTGGGTGGAGGGGTCAAGGGTGGGGGGTGGATTAAACCAGCCTGCTTCACCCCCCGGGGAACTAGAGACACAGGGCCCAGCACCCACAGCTTTTCAAGGCCTATTCAAATGTGAGAGGTTTGGAGAGAACAACTGACTCTAAAATAAAGAGAAGATGCAAAACTGAAATTAATGTTATGATTAATCCATTCAGGCTTAATTATTAAATTTAGAAATCAAAACAATTTTATTACACTTGAAATCAGTTTGTAGGCTTGCTGTCCTCATTTTGCAAGAATTCTCCAGTATGCACACGGCTCTCTAGAAGTCACAGCCAGGCTAATAGTCCAATAATTTGCCAAGCAAAGTTTTAAAAGTCCTTTCAAAGTTTTAACAGCAAAAAATACATATTCAATGTGGGGGTGTGGATACATTTTGTCTTAATATGTTCAAATGAGGGGGGTGAGGCCTCCAAAGTCAGGCTTAGGGCTGGATTAGGGCTGTGCCTGGGAGAGGGGAGTCCCAGGAGTACGGCCACCTGGAGTTAGGGAGCATTTCCACGTGCTAGCTACATGCTGAGTCCTGCACCTCGCGTGCCTGATCGCACGCAGTCCTCGTAAACATCTGTCGTAGGCACAGCTGGTGCTGTCTCAGGTAGGAGTTTTAGGTGCTCCATTCGGTCGCTGAAGGGAAAAGTGCCCTGAGCTACAACGACCCTTGGGAATCCCTTAGCTAGGCCCCGTGCTGGGGAAGGACATCGCAGTAAGCACCGAGAAGTTAGCATTCTGACACTGTTGGAAGAGAGAGGCCCAAAAGCACAGACAGCTGGTTAAAAAATACATATCCCTGAATACTAGAATCATCCTGTGTGTGGCAAGGTGATCACACGGCGGCTGGAGGCACACGGGGCCAGAGACCCGCAGATTCACGTCTCCCCACATCCCCAGTGAGCGAGTGAAGGGAGGCTGCCGAGCCACCACCACAGCTTGTATTTCCATTCCTCTTGCTGCCCCACTTCTGGCTTTCAAGCACCCGTAATCGAATTTGTGATTTGTGTTCATGACGCCCAGCCACCGTACACAGGCCGCTCAGGGAAACAATGTGCCAAGGCCAAGGTCACTCAGTTAGCCTGTGGCCCGTAGTCTTTGCTCTGACTCCTGCTCTCCAGCTGTGTGCAGGGGACAGGCCTGGCGGTTGGGACTTCTGTCCTCCAGCTGGCAGATGCTAAGGGCTGAATTAAGGCTTTGCCAGTGGGGGCAGCCAGCAGGGTGTCAAGGTTATCTGCAGGACTCAGTAGTAGACTACAGCTCAATCCTCACAGGAATCTTGCAAAGTCACTGTTATCCCTGTTTGACGGGTGAGGATCTGAGGCTCAGAGAGGTGATGTCATCTGCCCAAGCTCCCTCAGCCACTGGGTGGGCACAGGGGCATACCCAAGTCTTATCACCAGACCTGCAGCCCTCGGCCACTACGCACTTCCCTGACAAGCATCTGTGTAACTGCCATGCCTTTAGCATGGCATTCAAGGATTTAGGCATCCAAGGCATTTAGGATGGCATTCAAATCTCTCTCCACCCTGCACTGGGTCCCCGCGCCTTGAATGCCCAGCAAGGATGTATTCCTACATACCTGTCAAAGCCCAGTCTGTCCATCACCACTTGAGGGAGTCCTCCCTTGACTCCTCCTCTGTCGCCCAACGCAAGAGCCAGTCTCAGGTGCTCCGTCTGGAGCACCCGGTGTCCCTGCATCTCTGTGCTTTGTTCCTTCCCTTCCATCAGCAAAATCCATCTCCCATCCTTTAAGGCCTAGCCAAACACCCCCTTTTTCAGGACAGCATCTCAACTACACTTGGGGCACGCTGGTGCTCAGCTCCTCAGGCACACTGCTTCTGGCTCCTGGAAGCAGTGAAACAGGGGTGCTCCCAGTGTTTGGGAGAAAGAACCTCGTATGTGACGTTTCGAATTAAACAAGAACATAAACCCCATAGGAATACAGAATTTTGCTGGACTTCTTTCCAGACACTTATTATATGGTTTATGTGATTCTGATTTCTGAACTATATTTTGAGGGGTAGGAGGTCCACTACAGTCTCTTGTACACTTAGGCTCCTTAAAGGCCCTGGGCTTCTGTCCAGACAGCACCCATCCAGATCTTGTGACTGTGCATGCCTCGGCTTCCTCCCCCGCCCCATGCTGGTTCAGAGGGGCAGACGCAGAGTCTGGCCCCCCAGCGAGACCCTGGTATCAGCAGAGGGTCGGTGAAGACCCGTGCCTGGGGGGAATCGTAGAAGTGTTGGGCTCCAGGTGGATAAGAAATGATGAGGATGAGGAATGATGCCAAGGGCTGGGTAGAGAGATCCTGGGACCTGCAGGCCTCCAGCCCAGTCTTGAAATCTACATCAAAAGCAGGTGGGAGGAGGCCAGAGGACAGTTAGCCTCTGAGATGCCAGCTCCTCCCTTTGGGCGTGGAGTTAGGACCCTCCCCCCCCCCGCCCCCATCAACATTCTCCCCCCCCAGGGTGTGAGTAATCACCCTGCAGTAATTTAAGCTCCTCATGGGCCAGGCACAGCTTTTGCTGTGTCCCCCGTGTCATCTCAGTAATGCTCACCACAACCCTGTAAGGAAGGTCCTATTCTCCCCAGACTTTTCAGAGGAGGAAACCAGTGTTCAGAAAAGAGATGAGCTCTAGATCACACAGATGGCAGAGCAGGGGTCTGACGGTCCAATTCTAAAGCCCTGCTTGGAAACCTGCTTCCTTTTCCAGGAGGTCAAGCAGGATTTTCAGCCAACTGCCTCAAGTTCCAGATCTTGGGCTGAGGAAGGTACACGAAGGTCCTGCCCCCTGGGCTCTGGCCTTGCTCTCACTTCTATTAAAGGAGACAAAACAAACCATTACGCTGGCCAACCCTGGGGATGACTCCAGCCACGGAAGGGGAAGCTGTGTCCTTTGGATGCCTCCAGGAGGTTGCCGTGGGGGTGGGGGACTTATTGTTACCAGAATCTGATGGGCACGAGGGCTGGAAGGGGAATTTCCAGGGCCCTTGGAATTGGGGTGGGGACAGAGGGGGCAATGGGCAATTCTCGCAGCTCAGGGAGAGGCAGTAATCTGGGCAGGCTGTTAGTCCTGGAGCCGAGACCTCCCCGGAGCTGACCCCGCCCTCTGTAGGCAAAATTCTGTGGGTGGGTTCACGTGTATGTCTCCGGGGAGTTCTATAGCTTTGACTGGCTCTCAGACGGGTTCAAGATTCAGAAAAGGCCACAGCCTATCCTAGTCCAGAGTATGGCCTCTGGTGTCAGACAGGCCTGGGTTCAAATTCTGAGTCCTCCCTTTACTAGCTGCATCCGTCAGTGAGCCTCAGTTTCCCCAGCTGCCAAATAGAGGTGATGATATATTCCTCAAAGGATCAGGATGTGGCAAGTCCCTGGCCCAGGAGAGGCTTTCAATGCTCATCACTTCCCTTCCTCCCCTTTCTGCTTAAAGCAGATGCCCAAGTCTGCTGGCAGGGATGTGTGATCTGTGCAGGCATTTTATTTGGCAGTTACAAGTGTGATATTATCCCCCCACAAAGCTGTCATTATGGCGCTGCTAACAATACCACAGATAAGGCAGGGATGCCCCTGCGTGCCAGCCTCCAGGTGATTATAACATTTGGGCAAATTGCCTTTTGTGTCGCGGAAAGATGACGGCGGGAGGGCCTGTGCTGGAGACTCACTGGGCCATTTTGCCGAGACCACAGGAGAAGCATTGTGGACAGGCAGCCGCGGTCTGCTGTGGAAGGAGGCCTGGCTGCCGGTGGGAGCAGGGCCCTGGCAGGACACTACCACGCGTGGGCTGAGCAGGCCCGGCAGGTGACTTACCCTCCGCAGGTCCTAGGTTTCTCACCTGTCAGGTGAAGACAGTGGCCTCGAAATTAGTCTTGGTTTGTCCGTGGCCCTGAAAGTCTTGCTCTTTGGCCAGTTTTGGAGCAAAGAAGTGGGCGGAGAACGATCTTAGGGGGAAAAGACCACCACTGCCATGTCACAAGGAAGGTTCCCGGTTCTTTCTTTCTTTCTTTCTTTCTTTCCTTCCTTCCTTCCTTCCTTCCTTCCTTTCTTTCTTCCTTCCTTCTTTCTTTCTTTCTTTCTTTCCTTCCTTCCTTCCTTCCTTCCTTCCTTCCTTCCTTCCTTCCTTTCTTTGACTAGGAAACTCCAGAACCCGCTCAGTTGCCATCTTTAGCTTTGAGTCAGCTAGACCTTGGGTCAAGTTCCAGGCCTGTGTAACTTCAGGCAAAGCATTTCACCTCGCCTTCTCCATCCGCAAAGTGGGAGTCATGGAGACGACCATTTCACAGGGTTACCGTGTGGATTAGATGAAACAAAATAAAATAAATGGCGCGACATGCTCAAACTGGTGCCTGGAACATAGGAAGCACTCAGGAAATGCTGCTTGTTTTTATTGTCCTGCTTTTCCTCCAGAAATAAAATAAGGTACCTTCGTATCTCAGCGGATCCATTACTTGACTGCCATTTTAGTGACTGCACTGTGTATATGATAAGAACACACCTTGTGTTATTTACTCAGTTCCCTCCTCTTAGACATCTGGGATGCTTCCAATTTTTAACTGTTTAATAACGTCAGAGGAGGAGCACCTGGGTGGCTCAGTTGGTTAAGTGTCTGACTTCGGCTCAGGCCATGATCTCACAGTTTGTAGGTTTAAGCCCCACGTCGGGCTCTGTGCTGACAGCTCAGAGCCTGCTTTGGATTCTTGCCTCCCCCTCTCTCTGCTCCTCCCTCATTCATGCTCCGTCTCTCTCTGTCTCTCAAAAATAAGTAAAAGTTAAAAAAAATAATGCCAGAGGAATGTTGGAAGACCAAGTGTTCGCTCTGCAACCCTTCTGAAGGTGGGTGGGAAGTAGATAAACAATGTTTGGGAGCTCTTCACCAATGCCTCTTTGGACAGATGACCTGGGAGCTGGCCTGGTAAAGTGGGGAGAAGAGGAAAACCTCTGGAGGCAGACGAGCCTGAATGTGAATCCTGGTTCCTGCCATTTCCTGGGGGAAATTCTCTAGCCTCGGTTCCGAGCCTCTGTTTCCGCACTTGTCAAGCAGGGATCACGGCAACACTCCCCGCTCTCTTAGCTGGGTGTCTGGGGCACGGTAAATGCTCAGTCAATGTCACAGCTCACCGCATCACCATAGCGTGAGGGGGAAGCCAGCCGTCACCTCCCCAAGACTCCAGATCACACAGACCAGGTCTCTTTTTTGGACCCCAATTCATACTCCTCCCCCTGTTGTCCATTTAACTGAGCACACATTCAAATGAGGCTTGTGATCCTGATTTTGAATTCTGTCTGGAACCCACAGGTTCAAACGCAAAGGGGCCCTCTCTGCAAATAATCACTGGTATGTGATATTTTTAAGAAGCCAAGGCCATTGTTTCTGATTGAAGGAAAGTTGGTGCTATTTTGAAGAGCAGAACGATTAAGCGGTGGCGTTATCTCTTTAACCATTGGGAATTATACGCTGTTTGAAAGATTTGTGAGCTCTAGGACATTTGCCAGATGTGCTTGATTCGACATTTCAGACAACAAAGGGGATAATGTTGGCGGGAATCTTGACGGCATTTCTGATGATCAGGATATTCTTTGAGGATGGTACTGAGACCTTTCGGGGAAGAATTTCAGCTTTTACATAAACTAATTTGGGATGCTCACTCTCTGTCTTCCACAAAGCAAATTTAGTTCATTGTTAGTTGTATATGTTAAAATGGTTACGAGGGTTTTTTCCTTTGAATATTAATAATGTGCCTTTCATCTGAGACACTCGCATGGGGTGTCATTAATTGCGGGGAGGGAGTAAGGATTAGTGGTGCAGTTATTTTGCAAATGATTCCTACCAGTAACGTGGAGGCAAGCCACAGCCATACGAAGAGACACACGTACAAACCGCTAACGTGGCCCTGGCTTATCCTTCCTGAGCAGAATGACAGGGACGGGGAGGAGGGTAAGGGTTAATCTCCCAATTTCCCACCATATTAAGGGTAATTATCCCCAGTATCTTCGAATGCTTCCTTATTGGCCCACAGTGTGTAAAGGACCCTTTATCAAATAACGTAGCATCTCACTTTGGGGACGGTGGTGTTTTTGTCTTAAGACTCTACAATGGACCTTTTCGTTCATTTAGGAACATTGCAGAGCTCCAGCGGGGGGCAGGGCCTGGGCTTCCTGCAGGAACAACTATGAATGAGCCATGGCTCCGTCAAGGAAGGGAGATGACCGAGTAAAGAATAAACCAGGACACAAAGCCAAGAAGAACAGAATGTGGGCAAGAGTTAGGTTCGTCTCCGACTCTGTCACCGGCTGGCTGTCTGACCGGGGGCAACGTATCAACCTATCTAAGACCAGGTGTCCTCATTGCAAACCGAGGCTCCTAAGAATGACCCACTTGGGATGGCAGGAAAGAGCAGAGGAGATAAGCAGGTACGGTGCTTAGCAAGGGGCTGGCAAGGGTCCCCTACATTCCCTGAGCTGTGGATGTTCCGGGAGCGTCCCATGCCATCCTTCCGTGGCCTCCTGTCCCGTGCCAACCACAGAGAGGTGTGGAGGACCGTGGCAGGTGGAGAGGAGGGGGAAGGGCATCCTGGGCTGGGGGAGGACATGAGGTAAGAACACAGGTGTGTTTATCGGTGGAAGCAGCTCGTCTGGCTGAGCTGGAACATGGGGTGGAAGAGACAGGACGGTGAAAGATGAGCCGGGAGGCTCTAAAGGCCACAATCAAGGGCCTCCAGGGCCCAGTGTTTCGGCAGTATTTCGTTTCCCAAGCAAAACCCCCAAGGAGGCAGACAGATGTGGCACATCCAGGCTCGTTTCTCCTGGCAGCCTCCTTGTCCCCCCAGCACCCAGAGAAACCTCAGCAAATCCCAGGGCCTCCCTCTCCTCCAGCCTGAGTCAGTAATCACCATGATACCAGTCACAACCGCCAACCACAGGACACGAGCACTGGGCCAGGTGTCTTACACACTTAATCTCATTTTCCCTAACCTCCAGATTAAGTACTACTAGAAGGCCCATTTTACAGATGAGGAAACTGAGCCTCCAAAAGGAGACAAGGAATAAGCTAGCCAGTGGTGGATCCAGGACCAGAGGGCGGCCAGAGGTGTGGATTCCAGATCCTGGGCTTTTAACCACCACACCAGGCTCTCTCTCTGACCTCTCCCAGTTTCCCATGGGAGGCAAGTCCTAGCTCCGTCTCTATTTTGCTTTGTGTCTGCTGTATTGATTGGAAATACTGCCTGCATTGAGTTGCTACCTCTTGTGGTTCTATGGTCCCAACAAAGGCAGCAGCAAAGTGCAGTAGGAAGACCCCCGGACCTGCAGTGAGATGGGAGCGGGTTTGCATCCAGCCTCACCTCCAGCAGTCTGTCGTCTGCCATTCACTACTGGAGACCTAGTTCCCTAACGCCAGGCCACCCGCGTTCCCAGCTCACTGGATGCGTGGGAAGTCCACCTGAGATGCAGTGCTCCTGAGCCCAAAAGCTTTAAGGTGGGCACCAGAAATGACTGACGCCACTGGGGCTCGGACAGCAGGGAGTGGTGGGGACCTGGGCGGTACATGCCCCAAGTAGGTACACAGGCCAGCCAAGCACAGACCATGCAGACCAGATTGGGCCAGAGGGTTGCTGCTTTGAGACCTTTGATGCGTAAGCTTTTAAGCTTTTCAAAGCTTAAGCAGCTTTGAAAACTTGGGAGGTGTGGAGAAATACAATGGATTGTTTTTACTATTCACAATAATAAGTTGTCTGTTACGTGCCGGGGACTGAATATTGTATAATTTGTTGAAGAATATGAGGGGCTTGTAGGAAGGTCCTCTGCCTGCCCACCTGCTTTTCTTCCATAAACATTTAATCAGCTCCAAGTCTGGGGACCTGTGTGAGGTGCTGGGGGACCCGGTGATAAATCAGACATAGTCACCTGGTCCCTGCCCTCAAGAAGCTGCTGGTCTAGCGGGGGAGCTAGTCAAATAAAGATGCTTCCGCAGTTATGGGCTAAGTGCTGTTAGGGAGGCTGGTGGGGCATGGAGGAGAGACACCTAACCCAATGGAGCAGGAGACAGAGGGGACGGGAGGAGGTTGGTCAGGGAAGGCTGCTTAGGACAACGATCTATCAATGGTTGGTCCCAAACTTCACGAGGGTTGTGAAATCCACTCAGTGCCTAGCAACCAGGATTTTTAAAAATTAAATAGGGACACCTAGGTGGCTCAGTCGGTTAAGCGTCCGACTCTCGATTTCTGCTCAGGTCATGATCTCACGGTTAGTGACTTCGAGCCCCGCATCAGGCTCTGCACTGAGTGTGCAGAGCTTCCTTGGGAGTCTCTGTCTCCCTCTCTGCCCCTCTCCTGCCCTCTGTCTCTCTCAAAATAAATAAATAAACTTAAAAAATTAAAATAGAAAATATCCTAGTACATCATGTGTACAAAGAATACGTACAAATGTGTGTGTGTTTGTGTGTACTGGGTTGTGATGTACGTTGCTGCTTACTGTGGGCCTGGGTCCAAAGGTTTGAGAGCCACAGTCTGAGAGAACTCTTGCCTGCTCAGATCCCCAAAGCCCGGCACACGGTGGACACTCAAAGGCTTTTTGGTGAGTGGAAGGATAGATTTAAATTCCCATCCGATTCCAGCGAGCAGGTACATCCTCCCCAGGTAAGAAAGGCATTCTCAAAACCCAAGTCTAGCAAACCCGGGGTTGTCAGGCATGGTTCGTAGTTCAGCGGTCTAGGGCTTTCCCATCAAGTCTGGGGGGTGAAGCCAGTGCGAGGCAGGGAAGGAGCCGGGGCCTTCCAGAGAGGCCCGAGGGTGAACCAAAGGCGACCCTCCTGCTGGTGCCCTAGCCTGTGACCTCCTATAAAAAGAGCGTCCCCGGCCCTGACCCAGCCAAGGTGGCATGTTCTTCGTAATAGCAGTGGCTCGGGCCACTCTGTTTATTCTGGGATGGCCTCAGGCACCACCTTAGGCCCGCACGGCCGGCAGCCCTGTACCTTCAGGAGGCCAACAGGAAGCACTGTTTATGGGGGCAGACCAGAATGCAGGGGAGAAAGGGCCCCGGAGAAAACAGGAGATGGACAGAAGTCCGGATCAGTCCCTGGCAGGGTGAGGTGAGTCAAAGGTAATGACTAGGTGGCCATACACAGAGACTCCTTTTAGTGGTTTTCAGGACGCTCCAAGCTCGATCTGTCCTATAATATCAGGACCAAAATACCCCTTGGCTACCTTTCTCCTCCATCGCAGACTCTTAAGGTTGGAAGGACCCTAGGAATTATCCAGCCTGACCCCCTCATTTTACAGATGAAGAGCCAGGGGCCCAGAGAGGGAAGGCACTGGCCCAGGGTCAGCCAGCAGGCAGCCCGAGAGCTGGGCCCGGACTCGTAACCTGGGCCTCTGGCACAGAGCACTGGGGCCCGAAACCCTTCAGGTGCTCCTCTCTCTCCATCTCGCCATCTTTCCGATCTAGTTTTACCCCCTTTGGCCCCTTCCCTATATGCAACCAGAGAAATCTCTCCAAATGATGAATCAGTTACTACACTACCCTCCCTTGTTCCCCCTACTGCTCTTCCCCTTCCCACCCCTGGGGCTTCCTCTCTTACATTTCTTCCCTCGACATACTGTTGTCCCATGCTCCCAAACCACTTGTAGCCCCTAAATAGGCAGCGATCTCCCACATCTTATCCTTAGTGCGTGCTGTTCCCTCTGCCTCTAACACTCTTCCCAACCCTGCTGCACGTGTCTGCTCTTGTTTAGGCTTCCCGTTAGATCTTGCTCTTTCCGGGAAACCTTGCTGGCCCACTGACCCTGACCTCCAGGGTTAAGTATCCCTCCTAGGTTCTCTTGTGGCACCCCTGATTTACTGTCGGTTTCTCCTGCTCCCTGAGAGAAGACTCTATGATGCTGCCTAACCCAGAGTCAGAGCCACGGCAACTAACCACTAAGTGTTTGTGGACCAGTCATCGGTGTCCATCCTTCTCCAAAACTCCTAAGAATGGCCTTCCCTTCTCGTGATGCATTTTTAAAGGCTATTGTTTTTTTCAGAGCAGTTTTAGATGCACAACAAAATTGAGAGGAAGGCACAGAAATTTTGTGTATACCCCCTGCCCCCACATATGCGTGGCCTTCCCATTGTCAGCATTCTCCACTAGAGTGGGTGCCTCTGGGGATGCTACACCGACACCTCATAGTCCAGAGTTTACATTCGGGTTCACTCTGGTGTGTACGTTCAACGGGGCCGGAAAAACGTATAACAACATGGAGCCATCCCTGTCGTGTCATACAGAGTAACTTCATTGCCCTAAAAATCCTCAGTGCTCTATCTGTTTGTGCCATGATGCATTTTCAATTTTATTACCAAGCATGGCTTGGTAGGATTCTGGGAACCACAATTTCTGATTCCCTAGTCATGCTATGCCTTTTTTTTTCTATGCCTCTGTGTCTTTGCATATGCTGTTCCCTCTACATGGAATGCTCTTCCCCAACATCCTTGCTAACAAAATCCCTGCTCATTCTTTAAGACCTATCACTTATGATGCCTTTTTCCTGACTGACACCCTGTATCCCAGCCAGGTGGTCAGTCCCCCTCACCCCTGCTCAATCGCCCTTCATCCCCAGGACTTGCCCCAGAGGGAGGGGGGAGGAACTCCCCCCTTAGGAAGAAAGGCGAGAGCATCTTTGCATTTGTATGAAGCCTCCTCGCAAGGAGTCACACAGAAGGGCACCGTCTGTAGGACAGAAGAGTAAGTATGGACGCCAAACAACAACCAAAGGGCGGCCGGACTGTGCCAGTGACCGAGCTGCTAACTCTCAGCTCCAAACCTACCATTCTATTCTCACTTTGCAGTCGGGACCGAGCTGTGGGACACATCTCTGCTCTGCCGGCTGGCCCCCAGTTAGATGCTGCAAGGAACGTAGAGGCAGAGGGGAACACGCTCTTTTCTGTGTTGCTGGTTGCTCGCGTCAGTGTCAATGTCAGCAATGCGGCCCAACTCACTTCCAGTTTACAGTTTCCCCCGGGATCCTACCATCCGCTTTATGGCTCTCTCTCCAGAAGCCCCGCTGGGCAGCGGCCCCTCCCCGCAGGTCTGGGTTGCTGCTTTTGGGGGGCCCTCTCTTGACCCTCTAGGTTCTAATAGCCCAGTCTCCGTCTCCTCCCCCAGTTCTTGAGGTAGTAGTCGCTCCCTGCAGTTATTTATTTATTCTGTCACCTCGATGCTTTTTCAGTACTCCAATATCTATTTAACTAATTTCCTGATACGAAGTTCACTCTGTCCTCCTGTCTGGACCCTGCCTGATACAGAGACAGAGTTCCTGCTCACATGGATCTTACAGTCTAGTGGAACAGACAGACGTTCAAGCAATTAATCACACAAATGAGGCTTTAATTACAGTTGAAATAAGTGCTGGGAAGGAAAAGTACAAAGTATATTAGCATATTAATGGCCCTGAGAAGCCCTTCAATAAATGAAATTGTTGAGCATTGTTTCACTCAGTATCTCTTTAGCTTACTCAATCAAGAAACTTCATAGAGAGCCTATTAACATCCAGGAGAATTAGTGTTCTACAGAATCTACCCTGTCAATGGCAAATGGGAAGTCATTAAAGCAAACTGTCAGGAGACGTGGAATGTGAACATTTGCCACCCTCCCCGCAGTAGCCCCCGGTGGGGTAGCGCTATTTCCGCTCCAGGATTCAGCCAGAAGACCAGCTGACCATTCCCTTTACTCTTACTTCAGCACCACAAGGCAACTTTCTGATGACCACTGACTCCCTGAGTAAATGCCCCTGTAGGGAGAGGAGGCTCTTATCAGCCAGCCCAGGCCTCCTGGTCTCCCTGGAAGTTTCGTTCTGATTTTAGAGCAGGGTTTCTTGACCCGGGTGTTAAGAAGTACTCCTTAAGACTATATGAAAAATGTGTGCGCGTGTGTGTGTGTGTGCATATGCATGTTTATGTGTGTGCACACACATTTTTCTAGGAAGAGGGTCCATTGTTCTTGTTATTCCTAGTGGGACTGTGTCTCTAGGAAAGTGAAAGTTTCCAAATCACCATGTTAAAGGAAAGTGTCCTTACTTGTACACTGGCCTCCTCTGAGTTTGGTCACCATAAGCCTGATCAGCTTGTGTCCGCTCACCAGCTGAGGTCCTGGATCCTCCAAGGTACTCCCATGGCTGAGGGCGCCAGCCAGCATTCTGCTACCACATGGTATCATTCACCTTCTCGACATTTACCTATGCTATTTCCTCTCTGGAAAACCTCTCCCCATGCCCTGTGGCCAACTCCCAGTTACTCGTTAGGTCTCATTTTAGCTGTCACTTCCTTCTTGAAACCCTCTGAATTTCCAATTCTGGACAAGTTTTCCCTTCTCTGTGCTCCCACAGCATCCCTCCCACCTCCCTGGGACTCCCCGCCTTCACCTCTCCCCCTGCCCCAATCTGGGGCCACGTTTTCCCCTTTTACTGGGCTTATTCCATGATGCGATCAACCCTTTCTGGTGCTTATCTGCTACCTGTCAAAACATAAGCTCCATGAGGAAGGGGGTTGGTGTCCAGCTTTGGTGCCTGTAGTGTCTAGCGTTTAGTAAGTGCTCATTAAATACGAGTCAAAGGGAAGCACGCAAAAGTATGTACTTTAATCCTTTTCATGCTATACTTCTCTGCAGTCACAGTTAACCACAAGTGTCCTTTGCCTCATTCTGTGACTGTATCGTACAGACTTGTCAGCCGTAAGAACTCCCAATTGTGAAAGAGATAATAATTTTTGGCTTTTATCAGCAAAAGTTTCTTTCTCACCAAATGCACACAGGTGTGCACACATATGCACAAACCTATGGGTAAATGAGAGGAGAGAAAACATGTGCCACAGGGTGTCAGAATGAACATACCTGCATTTCTCAAAAAGCGGTTCCTATAGTCTTTGATTATCCTTGTGACCGGGTCATAGAAGCCATCTCCACAATCGTAATAGCCTTCAGGGATTTTTCGAGGCGGGTCCATATTGGTGACTTGAGAGATCCCTTGAAAAGATACAGTGGATAATCAGCTCACTACCAAGGCCAAATCTAAACCTGGTCTCCCTAACGTCCACTTTTGGCTGGTTGCTCACGTGAGTATCTGCTACCGCCCTTGGGCTGAACGCTCCCGATTCAGAGCAGCAGGAGCAGTGCCCGAGAGCAGCTTCCTGAAAACGGCTCTGTGAGCAGGGTCTTGGGGACTACACCCGCAACTTCTTTCCTTGACCCCATCCTCCATTCTAGGGATGCCAGGCCAAAGGGCATAGGTTGTGGAGGCAGAGAGACCGTGAGGGTGCATCACAGTCAGCCATGTGGACAGAAAGGCATGTCTGGCAGAAGGATGGAGGCATGAGTCATCAGGCCTCACTCAGGAAACCGTGTGGAGCAGGGCGTATGTAAGGAGAACCTTAGGAAGAAATGCGTCGGGTGGGCAAGCATCCAGGAATGGAGAATTTTGACTCTTACCAAAATGACCACAACAGCTGCCATTTAGTGAGTGACTACCTTGTGCCTGGAAATTCATTAACTCCTGCCAGTGTCATTTAATTCTCACAGCATCCAGTGGCCCCATTTCAGATAAAGAAACTGAGTCTCAAAGAGGTCAAGTAACTTGCCCAAGACTCTCCAGCTAGGAAGCAGCTAGACACCCGGCCGTGAAACCTACAGGTTAATCCGCTGATGTCCCGGGCACCGCTGACAGGACCGGGGGCGTCCAAACCACCAGGAGCTCAAGAGGAGCTGGTGCACCTTGTAGGTCACACTGCCCTGCGTGTTGTGTATCTTGGAAGGCTGAGGCCCGAGTAGTGGGTGCAAGGTTGGAATAAATAACTTCTAGGGATCTTTCTAATGTGTGTTTCCTGTAATTCCCTGTCCTCTGGACTGAGGGCTGGATGCCCACCGAGCAGAGCACCATGTTCACGGCTCGTGGCAGGGGGTGGGGGTGGGGGGGTGGGTTCGGTCCTGCGCACAGCTGCTCCTATGTTGGTTAATGATAACCCCTCTGTGTATTATTGGCTAACGGTTCCGGAGCACTTATTCCGTGCCGAACGCTCTCCAGCCATTCTCTCCCCGGAGCCTCATGCCAGTGCCGTCTCACAGATACTCAGCGAGGAGGAGGGGCAGCCTTAAGCTTCCCCCACCCACCCCCCCCGCCCTTGAGGCTAAGAGGCGGCTGTCGCAGAGCTCTGCCAAGTTCCCAGTGACGTGGGCAGGCAGTGGGTACTTAGGATAAAGCTGCTGTGTTGGGAATTGCTGGAGGAGAAGGAAGGATGCCAGGAAGGTCACCGCACTGCCTACGAGCCCCACCTCTGACAAAACCAGCTGAGTGTCTCCATGTGACAGCTGAGTGTCTGTGGCCAGGGGCTCGCTCTCTGCCTACAGGCTTCAGTCAGGGTGATGAGCCCATGACAAAGTCCAGGCCCTGTCATAACTAGCCCAGGAGGAGCCGTTTACGAGGTTCTTAAGTGGCATCCAGCCTGGCAGCTCCTGGTAGGAAGAGACTGTGCCCTCTGCTCTCAGGCCCCCGGCGGTCCAGCCAGTGTCTGTCCCAGAGTAGGTACTCAGGAAATTCAATGTCATTGCCTTAATTCCCACACCCCCATCTCTCCCTGCTGTGAAGTCAGTATTATCCTCCCTGTGTAACTCTTTTCTGATGCCTACTGTGTGCTCAGCAACGTGCCAGGCACTGGGGACACATCAGTGAATAAGACTGACCCCCCGCCCTCGTAGAACTCAGTCGACTTGGGAAGAGAGACTCTGTGCACTCATGTTAGAGCTCTGGGCACAGCCACGGCTGCTCTGCAGTATGCCACAGGGAGACCCTGCCTCGTCTGGGAATTCAGGGAAGGAACCCCAGGCTAAGGGGCATTAGGCTGAAACCTGAAGGATGGGAAGGAGTTCTCGGGGTGAAGTGAGGGGTTAGAGCTTCCCAGCAGAGGGAACAGTAGGAAAGATCATGGTCTTTTCAAGGAATAGAGGTATAGCCAGTATGGCGAAGGAGGAGAGACTATCCAAGAAAGGCAGATAGTGTGGGATGAGGTTGGGGACAGCAGCAGGAGCGAGAGAATGCAGGTCATTTTAAGAACTTGGAACCTTATCTTGAGGGTAGTGAGGAGGCACTGAAGAGTATGTGGTGGTGGGGGGGGGGGCGGGGAGTGTCAATCCCAGTCATGTTCCTCAAAGATGAGGGTAGAGTGACTGCAGAGTGTAGAATGGCCCAGAGTGAGTCAAACCTAGATCTCGGGTAAGGGATTATGTGATGAACACATGAATGAATATATTTAAGAGGTAGAATCCACAGGACCAGGTAGTTGCTTGTACATTGGGAAAGAAGGCAGGACTCAGCCCATCTAGGTGGGCTGGAGCGACAGTCTCTGAGGGAGCAATCACCGGGGGAGAAGGGGCTGGTGGGGAAGGAAACGAGTTCAGTGTAGACAAAGTGAGGGATGACAAACACAGGTGTTGGGGAAGTTGGCTGCAGGAACCCAGGGCTCAGGGATTTTGATTTCCATTGGAAGCTGATGGTATAAATGAAGGCTTAGAAGCGAATCAGCTTGTTTAGGGATAGGGTACAGAAGGATAACAGAATAGGGCTTAAGGACGGAGAGCCCTGGGAACCCCCAAATTAATAACTGGGGTGGGGGGAGGAGCTGACAAAGGAGACAAAGGGAGAGAAGGCTCACCTGATCAATTAACTGATTCAAGGTGACATAGCCACGGTTTGAGCCGGGTTTGATTCCACCCTGGGTGCTTTCTGGAGGTTTCTGCCCTCATGGAGGCTGACTTGCCCAGGCTCATCCAGCTATTGACAGGGAATTTAGGACTCAAACCCAGACTTTCCAGCTCCAGGCTCAGTCAACTACACCCCATCATCTCCTAAGTTAGGATTTATTCTTATAATTTGAAAAGTCACTGTCCCACGTGTCATTCTGGATGCATTGTCTCAGCCGTGTCAGAAACTATGCTCTTGAGGTGCAGCGGACCTCGCACAAGCCCCTGAGACACAGAGGAGCCCCTTAAGTGGCTGCTCTCTGAGTCCAGAGTCTAGGCCCAAACGTAACCCTCCATGACGGAGCACGGTTTCTGATGATACGGGGAACGCAGAGAGGAAGACTTGGGCCCCCTGGGAACTCCGCTCCTGGGAAGCATGTCTGGACCCCTGGGCCTCGGCTTCCTCCAATACAACATGGGACCAGAGGGACCAGACCGGCAGGCATGGCAGGGTCATCTGGAGATTCTGGAGAGCCCCAGCTAGCACTTGATACACGGAGCTCATGCTCCTTCGGTGCTGCTCAATTTCTGTGCTACAGCTGGTTCTAGGAATAACGTGGCTGAGATGGACCGTGCGCCCACTGTGAGCAAGACGTTGCTATAAACCTATACATGCCTTATCTTACTTTCAACACACTTGTGGGGTGGATGATGCTATCGTCCCATTTCGCAGGAGAGAAACTGAGGCACAGAGCTGTGAACGCCCTGCCTGTGGTCCCCAGCTGGTATGGCGGAGATGTGAGGACTGGTCTTTCTGGCTCTACAACCTGACTTTTTTGTGTCCTGCGGCCTCTGCTCAATGCCTCCTCTCTTTTGGGCCCTTCGTTCCCCTCCCCTCTCGGTCTGGGTGTGAAGAAAAGGGCGGGTGCCCAGGTACCTGCAGGCTTCAAGCCATAGCAGATCTCGGTGTAAAACCTCCGGTCATGGCCGTCGCAGTAATGCCAGTGCTCGGCATCGTACTGCAGCCCGTCCGAGAAGGTGTACGTGCCCTGGAAGACAAGGAGCATGCGCGCAGGCATGAGGCTGCCCTTCTGCCAAGAAGGACGGATGTCGAGGGGAGAGGTGGCTTTCTTATTGCCGCAGAAGAGAAGTGATAACTATCACAGCCATTATGGCTGTAATGATTAGAAGGAATGGCTACAGTGCTGGGCTCTCTGTGACTGGCACTCAAAATGTGGCAACTCACTATGCAATGCTGGGCAGATGACCGAGCCCTTGGTTTCCTCGTTTGCAAAACCTCATGATAAGAATATATATGTCATAGGGCCGATTCAATGAGATAGTACTGGCAAAGCATCTAGCACAGTGCCTGGCATAGAGTAAGCATTCAGTCGTAGCTGAAAAGGTCATGGCCATCAGTCATAGCCCTTTGTCCAAACATGTACGTTCTGCTTTTGCTGCCTTAGCGCTGAAGGAATCCCCAGGATGTAGAGGTCGCATTGGCCTGAGCATCAGGAAACATAGATGGAAATTCTGATACTATTAATTCACTGTGTGACCTTGGATAAGTCATATCCCCTTCCTGGGGCTTAGAGTCTCCAAGCTGTAAAAGAGGAATGTTTCTTAACCTTCTTAAGGTGGCTATTAGTAAAACCAATGACAGCAATAGACCTTTCCTCAGAGAAAACTGTTCTCCCATATAAATCAGGACATTGCACTGGCTCCCTGAACTGTATTCATGGCCCACAAATACTAGGTGGGATTAGATGGGTCAGATGTTTGTCATGATACCAGTAGCGGTGACAGCAGCAGTTCTATGACCTAACACTGAGTGCCAGCTCTATGCCAGGTACTGAGCAAAGGGCTTACAGATATCACCTCATTTGCATTCACAACCACCCTAGGAAGTGGCTAGTACTATTCCGGAAGCCTAATAACGATTCCCCAAGGATACCCACACATACATGCTGGAACCTGTAAAAATGTTAACCCTATGTGGCAAATGGTACTTTGCAGGTGTGATTAAGTTAAGGATCTTGAAATGGGGAGATATTCCTGGATTATCTGGGTGGGCCCAGTATAATTGCGAAGGTCTTTATAAGAGGGAAGCGAGGGGGCCAGAGAGAAAGAAGATGAAATGATGGAAAACGCAGAGAGAAGGAGAGGTGATGATGGAGGCGGAAGTCAGAGTGATGCAGGAAGGCAGGAAGCTTCTAGAAGATGGAAAAGGTAAGGAAATGGATTCTCCCGTTCAGCCTCTGGAAGGAATGCAGCATTGCTGACCTATTTTAGACTTCTGACTTCCAGAACTGTAAGGTAATACATCTCTGTTGTTTTAAGGCACTGGGTTTGTAGTAATTTGTTACAGTAGCAATATGATGTACAACTATTGTCCCCAGTTTATAGGGGAAGTCGTGGGCCCAAGGTCCACACAGTTAGTGGCACAATAGGATTCAAACTCATCATGGCCTCTCCAGGGGCCCTTCTGGATCCAGAGGAGAGGATTCCAGAACCCTGGGAGATCAGTAGGAAGGGAGAAGAGGGAATGGAAGGAGGTGGGCACTGGATGGAGAGGTCAGGGTGCTCCATAGTGGGGGATTTTCCTGTCCAAGGCTTTGCTCTCTGCAACCTCCCCTCCTCAGGCTGATCACCTTCACGGCCAGTCCCTTTTCCCAAATGGCATCATAGCGGCTCCCGTTGGGGAAGTACAGGGTTCCTTGGCCATGAAACATGCCGTCCTTCATTTCCCCAACATACTTTGTTTCAGTAGGGAGGAGGTATTCGGCTTCGCCCTCCATCCTGCAAGGACAAAGGGAAATGATTGAACCGTGCATGGCGGCTGGAGGATCAGAGCTGACAGGCACAGGCAAGCAAGTGGGAACCTCATCCTCAGGGTCCTCTGATGTTACCGTCCCAGTAATATTTTGTTCAAAACCAAACTTTTTCTTCGGTTCCCTCAAAAATTAAAAAATGAGAGGGTCTGTGTTGTTGAAGGTGGGGGCAGGTGCAGTTTTGTTGGTCTTCCACCTTACCTACAGGCTGTCCTGGAGTTCACACTTCCCCCGACACACCCGTTGGTAGGCCCAGAGAGGGGAGGGATGTGCCAAAAGCCACACAGCACTGTGAAGCAGAGACTAGGGCCAGGTTTCCTGGCAGCTCGTTCTGGGTCTTCCCTGTCCTCCATGATCAGCCTACCCCTGCCCTCTATACCACTTGTAGAGAATTTGGAAAAGGATGAAACTTAGGAGACATAGGCTTGAATCTTATCTCACCATTTCCTGGCTGTATCATCTTGGAGACTTCCCTAAACCTTTTTGTTTTCCTTCCTTCCTTCCTTCCCTTTTTTCCAACAGATATTTCCAGAGCATCCACTATCTATCAACACCTACCATACGTGGTGAGTCCGGTCTGCAGGGTACAACCTGGTCACAACAATGATCAAGGCATACGAAGTAACCCCCCGCCCCTCGAGGGGGCTCACAGTCTAGTGGGGGACACAATGAAGTAAATACATAATGTATGGTAATTGTCATGTGGGGGAAAGACAGGCACTTAACAGGAGCACAGGGCAGGGATGCCCAGCTTGACCAGCTGACCACTCATTTCATGTGTGAAAGTGACTGAGATTAATGCCCAAGATCAACTCAGATAATGTATAATGATTTTCCTAGTGAAGGGCCTTCCATGCGGCGAGTGCTGAAGAAAGACACTTTCCTTCATTTCTTCATTCCTGTATTCTTTCTCTATTCCTCCCTGCTAGCTGGAAGTCACCTCTTCTAACTCTGAACTTCTTTAGGCTTTTGTGTGTACTTCCGTTGGATGCTCAGCACTTTCTGCCTTGCATTGTAATTGTATTCCTTGTATCCCCTATTTCACTGAAGCTTCTTAATGAAGACCTTGGTATCCTTAGTTCTTGGAATCATGATTCTGTTCACACAGGTGCTCTGCAAACATCCGCTGCATAAGGAATGGAAACAGAAGGGTGCAGTGACTGAGCAGATGACAGAAGACAGAAGATGCCACTGTGCTTGAAGCACAGTTCCTGAGCCATGCAGACCTGGGGTCACCAGGCCCGATCCAGGCCTGGCTCCACCTCTGAGCCTGTGTGACCTTGGGCAAGCCCCTTCACCTCTCTGATGAGCCTGAGTTTCTCCTCTGTAAAATGGGGATAATGACAATACTCCTCCCCAGAGTTGAGATAATTGGATGAAATAATAGCTATGAAACAACAGCAGAATGCCCAATATAGACTAAGAACTCAAAAATGATTTTGCTTTTATTCTACTGCGAGATGTGAGAGGAGAGAGAATGCCTTTTCTCCTTTATCTCTTTGCTTGAAATCACATCTACCATTTCCGTTTCCATCAAAACCCTTCTCTGAGATTAGAACCCTGCTCCCTTTTTTTAAATGGCAAACTGGACATTCATTGTTCAGACCTTCTATAGGCATCTCCAGCTCCCCCCAAATGAAACTCATACTCTCCTCCTCCAGAGCAGCCCCTTCTCAGAGTTCTCAATTTCCACGAATGGTACCAGAATCCTCCAGGTTCAAAGCCTAGAGCCAGGCACTGAGTTGGGACTGGAGGCAGTCTCTGAGTGGGACTGGGAGCCAATCAGTTGCCAAGTCCTGACAATGTAAATTCCCAAACTTATACATCTCTCTCTTTCCTGCAGCCCCAGTGCCTTTGCTTTGGTTCAGGGTCCTGCTACCTCTTCCTGGGACAACTATGGGCTCTGACTTGATCTCTCTATTTCCACCCCGCCTCCCTCCCTCATTCTTTCCCTTCTCTTCCTCTCTTTCCTTCCCTCCCATTTTTCTTTTATTCATTCAAGCCAAAAAGCCTTCATTATAAATTCAAAGTAAGTTAAAAAGAACAAACAGGGGTGCCTGGGTGGCTTAGTCAGTTAAACGACCCACCGACTTTGGCTTGGGTCATTACACTGTGGTTCATGAGTTTGAGCCCCATGTCGGGCTCTGTGCTGACAGCTCAGAGCCTGGAGCCTGCTTCGGATTCTGTGTCTTCCCCCCTCTCTGCCCCTGCTCACACTCCATCTCTCTCCCCCCCTCTCAAAAATAAATAAACATTACATGTATTTTTTTTAAAAAGAAGAGATAAAGACCTCAATCCATAGTGAGGACATGATTACCATATCACAAGTTTCTTTCTTTCTTTCTTTCTTTCTTTCTTTCTTTCTTTCTTTCTTCTTTCCTCCTTTCTTTCCTTCTTCCTTTCTTTCCTTTTCCTTCCTTTTTTTCTTTCTTTTCTTACTTTCATTCTTTTATGAATTCTTTCAGCCAACATTTACTAAGTGACATATGCATTATGAGGAGAGATACAGTGCAAAGTAAATTAGATTTCCTAGTGCCCAGCCCTACAAAGGATCTATCCATCAGTGGCTCCTCCCACTCACAGAACTGTGCACAGTACTCAGATCTCTGTATGCCAGAGCACAGACCCACCCTTCCAGCTCTGGCCCCCACTCTCTTTACACTCCGGCCCAACTGAACTGCCTGCTCTTCCCCCTATAAGTCCTCTGAACTATTGCTCATGCTGCTTCCTCTGCCCGGAAACATTCTTCACCTTGCATCTCTACCCACCTAAATCCTACCCAATCCTCAGGGCCCATCTTCAATATTTCCTCCTCCAGAAAGCCTTCAAGGACAGCCCCAACTGGCCGTGTCCTCTGTAGAAGCCCAGCAGCAGGGCTCCATAGAAAGCTCATGAGCTTTGGAGTCAGACCTGGGTTTTGATCTCTGACCTGCCAAATGCCAATGAGGTGACTTTGAGCAAGTTACATAATTACTCCAAGCCTCACTTTTTCCATCTGTAAAATGAGGATTGTATCTATCTCATAGGGTTGCTGTGGGGAGGAGAGGATTCAGGCAAAGCCACTATCTGAAATTATCTTCCCATTTCTTTGTTTATTGGCCATACACCAACTAGACTGTAAACTCTATGAGAGCAAGGATCTTGACATTTTTTAGTATTTTTTTTATCCCCAAATCTAAAACTGCAGATAGCAAACACACACGTATATATGGAATGAATATATCTCAGCTATGCTGCTTATTATATGTGTCCTTGAGCAAGTCATTTTACTTCACTGGGTCTCATTTTTCTTAACTGTAAAATGGAAATAAACAATCATATCTGAAAGCGTTGTCCCGAAGGATAAAAGGAATAAAGTTTGTGAAAGTGCCTGGCACAAAGTGCTTTGCAAAGGCAGCCGTCTTTAACCAGTCACAGATTTAAGACATGAGTCAGATGAGGCCCTTACCTCCCGTCTACATATTCCCCAATATATTGGCTCCCCGTGTACTCCATGACACCAGCCTCTAGCTTCCAGCTGTTGGGATCCTGGAGTCTCAGTGCGTCCCGCCTCACTATGACAACCAAGATGGGCGGGGCCGGCTCGGAGCCCCGCCCACAGACCCCACAGGCCTTCCAGGCACTGCGCACGCTCTATGGCTCGCGGTTGGGTAGAGCAGTGCGCCTGCGTGGCCGCCCGCGCTTGCGCAGGCCCGAGGTGGCCCTTGGCGGTCGAAAGGGGATTTCAAGGAGACGGGGGCGACGCGGCTGCGGGCGCCTCCTCGGGGTCGGGGCTACCGCCGTCATGCCGGGGATAGTGGAGCTGCCCACTGTGGAGGATCTGAAAGTGCAGGAGGTGAGGCTCGTCCGGAAGCCAGGCAAGCAGGGCATAGGGCTGCAGCTTTTCGGGCCTGGGCCCAGCTCCGCTTCGTCTCACTGGACTGTGGGCCCTGGGTCCCCCCACCTAATGCCCCCCGACACAGACACAGGTGGATTCCCGGACGCCCCCGGCTCAGCTCCGGGAATCGCCTCACCCCCACCCCATCATGCAGGGGCTCTGTAGAAGTCTCCTCGCCTCCCCCACCCCGACCTCCTGCCATCTGCTTGCCCTTTACGTGAATAATAGTGGTACTTTTTATTAAGCACGAGCCAGGGCCACTTTACTTCCTTTAAAGTCACTTAATACTCAGACCTCCCTGCGAAGTGAATATGCAACCCCGGGTGTTCACCGCCGAGCGAGAGAGACCGTCGCTTCTAGGTAGCCTAATCGGTACAGTGTTGGAGTGGAGCTAGGAAGCCAAAGCAAAAGGAGATGAAACTGGAGAGTGGAGTTGCTAACAACCCTGGGAGGGTGTTTGGTAATAGGACATTTAGAGCATTCATTTATTCAGGAGATACCATTTGAATAATTGCCATATACACGCACACTGGAGGATAAGAGCGTCCCTGCCCTCATAGAGCTTATAATCTAACAGGGAGACAGACATAAAGAGGCAGTTACAGTACAGTGAAGTTTGTGCTATGAGAAGTGAAGACAGTATAAACTAATTATAGCAAGTACGACCAAGCCTTTTTTAGAAGTCAGGTAAGGTGCTGGTTCCTTCACGTACATTAATTCATCAAATCCTGCCAGCAACACTATGAGGTAGGATATTATTGGCCTCTTCATGTGAAAGGTAAGAAAACAGGTCCCAAGAGTAGAAGTGATTTTCCCAAAGTCATATAGCTAGTGAGTGGTGGAGCTGGACTATGACTCTAGGTCTGAGTTTCAAACCCGTGCTTTTAAACTATTGTATTATGGGTTAAAGCTCAAAAGGGTGAGAAGACTTCGCAAGACCTTTTGAGTCTAGGGAGACCAGTGCTGTTTGATGTGACTCTAGTGTTGGTGGGAATCAGCTGTTGCTGAGCCCAGAGAGAGGTACCTTGGACTGGAAGGACTGGGAAGCAGCTTCCACAAGGCCAGACTTATTTTAAGGTGACGTGGGAGGGAGAGGTTGAAGATTTTAAGGCAGAGGAGTGTCGTGGCAGGACTGGATAGTAAAAAGACCAGGCTACATAAGAGGACAAGGAGGGCAAAACTAAAAATTGTGTGCCAGAAATTATATCCCACGCACTCTGTTAAGGGTTTTATCTTCATGACTTCAGTTAATCTTCTCAGATGCCTGTGAGAATGGCAACTATTATTTCCCACAGAGGCATAACTTTTTAGCTGTGTTCAGGGACTCTGGTCAAGTACATTTACGAGAGGGGAGGTTGCCGGTATTCAGTCTTTTGTTTTTTTCGTCCCACCTTGAGGCTGGGTTAGCCTGAAAGTGCTGTATTTTTCATTGAAAGTTTAATTTAACCTGAGGTTCTACTTCCTGCAAGTGTTCTATATCTGGAATAATTTGCCTTTAGTGTTCATACCTTTGAACTGAAATACAGATAATTACATAAATAACTACAATGCAAGACAAAGTATGATTAAATCTATGGAAGAGGGGCAGACATGGTTTCAGAGCAGAAAGTAGGATTTGAAGTTGGATCTAAATTCTAGGCCTAACTGCTCAGTTACCTTGATTAGTCACTTGTAGCATCTGCAGACACAGTTATTTTATTTGTAAGATGAAGTGATTCCAGCTGTATAATTCTCTGAGGCTATAAAGGGAACAGAGAAAGCACTTCTCGGGCGTAATGTAGGACTTGGTGAAATGGCATTTGAAGAATAGCATTTATAGGCCAAGACGGACAGACAGGCTTTCTTAAGCGAGGGCTAGATCTGAGAGCGAAGGTGAAGAGATGGGAGGCCACAGATGGGTTCTGGGGACAGTGAGTTCAGTGCTCTGAGACAGCAGCAGGTCCCTTTTTGGAAGTGTCTTGGGTGAGAAGGCTGGATCCAGAAGGCTTTGAATACCCTGTAAAAAGTTTGGGCTTTATTCTGCTGTTAAGCCTGAATCCTTCCAGGGTTTTGCCGCTAATTTGTTTCAGTAGAGTACAATAAGAATTGTCTTCTAGGAAGATCACTCTGGCAGCCCTGTGAAGAATGGATTGAAGAGAGGAAAAGAAAAGGGGGACTAGTCTTGGCAGCTGTTGAAATAACGAGGAGGATATTAATGACCCCAACATAATTGGTGACTGTCCTCACAGAGGGGAAAGAACAGATTTATCTGGAATTGATCAGACTTAGCAGTGACTTAGATATCACAGGCAGGAAAGGTCGGGGAGCCTGTCAGATCTGCAACCTGACAGTGGGACTGGGGAAGCCAGAAGGAGCAGCTTTGAGAGGCAAGTTAAACACATTTTGGACCTTGTTGACACATCCCTGTGAAAGAAGTAGTGAGAAGCTTAGGGCTGGAACCTCCTTGTACAAACTGACAATTTTGAGCAGAAATAATAGCTGATATTTTTGATGTGCTTTCTATGTGCTAGCCACCGTTCTTGATATTTTTACACGTGTGAACTCATTTAATCCTCAACAGTACTATCAAAGGAGTACAGTGATCCCCCATTTTCCATAAATTAAGTCACATAGAAGTCACAGCATAAATTACTATAGAAAGAGGTGCAGACGTGGTTTAAGGAAGAGAGAACAGGACTGGAAGATTGGTTGTAGATTGTAAGACTTTTCCTGCCTCCCTTTCCACACCTGCAGACTGTATAAACCCGCTGTGCAGGGAGGCTGTCATGAGGGTAAATGAGGAAGATGCTGGAATTCTGTGTTCTTTGAGACAAAGGGAGCTGAATGAATTTGAGAGGGTATTCACAGTAAGCAGCTGGGAAGGGATGTTGTTTCTGGTGGAACTCATCCGTCTTTGTGAGGAAGCAGGTGAGGGGACATCTGAAGTCCTTTGCCACCTCAGCGAAGGCTGTGTAATGCAAAGAGGCTTGATTGAAGGTCACAGTCTCTGGATTCCAGCTCTGCGGTTGCCACTGGCCTGCTGTGTCATCTTGGGCACATCTCTGTCCCCAGGAAAGAGATTCAGTGAGTGGTTCTTATCCTTTATTTCCCTGTGACAGAGCATATTTTACACACTCAACAACATGGGTGCCCCTAGATTTTGGTAAGACTTCTACATTTGTAGGAAAGTAAGGCAAAGAATGTCATAACCTTTTTGGGCACAATGGCTGTGAAGGCATTCGAGTGAATCAGCCATTTAAAGATCTTTTAAGGCATTGGTCAAGGAGGTAAGTACAGCTTAATTTTTTAAATATATTAAGCTTTAAAAAGTTTGAATTTTGATTTTTATTCTCTTGGCTTTGTACAGGTAATATAGCAAGTTAATGTATACCCCTCAATTAACCTAATACACTCTTATAAAAACTGTAGGGGTGTCTGGGTGGCTCAGTAGATGAAGCGACTGACTCTTGATTTTGGCTCAGGTCGTGATCTCACGGCTCCTGAGATTGAGCCCCACTTTCAGGCTCTGCACTGACAACGTTGAACCTACTTGGGATTCTCTTGTTTCTGGAGCTCTCTGCCCCTCCCTCCCCCCAAATCAATCAATAAGTAAACTTAAAAAAAACACAACTCTATGGGGCACCTGGGTGGCTCAGTTGGTTAAGCATCTGACTCTTGATTTCAGCTCAGGTCGTGATCTCACAGTTCATGAGTTCAGGCACCCCATGGGGCTCTGTCAGGGGCTCTCTGCTCACTGTGTGGAGACTGCTTGAGATTCTCTCCCTCTCTGTCTGCCCCTTTCCTGCTCACACGTGCGCTCTCTCTCAAAATAAGTAAGTAAACTTTAAAAAAACAGCTGTCAAATAAAATTTTACAGATTTTTAAACAAATTTATTAGAATTGTCATGGCAGGTTTCACTTGTATCATAAGTTCATCTTTGCTTTGATAATTACAGCAGTTGTAATGTTAGTAGACATCGTCCTAACTATTCTCTTCCCATAGTGTGTAGATGAGTTACTCTCTTCATATTCCCTTGCCTTTTATCTTATTAGTAATTTAACCGAAGCTGTGTGAAAGTCATAAAAAATAAAATTATAAAATTTTTATCATTATAAAAATAATAATTACAACATTATTCTTAAATAAAAATCCTTAATAGAATGCTTATAAATCAAATCCAGTGATATCTTAAAGCATAATGCACTGTCACAGACTAGATTTTATTGTAGCTATAGCGAGAGGTTTTTGGAAGATCTGTTAATTCTCTACATTTATGGATAAAAGAAACCTGAATTTTTCAGTCTTTCTGGAAACAACAGTAAAACAGAATCATCAGAAAGAAACTTCCTTAATGAGGACTATCCAAACAACTATATTCCAGACACCAATAGCAAATACTGAACCAAATTGTGCTTTAAAGTCTAGAAAAAGGCAAGGATGCCTACTGCCATTGCTGTTCATTTGTATTGTCCTAGAGGTTTTAGTCCAAGCAGTAAGATAGGAAAAGAGAAGGAGAAAAAAAAGGATATAACTATCAGAAAAGAAGGTAGTTTTTACTCGTAAGTGGAAGTTTTTCCTCTTAATCCTCTTGTTGTTTTTTTTTTTAAGTTTATTTATTTATTTTTGAGAGAGTGTGAGCAGGGGAGGGACAGAGAGGGAGAGAGAGTCCCAAGCCGGCTCCATGCTTAACATGGAGCCCAGCACTGGGCTTGATCCCATGACTGTGAGATCATGACCCAAGCAGAAACCAAGAGTTGGACACTCAACCCACCGAGCCACCCAGGCACCCCTTAATCCTCTTGATTTTGTATCAGTAAGATATGGCTAGAGAGAAGATGCAGTGTACAAACAAGCTATTTAGGTAGTATCAAAAAGGTTAAAATACTGAGGAATAAACAACAAATATGCAAGGTTCCTATATGAGGGAAACTATCATTTTAACCAAAGAACATAAGAATGACCTGAGTAAGAGGAGGGACGTAATATGTCTTGGTGAGAAGGCATAATTCACGTAGTCTCGCCTCTACTGTGACTGTCGTATCGTCAGTATTTGGCACAGAGTGAGTGGCTCAACAGATGAGAGCTTTTGTATGGTGCTTAGAGAAAGATCCTCTGGGGAGATAAAAAATTTCAGCAGAGACCTAGTGTTGTAAACATGCTCATTCCCTTCTAATTTAACACATAACTAAACTTTGTGCAGTTTCCAGTGCAAATTATTGGATGAGGGGGTTCATCTGAAAGAATAGCCAAAGCGATTTCGAAAAGGAAGAATAATGAAGAGGGTGGTCCTCCCAGACAACACATGTTCTTTTTAAGTTCCAGTAACGCAAACGTTGTGGAATTGGCCCAGGAAAAGGTAGTACCGAAAAGAGGCCAGCAGAACCCTTGTTGCACAGCAATTAGACGGGCCCTGTACTATGTGCAGCCCTCTGTGAGTGAGCTGTAACTAACTGTTTCTCAGGAAAATGAACCAACCGGAAGGCAAGTGAGAGAGAGTTATGGACTGGTGGCTACCTTGGATATAGTGTGTGATAGGAAAAAATAGAAAATTTCAGTACTTTATCATTAGTAATAACTTACTGGACTAGATGTTTTTACTGACCCTTTCCAGTCTCATTTTCTGTGACTCTGTGGTCTTCTGGGAATTTTATGTATCCTATCACTTTTTTTTTTTTTAGTGTTTATTTTTGAGAGAGAGAGCTCGCACATGCAAGCTGGGGAGGGGCAGAGAGAGAGGGCTCCCTGCTGACAGCAGAGAGCCCACCTAGGGGCTTGAACTCACTTGAACTCAGGAACCTTGAGATCATGACCTGAGCTGAACTTGGATGCTTAACCAGCTGAGCCACCCAGGCGCCCCCCTGCCCCATCAGTTTTATTCCTGGAAAGGAGACTCATCAACTCCCCAGAGTTGGTTCCTCTCCTTCCATCACAGAAGCTTCCATCATCTTTCAGAGGTCTACTTTCTCTGTCATAGAGAGCTAAGTGTTCTGTTAGGACTGCCATTTCCTTATGTCTAAAATGGGGAGAGTAATGTCAACCTAATGAGATTATTATGAAGGTGTAGAAAATCATGCATGTGAAAAAGCTTTGTGATCTCTAAAGCAGCAGAGATCATAAAGGTTTATTATGGTAGCCCCATATCTTTAATTTTCTTGGAGTCGGAACAAGTGCTCCCTTTGTGTTCCCTCGGCCTTCAGCAGCAGGAGATGAAGTTGAGGAAGTTGAGATCCTGGTCACAGATCTGTGGTTTGTCTCCTCCTGTTCCGTTCCCCAGGTGAAAGTCAGTTCTTCGGTGCTGAAAGCTGCCGCCCACCACTATGGAGTTCAGTGTGATAAGCCCAACAAGGAGTTCATGCTCTGTCGCTGGGAAGAGAAAGACCCCAGGCGGTGTTTAGAGGAAGGCAGGCTCGTCAACAAGTGTGCTCTGGACTTCTTCAGGTAAGAGTCTTTGACTTGACATCAGTGCCTGTGGGCTGAAACATCTAGGTATATGTATCTCGGTGAACATCTAGCTAATTAAGTAGAAGGATAATTTTAGTAGGAAGTGTAAGACCTTGAAGTCGGACAGACCAAGGTAAGCATGCAGTAAATGATGCAGTTAGCTTTGTTATTTGTTTTTATTATTTGGCATGTCCTTTAATATCCACGAATCTTAATTTCTAAATCATACAGGATTGTAATGAAAAATTTGTAAAAGTACGTGAAGCCAACTCAGTACAGTGCTTGCTAACAGGTGTTCACTAGATTGATGCTACTATGGAACACTCAGTTATTATGGAAAGAAAAGTGTGTACAGAGTCAGGTATTAAGTAGGCCATTATGCTTAATACCGTAAGTAAAACAATCCATATTGCAATTGTAGAAAAATGTTTTGACAGACTCTATTAAAAGGGACAGAAACTCCACTCGAAGGGAATTGGCTTATGTAGCTGTCAAGTCCAGAAATGGGGCTGGCATCAGGCGGGGCTGGAATCAAAGGGCTTACATAATTTCATAACTACTTGGTATCTTGTTGCCTCTCTTCTCCTTCCCCGATCTCTTAGTTCTGTTTTGTCTGTCAAACGCATTTTCAGAGAGACTCTTTCTTGCTGTGGCAGAAGTGGCCGGCAGCCATCCCACACTGCTGTGCTGCTTGCCTAGACCTGGCCCAAGAGTGTCCTTGTCCAGTGGTGTGAGCATAGGTCCCTGACCTGAGTCTCATTGGCCTGGCTGGTTGATTTCGTATGCCTCTCTTTGAATCAGGTGTGTTTCAGGAGATAAAATGCTGTGATTTGTCAGGCCTAAAGTGGGAAGTGACTTAAATTCATCTAAACTGCATTGCTGAGAGAGACGGACAGATTGTTCCCCAAAGAAAAATTACAAGGATGTTACAGAAGAATGGGGACTGACTGCTGGCTAGGCAAAACCCACAGATGTCCACTACAATGACGTTAGAGGGAAAAATCAAATTCCTTCACATAATAGCTCCTCTCCTCTTTTGCTTGGTGTCTTTGTCCACATGCAAAGATATTTTTGTGGTTAAAGTCACAGTGTGTCGTTTAAAATTCATTTTTCTGAATTTTTCTGAAACCATGGGGAACATTCTTTCAAGTTGCTAGATTGTCTTTGTGATCATTTTTAATGGCTATTTAATATTCCACCAGTAGGTAAACCAACCATAATTTACCTGTTACAAAGTCATTTTTAATTCTGTTTTTTTAAAAATGTTTATTTTGAGAGAGAGCATGCACACACGAGTGGGGGAGGGCAAAGAGAGAGAGAGAGGGAGAGAGAGGATCCCAAGCAGGCTCTGCGTCGTGCGCAGAGCCCAACGCAGGGCTTGATCCCGTGATCCTGGGATCATGACCTGGGCCAAAATCAAGAGTCGGAAGCTTAACCGACTGAGCCACCAGGTGCCCCTAATTCCAGATTTTGCTTGTTTTAGGTAAATCCTCAGTGGTTACCTTTGTGTGTAGATCTTTTTCTCTTTTTAAGTAATTCCTTGGCATAAATTTCCCAGAGGTGAGATTATTCTGTAAAAAGGCTTTGAATGTAATTTATGGCTTTTGAACTATAGTTGCCATTTTAAAAAAAAAGTTGGGTCAGTTTATGCTGCCCTCAGCACTATATCTTGTTGTACCTCACCAGCATTGCATATTATTTAAATATTTGATAGGTACAAAATGGTGTTTTATTCTTGCTTTGGAATTTGCATTGGTTTGATTGCTAACAAGGTTGAATGTGTGTTTATTATTTAAATTTTGCTAAGAGAACTTTGGAAAAACATTTCTGCTTTGGCCCAGAGGTAGTATATTTAAATGTGACATGTTGGGATTTCACAAGCTCCTGAGGTGCCCAGCCGCGTCTGTGAGAGGAATTTTTCACTGCTGATGTTGCTCTTTGCAGGTGTTTGTAGGCAATTGTTTGTTGGGTGTGGATACCAGGGTAACAGGGTCCAGAACTGAGACTAAGTACTGTAATAGTGCTAGTAGCTCTCCCGCTGCCCCCATGCTGGAGGAATAAACCACTTGTACTGGAAACAGTAGGCCACTACCAAAGTGATTGTCAAGTGAGGTGGGTGCAATTTTACGTACCGTGGATGTTGTTGTGGTCGGTGAGGCTAGAGGCAATTCAGAAAAGCTCCCTAGGGCTTTGATATTCTTCCTTCCTTCCTGTTGCACATCCTGCCACCCACAGGTTACACCAGAATCCCTACTGGTCATGGGGCACCTAGGTGGCTCAATTAGTTAAGCGTCTGACTCTTGATTTTGGCTCAGGTGAGATCGAGCCCCAGGTCAGCTCTGTGCTGTCAGCATGGAGCCTGCTTAGGATTCTCTCTCTCTTTCTCTCTCTCTTTTTCTCTCTCTGCCCCCACCCCCACATGTGCACTGTCTCTCTCTTGCTCTCTGTCAAAACAAATAAAGAAGCATTAAAAAGAAAAGAAAGAAGGAAATTGGTGACATTGGTTGCTTCCTAGCAGGGAAACCCAGCAGGAATGAAAAGCAGATTGTTTACTGTGCATTTCCTCCAACCCATGTCTGGGGTTCTTCCCGAGCCATGTTAAATAAGATTCCTGTGTTGAGCGTAGCTAGATTCTTAGAGTATGACAAGTAAGCACTTCCAAATTATGATTCCATTGGGGGAAGGAGGTGCTATGCATATCTTCCACTGCCTCATGTATGGCTTTTACATAAAATAATGGTATTTTATTTTTCCTTGGATTGGCATTTATTGGATTACTAGCAAGGCTGAATAGTAAGAGAAGGGGAATTTTGTAAAATAATTGAGGCTTATACACAAAAGTTACTTTTTCTTCAACCATGTTTTGGTGGTCACAGAATTAATGAATTATATGCTACCTCCTTTTATTGATTGATTGATTGATTTTTATTTTTTATTTTTTTATATATAATTTATTGTCAAATTGGTTTCCATACAACTCCCAGTGCTCATCCCAACAGGTGCCCCCCTCAATGCCCATCACCCACTTTTCCCTCTCCCCCATCAACACTCAGTTTGTTCTCAGCATTTAAGAGTCTCTTATGGTTTGCCTCCTTCCCTCTCTGTTACTTTTTTCCCCCCCTGTTACTTTTTTCCCCCCATTCCCATCCCCCCTGGTCTTCTGTTAAGTTTCTCAGGATCCACATATGAGTGAAAACATATGGTATCTTTCTGTGCCTGACTTATTTCACTTAGCATAACACTCTCCAGTTCCATCCACATTGCTACAAATGGCCAGATTTCATTCTTTCTCATTGGCAAGTAATATTCCATTGTATATATAAACCACAACTTCTTTATCCATTTGTCAGTTGATGGACATTTAGGCTCTTTCCATAATTTGGCTACTGTTGAAAGTGCTGCTATAAACATTGGGGTACAAGTGCCCCTATGTATCATCATTCCTGTATCCTTGGGTAAATTCCTAGCAGTGCTATTGGTGGGTCATAGGGTAGATACTATTTTTAATTTGGGGGGGAACCTCCACACTGTTTTCCAGAGCAGCTGCACCAGTTTGCATTCCCACCAACAGTACAAGAGGGTTCCTGTTTCTCCGCATCCTCTCCAGCATCTATAGTCTCTTGTTTTGTTCATTTTAGCCACTCTGACTGGCGTGAGGTGATATCTGAGTGTGGTTTTGATTTGTATTTCCCTGATGAGGAGCAACGTTGAGCATCTTTTCATATGCCTGTTGGCCATCTGAATGTCTTCTTTAGAGAGGTGTCTATTCATGTTCTCTGCCCATTTCTTCACTGGATTATTTGTTTTTCGGGTGTGGAGTTTGGTGAGTTTTTTATAGATTTTGGATACTAGCCCTTTATCCCATATGTCATTTGCAAATATCTTTTCCCATTCTGTCGGTTGCCTTTTAGTTTTGTTGATTGTTTCCTTTGCAGTGCAGAAGCTTTTTATCTTGATGAGGTCCCAATAGTTTATTTTTGTTTTTAATTCCCTTGCCTTTGGGGATGTGTCAAGTAAGAAATTGCTGTGGCTGAGGTCAGAGAGGTTTTTCCCTGCTTTCTCCTCTAGGGTTTTGATGGTTCCCTGTCTCACATTCAGGTCCTTCATCCATCTTGAGTTTATTTTTGTGAATGTGCTACCTCCTTCTTAGCAGAGAGCACCAAATGTAATTTAACTTTCTTAATGACAAGGATGAATCTGTTTTTGTTCAGTCCGTTAATAGAATGAGGACTTTGAGCTCTGGGGAGTGTGGGGTAGTTTGCCTTGACACTGAATGACCCTGGGATCTTCTGCTTGTTAGTATGTGTATTTGCCTTGTATAGTTCTGTCTCTTCCTTTGCCATTGTCCCTCATGCCCATCTCGGATTACGCCTCCTCTTCTAAATTTGGTAGACTGATAATCTTTAGAATTGGATATAAAGAAAAGAATAGGTAGGCCCTAAGTGAGGAGTGCTCTGAGTAAAATCTATGTGCTTAGACCAAATTTTTTTGGCATTTCAGTTCATTTATTTTTGGTACATAAAGAAATTAGGTCTTATTCCTTACAAATCTTTTTTTACATGTTGCTTCTCATCCTGAGGATCTTAAGTTGTCTTGTAAGTGAAGTGAGAGCATCTATTCTCATACCTTTCAAAAAGGAAGGTTATGCATTTGAGGTCTGTACCTATTTCCCCCCACTTTTCTGTTTCTCATTATTTTGCAAAGAGCTACCCCTGACCTAGCCCTCTTTTCCAGGCAGATAAAGCTTCACTGTGCGGAGCCTTTTACCGAATATTGGACCTGCATTGATTACTCCAGCCTGCAGTTACTTCGTCGCTGTCGCAAACAGCAGGCCAAGTTTGACGAGTGTGTGCTGGACAAACTGGGCTGGGTGCGACCTGACCTCGGAGAGCTGTCCAAGGTAAAAAGGTCTCCTGCTGGGGGTTTCCCCCTCTCACTGAGGGGTGGGGGGGTGGGGAGCAGGAGGTGGTCAGAGAGGGGTCTCTGTGAGTAAAGATATGATGGGAGAAATCTGTGTTTACCAAACAGGTTGATGAGAGGGATTATACACAACCCAGAAGGGAATTTATTTAATACAAATATTCCTTTAAATAGATCTTCTGGCATGTGCAGATTGTTTGTTTAATTAGCTAATTGAAGAACAGAAGGGAGTAGATGAGGATAAACACAATGTTGGGGCACCGTCAATTGAAAGCATTGAGGTTATTACAGAATTCAGAGAACAAATAGGATCGAGGTTATGCCAGGTTCTTCAGGCCACATTTATCAGGACCTAGGATTTTTAGAAGTATTTCCCTATAGTTTAAAATGTACGTTTTCTGGGGCACCTGGTTGGCTTCATTGTTTAAGTGTCCAACTCTCAATTTTGACTTTGGTCAGATCTCACGGTTTGTGAGTTTGAGCCCCGTGTCCTGGTCTGCACTGGCAGCAAAGAGCCTGCTTGGGATTCCCTCTCCCTCTCTCTCAAAATAAACATCTAAAAAACATAAAAAGCATGTTTTCCTACTCTTTTTCTGTATTTCTTGTCTCAGTCATGCCACCACCATCTGTGGAAACCTCAGAAACCTGAGTGTCTTTTCTTCATGTCCCACTCTTTCTTCCTTTATACAGTCGTCAGTTCCCGTAGGGGAACATCTCCTAGATTAGTTTTTGAATCCTCTCACTGTCCCCACATCTTGGACAGGAGTTCTTAACTTGGGCTATGTGAACTTCTGGGAGGGGAGGGTGGTTCAATTCAGATTTTAGAAGACACTGTATCACCTGAAATTGAAGAATTGAGGATATAATTATGTCTCCACTATAGGCATGATCTGTATGGAAAATAAAGACCACTTAAAAAAAATTTTTTTTAAGTTTATTTATTTATTTATTAAAAAAAATTTTTTTTTTTACATTTATTCATTTTTGAGAGACAGAGACATAGTGTGAGCAGGGGAGGGGCAGAGAGAGAGGGAGACACAGAATCCAAAGCAGGCTCCAGGCTCCAGGCTCCGAGCTGTCACTACAGAGCCTGACGTGGGGTTTAAACTCAGGAACTGCACGAACATGACCTGAATCAAAGTTGGATGCTTAACCGACTGAGCCACTCAGGCGCCCCTTAAGTTTATTTTTAAATTATTTTTAGTAATCTCTGCACCCAACATGGGTCTCGAACTCAAGACCCCAAGATCAAGAATTGCATGTTCTTCTGATCGAGCCAACCAGGAAGTCCAAACACCACTTTTCTTTTTAAAACTTCACGGGCTTACTCTTGTTTGCAGTGTCCTGGCTTACAAGGCCCTTTGTGATCTGACCTATCCCTGCTTCTTGAGCCTCATCATTGTCCCTTCCCTCTGGGACAGATAGGTGGCAAGGTGGGGGAAAACTCAGGTTTGAATGGAGGCAGATAGTACTACCGATCACTATGGGATCCTGCACAAATTGCCAACTGTTTCTCGTCCTACCACAGCTACAAAATAGGACCAGTATTCATACCCAGTTTTCTGTGAGGATTAAGCTTGAGAGCCCTTGTGAATCTCTGGCCTAGTGCCTGGCATGTGGGCCCACAATTAATCTTTATTCCCTTGCCTTTCTGTATAGCATCTATGGATGGTTGGATCTCAAGCTTGGGGTCACAAGTAGACAAATGACTTAGCAGTTTTGTTTTGTTTTTTGTATCCAGCCTGATCTCTTCAGATGGCTTCTTTTGCTGTCCTGAACAAATTGCTTTATTTATTTATTTATTATTTAGTCTGTAAGTTTTTTTGCTCTTTTTATGTTCATCGCAATCAATAATTTTTTTTAATATTAAAAGTAATTTATTGTCAAATTGGTTTCTATACAACATCCAGTGCTCATCCCTGAACGAATTACTTTAAACTGTTGATAATTCTGAGTTGGAAAGCGGCGGGACCTACAGATTTAATAATGAAAACAACCTTTTCTCATTTCTGTCTCTCAAGAAAGGAGAATCAGCAAATCATGCTGATGAGAAAGCATACTGATTCCTGAATCTTTGTGTCAGCCATTTTAAAAACCTATGAAGTATTGGTGTCCTTTTTTCAAAAGTTTGTTTCTTTAAGAGGATTATCAGTTTTAGTCCTACTTAGAATCAGAATCCAGTCTCTTAGAAAGGTAATGACCAGCTGGATAAAGCCCACGTTTTACCTTCATTTACTTCTGCCTTCTGCTTCCTCCAAGTTGCCCTCCTCTCCTTTGCTCTGACCAGTTTCCACTCACTCCTCTGCCCTCAGCTTAGATGCCAATGTCCTTTGAGGTTTCCAGCCTTCCTAGGCATCCTGATAATATTAATATTGAAAATAACTTTTGGCGCTTAACCATAACCTGCTATGCATCAGGCTCCAGACTGTGTATTATCCTAATAGCGCTATAAGCTAATAGCCCCATTTTAGAGATGGAAAATTGAAGGTCGAGTAGGCTGCTCAAAGTTGTGTACCTAGCAGTTAGTTTGACCACGTGCCTCTTCTCCTTTTCTCTTGATATGGTACAGAAGAGGAAGTTGTTTTGTTCTTTCCACAATAATTTGTCCTTTTAAGGGGTCTGTTCACTACTTTAAGTTTGAGAAACATTTTTCTAGATTGATTTCATAAATATTGTAACTTCCTGAAGGGAGCTTCACGTGCCAGCTGGAGGCCTTTGGAGTTACTCTGTCAAGCAGTAAGGAAGCATTAGTGATCTCTGTGGCAGAGAGATGAGAACACTGTTCTAAAAACAAACCAAAAAAGACTCTGGATCTGTAGTCAGAAGACTTGGGTCCCAGCTCCGGCTCTGACCTGTAGCGTGTGTCTTTTCATAGGCAAGTTGGCCTCCTTGTTCTCATCTGTGGACTACAGATAATAATGCCTCACAGGGCAGTTATAGTAATAATTATGCTGTTGTCTTCCTGAAAGCTCCATTCACATTGAATCGTTTTTGGATTTGTGCACATGGGAAGACTCATCAGTCATATAACATGGAGTGGCTCGAAGATCAGACCACTAGATAACAAGACTATTAATAATTATGGCCTTGTCTTTCCATTTCTCTGCGTGTTTCCTCATCTTTAAAGGGAGGACGGGGGCGCCTGGGTGGTTCAGTCAGTTAAGCATCCGACTTTGGCTCAGGTCATGATCTCATGATTCATGCGTTCAAGCCCTGCATCAGGCTCTGTGCTGACAGCTCAGAGCCTGGAGCCTGCTTCAGATTCTGTGTCTCCCTCTCTCTCTGCCCCTCTCCTGCTCATACTCTGTCTTTCCCTCTCATAAATAAATAAATAAATAAATAAATAAATAAATAAAGGACATTGGGGAGCTTGGGTGACTCAGTTGGTTAAGCATCGATCGGACTCTTGATTTCGGCTCAGGTCATGATCTCAGGGTCCATGCTGGGCATGGAGCCTGCCTAAGAATCTCTCTACATTTCATGCGCTCTCTAAATTAATTAATTAATTAATTAATTAATAAAAAGTGAGAACAATTTCTGCTGGCTTCTGATGGAGATTTTTGTGACCATCGGGGATAATGTGGACGTGACCACCTTCTACCTGTCTCCCTGTTGCCATTGTGCAGTGCTCCACCATCGTGCTAGGCCTGTTGGCTCAACTCTCCCAATTCTGGTCTTGCCCCTCTCCAGTCTAGCTTCTGCACCTTCCAGCCTGCAGATGTGCTTGAGTGGCTTCCCTGCTTCAGTGACGTCTGTCACCCTTGAGTTAAAATTCAACCACTTGTGCACATCATTCAGTACCCTTCATCGTCCGGCCCTGTCTACCAGTGTAGTATGTTACGTAAAAGCACAGGCTTTGGAGTAGGCAGATCTGGCTTTGAGCACTAGTTTTTCCACTATTAGCCAGGTGGCCCCAGGAACCTCTGGAAAAAGGCCTCAGAGGAGTGTGAAAATGAAACGTAATCGGGGGCCCAGCATCGTTTCTAACAAGTGCGTGGTTAGGTGCTTCATCTCCCTCCATTATCCAAGCAACCTTTGGCCATTCTAAGGACATGCCTCTCTGTCTTCCCATGTACTGTTTACTTAGAATGTCTTTCCCTTGCTAATCTTCTGCTGGCTCATGGTTATCCTTTTAAGCTAAACGTTACCCCCCATGAAATAGTTCAGGCCCCTGTCCTTCAGGATGGGTTACGTGTACAGAGTCCTTGCCCAGCACTTAGTTCATGCCTCAGTTATGATAATTCGGTCGGGAGTCTTGGTTGATTTTCTTGTCTGGCTCCCTCAGACTGTGAGCCCTCGAAGACAGTGTGTATCTTGTTTCCTGCTATATCCCTAACTTCTGCCACATGAAATGACCCAAAAAAGGCTTTCTTAAATGTTTGTTCAAGAAGGCTTTCTTAAATGAGTTTAAATGTGGTTTGCTGGGGCTTGAGAAAAGAGGGGTAGTTGGGGCAGCGGGAGCAGAGAGGAAACGCTGGGAGGTGCGTTCTTGGTCACAGACTGCTCCACCTGACCTTCAGCCTTGCCTCTTGCTTCTGTCCTCTTCGCTCCTCACAGGTCACTAAAGTGAAAACGGATCGACCTTTACCGGAGAATCCCTATCACTCGAGAGCAAGACCAGAGCCCAACCCTGAGGTAGAAGGAGACCTGAAGCCTGCCAAACATGGCAGCCGCCTTTTTTTCTGGACCATGTAAAGTTGGGTCCGGGGCCCACACTCAGTCACACGCCTGGACGACTGCTGATGAAACTCCCGTGCAGTTTGCATCGACTGATAGAGTTCTTTCCGGGATCAGAAACTTAACAAAAAAGTTAATTTATGTGACTTGGCAGTTATTCTATACCATTTCCTGGCCATTAAAAATTTTAAAGGAAACAGTTGTATTTTATTATGTTTTATATAACCTTTTGGCCTTTAGAGAGGACTTCCCTTTGCTTGTTCTTCTTGTGGTCCTGCCTGTTCCTCTCTCTTCGCTTTAAGTTGGCGATCACCAGTGTGGCGGGGAGCCGCGTTAGACCAGGCAGAAATGACTATGTAAAGGACAGGCTCTCTTGCCAGTCTGTGTTCACACATTTTGAAGTCTTCCCTCTCTCCCCATCCAGCAGCACAGACAAGTAGCTTTCCCTAAAGGTCATGCAAGGGAAGCGTCCAAGATAGAAGTGAAGAAACATTTGAGCCTTGTGACTCAGGCCCTGGGAGGGGCCTCCTGGCTGTGGTTTAGGCAGAGTCTTGCTCAAAGTTTCTTAAAGAACCAAACTTCCACCACTTCCCCTTGATATCCCATCCTCAAGCATTATGACCCAGATGTTTTTCCTGATAGACCAGGGAGGTGGAGGCTGAGCTCCCAGCTCCAAAGCCAGGAAGTCGGGAGGTCTGAGTGTCAATTCCAACCTTGGGTGTGTTCCTTAACCTCTTGGGAGAGGTTGAATTTGAGGACAAGCTAAAGGCAACATGCTTATCTACCTCCTGGGCAGGTTAAAGCCGCAAGTATTTATAAAGCTTTGGTTCAAAGCACTATTATGTCTTTATTTTCCCTTTCATTCACTTCCTTTTTCACTACCAGGCTATTTCCTCTACAGCTGACTGGGTCACTTTACACCCTTCTGCTTGTGGCCTTAAATTGCAGATGGTCCTGCGTATGTTGTTTCAACTCCCTGGGCCTTGGTTTCCATTTGTGGAGCTCCAGAAAGCAAAGTCGTGTAAGTCTTTCCAAAGGCCTTTCCAACTCCCACTGTAGAGCCTCCAGGCAGGGAGAGTGCTAGGAGGCATTAGAGGAGGTGCAGGGCCTGTCACTGCCCGGAGGGTCCAAACAGGTCAAAGACAAAGCTCTGAGTGATTGGCCCTGCCCCTCCCCACCTTATTCCCCCCGCTCCACAGTTGGGAGCACTTGGGGTGAATCTCACTCTCACCTGTTCTGCAAAAGATCTTGCCACCTGCCTTTATCTCATTCTCAAATTTAATGAAAAAGAATAGATTCTTAAATTCTAAAAACAGCTAAGACAGTATCTATTAGCCTCTTCATGGCCAGGTAATCAGAAGTCACCCCTGGTGGGGAAAGTATGAGCATGGTCACAGATTGGCATTTCTACGATACCTCAAGCTCTGTGTTGCTTCTTAGATTTTTCTGCAAAGGAAGCTGGGACCTGCATAAATGATAATAAATATTCATTGAGTTCTGTGCATTATGCCAAGTGCTTCGCACGTATCAACTCTTCCAATGCTCAGCCTTTGAAAGAGATTCTATTTGTCGTGTCCATTCCATCAAGGAACTATAGCTTAAGGAAAGGTTAAGAAGCCCCAGTCTGCCTCAGAAATAGTAGATGTGGAATGCAAATGAAGACTGGCTTCAATGGCCACACTTGTTCTCCAAAGTCTGTGGTTTTCAGCCTTGGATGCACGTGTGAATCACCTGGAGACCTTTAAACACCAATGTCTGGTTCCTACCCCCAGAGATTCTGATTTAATTGGTCTGCAGTATGGACAGGGCCTGGATTTTTTTGGGTTTTTTTTGGTTTTTTTTGAAAAATTTTTTTTACATTTATTTTTTTGAAAGAAACAGCACAAGTGGGGGAGGGGCAGAGAGAGAAGGAGACACAGAATCCAAAGCAGGCTCCAGCCTCCGAGCTGTCAGCACAGAGCCCGATGTGGGGCCTGAACTCACAAACTGTGAGATCATGACCTGAGCCGAAGTCAGACGCTCAACCTCAGACGCTCAACCGACTGAGCCACTCAGGCGACCCATTTTTTTTTTTTTTTCAGGGGCTGGAGTTTTTGAAAGCAAAGTTATTTTAAGGTCCAACCAGGATATAGGCCACTGATAAGTGGCCAGGATAGGCCAGGATAAGTGCTGATAAGTTGGAAGTGGCTAAACTAAGATTTAAACCCAGGTACATCTGATTCCAAAGTCTATATATACTCTTAGTATATACCTCTGTATATAAATCACATGAGATCTTATTAAAATGAGGATTCTGGTTCAATAGGTCTGGAGTAGGACCTGAGATGTCTAGTGAGCTTCTCGTTGGTGCTGATGCTGCCGGTCCATGTACCACACTTTGGTTAACAAGGGAATAAACCACACTATCTTTGGGTGGAGGATCTGTATACGATTAATCTATCCTGCTGCAGTGTCTAGCACCAGGCCCTCCCTTGAATGTTAATTCACCTTTTTAGAATCAGAGCAGCAAGTCCTGAACCGTTAATGGCTGCAAATTCAATTGTAGGATGTTTTAACTTTTGCCCAAGTTGGACAGAAGTTCTCGCCTTCCCCCCCCCCCCACCCCCCACCTTGCTTTGAATTCCTTGAACAAAGAAACTCACGTTTGGCTTTCCTGTATTCTTGATGGAATGACACCACATCACAGCCTTCTAGGACCAAAGAGTCTAAGTAAAGGTAGAATTCCCCAAATCTCTCAGAACAAATGTGTTTCTCAATTTCAGTAGGTAAAAGGTCACGGAACAATTTGAAAGCAGTGCGAAGGATCTCTGAGCAGAGAGAGCTTCCAATAATAAAATCTCCTGGCTGGTTTGGCTTGAGAATAAGGAGACAGATTCCTCACATTTCCGAAGGAAATTTATCTGCCCCTTTTCCTCTGCCCAGCCTGTTCCTGTCTTCCCTATCTGAGTGAATGGTGTCTCCATCCTTCCAGAGTCAAACATGAGACGCACCTTTGACTTCTCACGCCTCTCTGTGTTCTAATCCAACACCCAGCCCTGCTGAGTTCCTTCCATAATCTCTCACATTTGTTACTTCCGCTTTTATCTCACTGTCACTGTCCGGGTTTGTTTTTGTTCCCCTTGCTTGGATTGTTAACACTACTTCCAAATCTGTCTTCTGCCATCGCCTCGCCCCCCGGTCCATCTGACTTGCTGTGTGTGCCTGTGCTGCTCAGAAACCTTCAGTGGCTCCCGAAGGGCTATTAACTAGAGCCCGAATCCTTACTGGCATTCTGACACTCCATTATTTGGCCTTAGCCTAGCGCATTTCCCCACCATTATCTTCTCCTTATCATGTGCCCTACAGTCTCCCAAATGCCATTCCTCAAGAGTGTTCTCTGATTTCCAAATCTTCACTGATGCTGCCATCCACTCACTGGGAGACGACCCTTCCCCCACCCCTGCCTCTTGAAAGTCTACCCACTTCTCAAGGCAACCTCTAATGCTGTCTTCCCCAGGAAGTGTCCCCTTCCTAGAGCCAGAAGTGGTCTTTCCTGCCCCTTTGTTCCCATGACACAATATAACATGCGGGTTGAGCACAAGGGCTCTGGAGCTGGGCTGTCTGGATCTGAATCCAGGCTCTGTCAATTAATAGCTGTGTGACCCTAGGCAAGTCACTTAACTTTTCTGTACTTTATTTTCTTCACCTATAAAATGAGGGGGATATTAATAGTACCTACCTCCTGGGATGATTCTGAGGACCGCACAAGTTACAGGCATCAGATGCTTCATACAGTGTTGATAAATGATATAGATCGTTAAACACTCTATTTGCGTAACACCTGTCATGGCACTGGGTGTGTCGTATCTCCTCTGGCCTAAGTACTGTAAGATCTGGACTTCTATCTTATTTATATTTCTATATTCTCATGCCCTGCACATGCAGACATCCAGGAAATGATTAACTGTACACCATGTTTATTTTTCCAAAGAACTTCCAAATCCCCTCCTTGCTACGAAACAACAAACAAACAAACACATTAATTATGCAGAGATAGGAGTCGATCTTTGAGGTTAAATTGCCATCATAGTAGGGATCAAATCCTAGCTGGGTTGCTTTGGGTGTAATAAAAGATGCATTCTTATGCCCTGAAATCTTATGCCCTGGATCATGACATACTTGGGCGTTAAAATGTGTCAGTTGCTTCTACCACATAGGAAGTCTCAGCTTGGGGTTGGGACATCTTTTTGTGTCTTGCTCATTTGTAATACGTGTCGCCAGGAATTTGTTTAAATAAGATATTGAAATTTACAAATGTATTTACTTTAAAAGACAAAACAGATTCAAGAGATTAGATTAAGTAAGAAGCCCGAGGCTTTATGTGTGAGAAGCAGATCTGTGAGTGGTAAATCTAGGAAGCAAATGGAGGTTGTCGGATTCCAATGGCCACACTCTTGTCCTTCAAACCCACTGAATCTCAGCCTCAGATGCACATTGGAATCACCAGGAGACATTGAAATAGCGAGGTCTGTCTGGATCCCATACTTCAGATATTCTGGTTGCCCTGTTGTGTGGCCTGGGCATACAGATTTTATGATGAATAATACCACTCAAATATACTTTCTTCCATGAGAGAAAAGAGTATAGTTGCAGCTAGCATCCTGGAAATACATTAACGCATTCCTTAATTCATTCAGCAAGTATTTTACAGCCTGCTGTGTGCTAGTTATCATTCTAAGCATGGGAGATGATCAAGACAGATGGGGCCCTGCTCTCGTGGGGCTTCTATTCCAGGGGTGGAGGCAATCAACAGGTCAATACACAAACAAGGTGAACGGGATGGTCTTACGTTGTGGTGAGTCCTGTGAAGGAACCAAACAGGGTTGATATGAAAGCCAATAGCTAGGGAGTGGGGATATGTTGAGGAAGGGAGGCCATGGGAGGTCTCAGTGGTATCTGAGCTTCCTCCCCCTGGATGAGAAGGAGCCTGCCAGTTAGAGAGCTGATGGAAGACTGTCCAGTGTGAGGGAACAGCAGGAGCAAACCCGAGGCAGGACAGGGCTCAGCGTGCTTCTGGAACAGGCTGGCTGGGGTGTGGCTTTGTGGGTACAAGCCCCATGCAGTTGCTTATCTCTGCCTTTGACCTGACAGGGACATTTTCTGTCATAGGTGACTCCACAGACTGCTGGGTAAAGTCCAAACTCCTCAGTATGATAGTTACTCGCTCCAGAGTCTGACCGAGACCCTTCCAGCTTCCTCTGTCGCCACTGTTCCCCAACTCCATCCACACTGGACTGTCCACCACTCCAGACCCCTGCACCTTTCCCTGTGCACGACCTCTGCCCCTCAGTTCTCCCCCACCTCTTGCTAAACTCTCCTTCAGGATGCAGCTAGAATTTGTCACCTTTGTGAAATAATCCCTCAGTTCCTCCCAGAGTGAACCACACCTTCACTTCCTCCGTATTCAGGAGCATCTTGTCCATTACAGCTGTCTTATTCTTTGTACACAAGAATCGCGTCCCATTTTCCACTACATCTACATCTGTCATGGTGGCTGGTGGCTGGTGGCTGGTGGCTGGCTTGATAACTCTTTGTTGGGTGAATGTTGCACAGCTATTGGCCTCTTCAAAAGGGGGTAGCTTAGTTAATCATAAATGTGTCATCTTGCATGTAGAATAGACATGAGGGGTGTTTTCTGTTCAAGGACAGTTTCTGGTTTCTACTGTAATGATTTAGCACCAATGGAGAACGAAGGAAACCCTCAGTTTTTTTTTGTTTTTTGTGTTTTTCAAAAAGAGCACAGAAACCTCTGTCACAGTCTCAGTAAAAATGCTGTCTGTGAACTGAGAATGCATAGAAGGTCAGATTAGGCTATGGTAAGAAAAAATATAATTGCATGCTGGTGTTCCTTTAATTTGAGGGTTGAATGCAAATTAAGCAGGCATGCCCTTTCTGGAAGCCTTGTTTTAATCAATTCTGCTGCTCTGGTGGAAGAGTTGAAGCTAAAAAGGATGGTAATAATGTTTCTTTCACTTGCCATCTGAAACTACAGTATTAGGTGATGTGACAGTAGTTTGATGTACAGGATTCATTCATTCATTCATTCATTCATTTTGATTGTCTGTTGACCACAGAGCACCACTGTGTTGCTGGGTTCCAAGGATCTGAGGTTCTCAGTGGTGAACTCAGGCCTAAGAACTTTCCAGTAAAGCCATCGGCATCTTTTCTTCCCCGTTAGGGTGATGGGCAGCATTCACAGTTGGGGTCCTGTTCCCCGCTCCATCTCTGACTTGTGTGACTTTGGCAAGCCACCTTCCCCTCTCGGCCAGTTTCTTTAGCTGTAAAATGAAGTATTTGACTAAGACGGCATGGAGGCTCTTTTCCATGTCCAGAGTTATGTGAAACATTGTTCCTCTGCTAGCCAACCTGTTGGGGGAGATGGTGGAGTTTTGATGATTAGATCTAATCACCTGAGCAATTCATTCTGGAAAGTTCACTAAAATGAAAAGGGCATTTCAGGCTTTGTTTTTTTCTGTTTTTTGTTTTTGTTTTTTTAAGGCTTATTTATTTTTGAGAGAGAGAGAGAGAGAGAGCAAGTAGGGAAGGGGCAGAGAGAGGGAGACAGAAGCCAAAGCAGGCTCCAGGATTCAAGCTGTCAGCACAGAGCCTGACGCGGGGCCTGAACCCACAGACTGTGAGATCACGACCTGAGCTGAAGTCAGACGCTCAACCGACTGAGCCACCCAGGCGCCCCACCAGGCTTTGTTTTAAATAAAAAACCCACAGTGGCATTTAAAGGACATGATATGGAAGAGGTTCAGGGAGTTTGTCATCCATTTAGGAATTATTTCCAATAATTTTCTTTTTATTTGAGACTGAGTTTGTTCAGAGGATTATTATGAAGTCTTTGATCTCTTTTTTTTTTAATTTTTTAACATTTATTTATTATTGAGAGACAGAGAGATACAGAGCATGAGCAGGGGAGGGGTAGAGAGAGGGGGAGACACAGAATCTGAAATAGGCTCCAGGCTCTGAGCTGTCAGCACAGAGCCCGACGCGAGGCTTGAACTCACAAACTGTGAGATCATGACCTGAACGAAAGTCGGTAACCCAACCAACTGAGCCACCCAGGTGCCCCATGAAGGCTTTGATCTTAAGAGTTAAAGGAGGAACCCTTTGGAGACCATCCCCTGCTTGGACTGCCTTCTGATTGGGCCAAGTCCAGTCTGAAGCACTCTGTCCTCATGGGTTCAGGCTGGCTGACACTAGAGGTTGGTGCAGTGTGGAGGGCGGGAACAGGGGAGGGGGAGCGGTTCACCAGTGGGAGCCGGAGGCAATATCTAGAATATGAGAGGAGACAGGAACATCAGAAGCCAAAAGGCCAGGAGTAAGATAAACTGGGACAGAACCGAGTCAGAGTGGCTGGGAAGGAAACACCCTAACAGAGTCACCTGCAAAAGCTGTGGGCAGGCAGTCTGCAGAAGAGAAAATCAGAATGGCCAACAAACATATGAAAAGATGATTTATCTCATGAGTAGTCAGAACAATGCACATCAAAGCCCCAGTGAGATGCCATTTGATTAGTTCAGCCAAGCTGTGAAAGGTGGATAACATCGAGTGTTGGCCCAGATTGGGGGAAATGGGTGCGCTCCTAGCCCGTGGGGAGGGGAACACACTCATACATTGATGCATTATGTTGAGAGGACAATTTACTGCATCCACCGAAGTACGAGGTGCGTGCATGTGGCCTTCCTCATCTGTAAAAATGTGAACAATGCAAGTGCGGATTCAAGTGTTTTAAGATGTGTACAGGGAGATACACTGCAGCATTATTTGTAAAAATGAACAGAGAGAGAGAGAGAGAGAAACAACCCAAGTGCCCATCAGTAGTGTCAAGGTAGTTACATGACTTGCAACAGAGCCATGCAATGCGATCCTGGGCAGCCGGAAAGAGGCCTGAGGTGGCTCTCCGTGTGGACACAGAAAGATTGCTGGGCGATCTGGCTCCATTACATGCCAAATTACATAGTGATGATCTGTCTACTGGTCTACCTCCCTTTCTTGGCTTGCGCTTCTTAAAAACAGGAGCGATGTGTATTTTATCTCTGGGAGAAGCAAAATCAAAAAGTGGGCCTGACTGGCTCCAAAACCTGGAGTCATTGCTCCGTGCAGAGCTGTGGGTTAGGAGTTGGTGAGCTGGGCGACTGGAGATGGACAGACAGCAGGGGAGAGGGGGAGGGACGTGGCTTGCCCAAGACCACCTAGCGCTTCGCTTCCTTGGCAAACGGGACCCGAGTGGCTGCTCTGGCTGGTGAGTGACGAAGTGGTTCGCTCCTCTGCGGGACCGGAGACATACACCTCACGTCTCTGAGGTGCAGCTTCCTCCTCTGAGAAGTGAGGACGACGACAGTGCTTCCTTTCCGGGGCGGTTTTGTGGACTCGGTGACAAGATGGCTGTGCGTCGCATGGCACCACGTAGGTAGACGTGCGATAAACGTCACCCTCTCAAGGCGACAGGTGCACCCACAGCGGGGTTGTGAGACAAGCGGGCCAGGCAGCGGAGCCTAGGTTTCTCAGAGACGTAGGACACGATACCCGCCTGAACGGCGGCCCCCAGCGCCGTGTTCCCCGTGAGTCAGCCTTGGGCTAATTGGTGGACAATGGCGCTAATGAAAAGGCCATGTTCCTCTACAAAAGCACCCACCCAGCTCCCAAGCCTGGAGGCAGCTTGAACCAGTTGAGTGGCTCTCATCTTCTGGGGAGGAGTCTCGCCTGCTGGTGTACTGGGGACGCAGACGCCCTCTCGTGCCAGGTCCGGGCTCCCACTCATTGCCAAGTCCAGTGCCGGGCATCTGGCTGGGGACTGGACTCCCTCGCGGAGCACCAGCACTGGCGAGACCTTAGGGACCAATAAATTCTCTTTACAAATGGGGAAACTGAGGCCCACCGATGGGAAGGGCTCAGATAGTAGCAAATTGAGAACTGAGCCGAGACTTTTGACTCGCCCACCCAGGCTACCTGTGGGGCCGCAGCCAGATAGGCAAAGGCTGCGCAAGCTGGATGTGTGGGCAACAGAGGGGGAGGGGGCGCAGACAGGGAACAGTGCGAGCAAAGGGATGAAAGGGGGGCTGTGGAGGCCCATCGTGGAAACGGTCATGGCAACAGCTAACACTAAGGATACGTTCCCCGGGTTTTAGATGGGGAGCTGAGGCCCAGAGAAGGCAGGTGGCCTGCCTGCAGAAACACAGCCGGCTGGGGACAGAGTGAGACATCAGACTCAAAGAGATAAGCATAAAGGACAGCCTGGCCAGGTCTCAGGAGGTGGGGAGGGATGGGGCAGGCCCAGGCCCAGGGCAGCAGCCCCTTCCTGGCTTCCTGACAGCGCTATTGTTTGAAGCCGGTTCTTGGACATCCAGGAAATGGGCGACATCACTCCCAACCAAGGAGAGGAAGCTGCTTGAATGTTTCAGCTCCACCTCACGCGCTGGCCCTGCGGCTGCAGATGGGAGTTGGGCCAAGGCTGCCTGACCCCTCTGCTCAGCTGGGCCACCCCACCCCCCACCCTGGTGTCTGACCCGCTCCCTCTTCTCTCTGTCAGTCCAAACCAAACCCTGCGAGGCCTGACTAGCAGACCTGCCTGCCTTAGGAGGCATCCCCAGAGCTCCACCGAAGCCCCTTTTTCTGAGGCCTGCAGCCCCTTGAGTCCTGTGGGATGGGGACTCCCCTCTCACCATGCCCCATCCTGGATGGGAAGCTATACCTTTAATTCTCCAGGACTGGCTCTGCCTCACAGGGCCTCAGTTTCCTTATCTGTATGGAGGCAGAACCGGTCAGGTAGAGCTGGTCTGGGTCAACTCAAAGGGCTCTTTCACCTCTGATGCTCTGGAATTCTGAATCTAAGCATCTTTCTGCCTGGATGGGGGGGGAGGGGTACCATGGGCAGCACCTGGGGCCTCAGAAAGAGGAAGGAGGGGAGTTCAAGGGGCAGGGCTGTCATTGAGGGTGGGACAAGGTGACTGGGTGAAGCAGAAATTGACAGTGGTCTTTCTCCTTGGCTCTGGAGTCAGCCTGGGTTCAAATACCCATTCCGCCACTAACTGGCTGTGTGACCTTGGGCAAGTGACTGTACCTCTCTGAGCCTTTGTTTCCACGCCCATGAAATGCACACAGGAAGACCTAACTTGCAACATTGTTGTGGGAATTAAATAGGGTCATGGACACAAAAGGATCAAGAGGCACGTGGCAAGCACATGGCGCCTTTCCCCTCACTCGGGTGACGTTTCTGGCGGAAATTGGAGATAGAGAAACAGACACTGTGGCCCCCGAAGTAAGAAACTCAAGGCTCTGGTGGAGCTGGGAGAACAAAGACGCTGTTCTGTTTCCTGACCCTCCAAGAGAGTGGGAAGCAAGAACCAGCAGTTGGTAGGTGAGGTCTGTGCCTGGCATTTCACAAACTCAAGGTCACTGTTGCCCAGGGCTCCACGTACAGTGAACTTGTCTGGACACAGAATGGGAACCGCAGGCTGTATGAGTGGCACGTGCCCTTGGGGGTCACCTGCTGGTCTGGAGCACCAGTTCAGTGGAGCCAAGAGATAGATGGCAAGTGATTCCCTCTCCTGAGGTCACAGCACCAGTCGGGACTGGAACCCGGGCCTCCTTCCTTCCTGTCCGAGGCCCTTTGTACTGAGGGGGGCCCTGGGATCTGAGAAGCCCTGCTTTACTCCCCAGCTCCAACCCAGGAGAGGAGAGCCGGAATCTTGTCAGGGAGGAGAAGGGAGGCAGGGCCACCTGTTTTCGTGCCAGCAGAGGAAGGACGGTCCCAAGCCCTATCCCTCCCAAAGAGCTTTTCTCCTGGGGCTCCCCAGCATTCCTGACCTGCCCCGTCCAGCTGGGGCTGCTGACTTTGGGCCTTCTCTCCACCTCCTGGACCTCAGGCTCCTCTTCTGTCACATTGACATTAAATATCCTTCTCAAGGGCTGCTGTGAAGCAACAGACAGGAAGTGCTTTGAAGCCCCGTAAAGGCGAGGGGTTGCTATAGCCCTTTAATTTTGATAACAGCATTAGTTGAGCACCTAATTGGTGCCATACCATTGCCCCAGACCCCACAGCAACCCTGTGAGGAAGGCATCTCACAGATAAGGAAACAGGTGCAGAGAAAGGAAGCATGTATCCAAGGCCACATAAGGTGCCAGCGACTTGAGACCAGAGCTCCAGTCCCTGCGTCCAGTCCAGGGGAACCCTCTCCCAAATACTGTGCCGTCCCAGCCTGGCAGACTTGCCATGCTATGCTGGGGGCAGGGAGGGGAGTATGGAGAGAGGAGGGGGAGGGTTAGGAGTCCCCCCAGCCTCCCATCACAGGGAACAAATCTCCAGGAAGCCCAGCGGGTGGCCAGGTCCCAGCGCTGATTGCAGGAGATGGCACCGGGGCCAGGCGGTTGCCATGGCGACTTCCTGAATGCAGCGCTGTTCCCGCTGAGGCTTGGGGAAGTCGAGACATACCTGGGCAGCCCCTGAGCTGGCTCTGCGTCTCTGAGGGGGAGGCCACACGGGTCTGTGGCAAGCCAGCTCACACAGAATCCACATGCACGTGAGTGAGTGATGCAGCAGCAGGCGTTGCACACGGGCCTGTGATGCAGAGGTCCATCTGGGACTGGGTGCAGACCTTCCTGACAGTGAGCAGATCCTCTAGGGATGGGAACCCCTGAAGGAACAGAGGAATCTGAGAAGGTGTTCCTGACAGAGGGAGCAACAGAGAGTGCTAGAGAACAGCTAGGGTGCGGCTGGGCAGGGTCAGATCACGTGGGGCTCTGCATGGCCGGCTGAGGAGCCTGGATCTTCACCTGGAGGCCAGAGAGGGCTTGCAAGCAGGGACGTAGCATGGTAGGACCTGAGCTCCTGCTGGCAGCCCATGGAGGGTTCATCAAAGCGGGGAGAATGAAGGCAGGGGGCCCCATGTGGAGGCCAATCTTCCTTACCCGGCTCTATTTTTTAAATTAACATTTATCCTTTCCAGCACATAACTGCTTATTTATAATATTTATTCCTTATTATCCGTCTTCTCCACTAGGATGTCTGCCCACAAGAGCAGAGGGTTTCATTTGCTTTGTTCACTGATGTAGATCAAGTACCCAAAAGAGGGCCTGGTATATAGGTGCTCAATAAATACTTGCTGAGTGAATGAATGAATGAATGAATGAATGAATGAATGAGTCCTGGATAAGAGGAGTGGCAGAAGGGATGGAGAGAGGTGTCGGGACTTAGAGACGTGTAAAGGTGACAGTGATTGGCTGGCTCAAGGTTGAGTTGGTCAGTTGGTGGAAATATGCCTGAGGCCCCCTCTGAGTTGGTGGGTGCGGCCCCATACAGGTGCTGTTCTAGCTCACAGATGAGGCTGTGGGGTGATTTTAGGTGGGATGCAGGATGTTAGGACCATGGAGGACTAGAGGGCCACATAAGGTGGGGAAACTGAGGTAGACCCCACGACCTGGGCACTAGGCCTGGGTCACTGTAATTGAATGTCTAGGGTCTTCCCCTGACTCCTTTGGGGTTGGGGCCTGCAGAATCTTCTAGACCACTACTTTGCCATAAAAACATAACGGGCCACAAATGTAAGCCACACATGTCGTTTTTAACGCTCTAGTAACACATTACAAAAGTAAAAAGAGGTGAAGTTAGTTTGAGAGTACATTTTACTTAGCCCAGTATGTCCACAATGTGTAGCATTTCAATAGAAAAATGGATGCATGAGATATTTGACATTCTTTTTTCTGGTCCAAAGTCTGAAAACGGGTGTGTATTCCACACTTACACCACACCTCAGTGGGGACTAGCCAGGTGTCAAGTGCTCGGTCACCACATGTGGCCAGTGGCCTCTACATTGGACAGCACAGCTGTTTAGGCTCTGGAGCCCACTCACTGGTAATGAGGTCCTGGGTGGCACTGAGTCCGCAGCGGGACACCAGTGGACTGGCGCTAGAGTGGGGGAGGGGAACACAGGGATCAGCCTCAGCCTTTTCTGCTGCTTTCTTTGGGTTCAGCCCTTGTCACTTACAAAGTCACGTGACAGACTTTTTGTTGAGCACTTACTATGTGTAAGGCACTGTGGTAGGGGCTAGAGCTAGAATAAAGCAATTGAACATGGAGTAGTAATTTTTTTTTTTTTTTTTTTTTTTTTTTTTAGAAAGAGAGCATGAGCTGGGACGGGACAGAGAGGTGGGGTGGGGGGGTGGTGGGGAGGCGAGGATCCAAAGCAGGCTCTGTGCTTACAGGCTGACAGCAGCAAGCCTGATGCAGGGCTTGAACTCACGAACCATGACATTGCAACTTGAGCTGAAGTCAGATGCTCAACCGACTGAGCCACCCAGGCGCCCCTGGAGTAGTAATTCTCATTACGTGAAAATTCTCCAGTCCTCCCATCTCCTAGATGAGGAAGCTGATGCTCAGTGTAGTTGAGTGCCTTTCTGGAGGTCACTCGGCTTGGTAATCCTCTGAGCACTTTCCCCTGCCTCATGTTGCACAGGTCACCCAGATGTAAATAAAGCCCGCAGGAGGGAAGAGTGGGGTACAGGAGGGGTCTACAGAGGGCCTCGCTCAAGGAAATCCATGCCTCTGGACTCTACACCTCCCTGGAGACAAGCTTCCTCTCCTCTTCCTCAACCTCCTTTCCCCCAGCTGCCTGAGCTTTGATGCTCAGGACCTTGGAACCAGTATTTCCTGATGAACCTGCATTTAGGCCATCTTCTTCCTGGATCACATTGAGTCCAGTGATCTTGCAAAAGGGACAGTGATTGGTGACCAGGGCTGACCAGGGCAGTCCAGCTCCAGAAGCTGGACTGGGGCCAGCCTGGATGTCCCCAACCTAAAGGCCCATCTCTTACCAAGGCAGCAGCAGGGTGGGAGCAGGGATAGCACAGCACTGTTCTTGGTGCTCAAAGGCTTGGGATCAAGTCCTGACAACTTTTTTACCAGCTGGTGACCTTGGGGAAGGGACTGTGACCCTCAAGGCTTTGGGTTCTGCCTCTATACATGAGCAGAGTAGCCAATGCCCGCTCAGGCTGAGGCCCCACGTTGGCTCTGAAAGCACATTGTTCATAAGAAGGGTCACACAGGGCTTGGAAAGGGACAATTTTTCAAGAAAGACATACTCGTGTGGCTTATGCTTAGAAACGCTGACCTGGTAGCCTCCAGCAGCTGGAAGTCTGGCTCATGAGTGAAATCTCCCAACAGTGTCTGGGGTCTGAGCTCCAGGAATAAATCTGGTCCAAGTGGTCTCTTCCTTTGAGCTTTCTGTCCTCCTATACTTTACTAAGCACCAAGTGCCAAGTAAGTTAAATATCTCTTCTTTACAGCTGAGGAAACTGAGGCACAGGAAGGTTTGGCCAGTTACCCGAGGTCATCCAGGAGGTGTCAGAGCTGGGCTTTAAATCTTGGCTTCCTCCTCCAAAGCCATTGCCTCTGGCCTCTGCCCAGCACGCCCAGGTGCCATAGCTGTCCTCCAGGAGTCGCCCAGGGTGGCTGCCCCACAGAGAGCCTGGGTCCCTTGTGGGCTGGGGCCAGCCTGCCAGCCATGCAGCAAGACGCACAGGAGCAGGGAGGCTTCAGGGCCAGGCACGGCCGGATTCACAGGTTGAAGACTGTTCCTCCAGCCTTCCGGACTCCGTGCCTTCCCCTACGGCCCTTTCCCCGGCCACCTCCCTTCCTGGCTTGGTGCTGGGGGTGACCAGCGGGTGGGGTGGCATCCGGGCTGGGTCTAGAGCTGTGAAGAGGGTGTCTGGGCAGAGACTGATGGCCTGTCACTTGGCTGCCGGCACATCCTCAAATTCTTTGTCTCTGTGCGGAGCAGGGATTGTATAGGAGGTGGGGGTGGGGCCCTGAAGAAGGGGAGGAGGAGGGGGTGGGGGTGGTGAGTGGCAGGAAGTGGGACATCTCCATGGCCCGATGCCTCTGCTCTTGGCCAGCCCGAGGCTTGGTCTGGGTGGCATGGGTGTGCATGTGTGTGCAGGCACGTATGTGTGTATTTGTGTTTGTATCTGAAGAAGTCAGGACCCTGTCCCTTACTTTGGGGCCAGACAGACAGGAGTTCAAATCCTGGCTCTGCTCCCCACTTGCTGGGGGACCCCAGGGAGGTCTCTTTCCTGTTTAGCGTTCTAGACCTCTGGCTCCCCATCAGTACAGTGGGCCTGTCTATGTAAAGCTCAGCTGATTAGAACGTTTGGATCCAAAATTCTGGAGGCCTTGGAGGGTCTCCTGATGGAGGAGGCAACAGGGGCTGGGTCTCAGAACTGTCTGAAGGAAGCACTGTAGGGGGCTGGGTGGGTGACTGACACCCCCCCCCCCAATCCCCACCAAATGCACAGGACGTCAATAGGGCAAAAGCTGCTCCTCTCCCCAGCCTGGGCATTGGCATCCTGGCTGACTGCAGGGAAAGTGAGCTGATGGAGGGGTGGCCAGGGAGGAAGCGGAGAGAACAGAAGCTGTCATCTGTTCTGAAAGAAACAGCTCCCCAGTGCTTGGACCACCCAAATACATGGTCCTGCCAGGTCCCATGGCCCTCAAAGCCCCACATCCACAGACAGACAGACAGATAGATGGACACACACACACAGTGTCACATAGGCCTACTCTCACAGCCTTCCCTCAAACACTCAGTATCTGTCACCCAGCTGTCACTGGGCAGCCACACTCAGCACCATGGTCTCAGAGGGAGCCAAGAAACCGCACCTACAGCCCCAGCCCAGCCCACTCACACAGGCGTGTCTACAGATGGACTGGTACACACACATACACACAGAGAATCACAGGACACACACGGACACAACCACACAGGCACAAAGCCCCTCTACAGTCAGGTGCTGATGCAGAATCCTAGGTGCCCTGGGGCACACAGAGCCTGCTCCCAGCAAACATGCAAGTTCACACGTGCATGCGTGCCCCTTTATGGGTGAGCCCAGGGCTGTACCCAACTCTTTTGGAGAACCTCACAGATGCACCCAGTGTCGCAGGAGCCTCTTCTGGTTGGGACCTGGGACAATGAGGAGATTTCCGTGGACCCCCCCCTTTAATAAAAGGAACCAGATGGGCCCCTCCCCTGTGCCCCACCTATGTTCCAGCACCCCCTGTTCCCCCCAGCCTTAGCACCCTAAGCACTTAGTACTAAGCACTTACTCACTAAATGAGTGCACTTAGTACATCTCCCAGGGGGCGAACAGAAGGTGGGAAGGAGGAGGGGGGGGTTGCCCGAGGTCGGAGCCAGATGCCAGAGGCAGGGCTTGAACTGGAGGCCGGGTCCCCCAAACTCGCACCACTCGCACACTCCCCGCACGCGCACTCCCCATCTTCCCGGCTGGACCGCGGACGCGTAGCGTGCTGCGGTGCCCCTCCACCCCAGCACCCGACGGCCTCCGGCTTCCGGGGCACAAAGCCACTTGGCGGCGCTCGAGGGGGCGCGCGTGGGAGCGCGCGCGGGGGCCCGCGCCTCCGGCCAAGATGTTCCCTCTCGGCGTGATTGACAGGCTCGAGTGCCGAGAAACAAAATTGTTTATGCGCTAATGAATAAGGCCCTGATTGCAAGATCCTGTTTGGAAAATTATAGTGCGGCGGCGGCGGCGGCGGCCGCGGCGGCCCAATTACAGCCCGCGCTGCATATTCATTTCGTCTCTCCTTTGCATCGAGATGAACGGCGGCCCCGCGCCCTGCAAAGGCAACGCCAAATTTAGTCCCAGGTTCCGCACTCCTCCGCGCCATTGTCTGCCCCGGACCACCTGCCTCCTGCCGGCCTGATTGCCGGCCCCGGGGTCCGCCCTGCCCCCTCCTTGAGCCGCTTCCCTCCGTGTCCTCGGCCTCCTCGCTCGGGCCCCCCACCCCCCACCCCGTTGGTCTCTCCCCCGTGTCTCTCTCCCTCTTCTCTCTTCTTTCTCCGAGTGTCTCACACACTTTGGGACTCTCTCTCTGGGTCTCTAACTCCAGGTGCGAGGCTCCCGGCCCAGAGCAGGAAGCACATTGGACTCTTCAGCCCCTTCCCCTCTCCCGGTTCCTGCTGTAGAAATCCTCCGGGCTTCTGGGTCCTTGGGGACAATAGGGACAGTAATGGGGATCTGTCGTTATGTGGAAGCCATGGAGATTTGAGGTGGATCCCACTTGGGGCTTGGCTTTGAGGATGGGGTGGCTTGGCCGTCCCCCTAACCAGGCCGCTTGGGGGAAAGATTCCTTCGTGTTGGCACGTCTCCTGCCTCCCGCCGGGCCCACATCCTGCAGTCCCCGCACGGCACCTAGCCTGGCGGAGCTGTGCTCCCTCACACTCAGGTGCCTTTGCACATGCTGTTCTTTGGCTGGCACCTCCTCCGTCCTCCAGGACCCTCCCCAAGTACGTCCTAAGATGCCTTCCATTCTCATCACCAGGCCAGGCAACCGGACAGCTCCCCTCCCCTGAGCACCCGCATTTCCAGACATGCCCTTCTGTTGTAGCCGTGAGCAGGGCTATGTGCACATCCTTCTTCAGGGCCCCCAACTGGGAAGCCTGGGAAGAGGGGCTGAGTCACCCTGTTGCCCTGGTGTCCAGTTCAGGGCTGACCAAACTACCACACTTCCTCTGTGATATGGGGATATATTCACCCCATCCTGCTATAGAGTGTAGGTGGGCAGAAGAGGATATGAGGCTGGGAGGGAGGGCCTGGATGGCTCCCAGCCCACAAGGGCCTCAAAGGCCCCTCTGAGCCCTAGGCCTCCAGCCAGCAATATAAGCCCCGCTGCCCCTTCTCACTGGGGTCATTGCTGTACTTGACAGGTGCCTGAGGCCCAGGTATGGCCATTGAGGCTGGTGGTGATGGTGATGGTGGCGAGGACTTTTTAGAGGGTGAGGATCATGCACAGAGTGAGGCTGTGCTCCTCCCTGTCCTTCCCTGGAACCCTCCCAGTGATAGAGACACTCTTTCCTGGGGTGGGAATTGGAGGACCCCGATGTGCCCCAAAATGGACAACCACATACACCAACTGGCGTGGCCAAATCCTCCATCCAGAAACACACAAAGTAATACACTCACACAGTTGTTATACACACCAACACACACAGAGATTCAATCTGAAAGATCCACACAGTCTGAGACACAAAGACATGCCCGTCCCAAGGCCCGTGTATGGGGCGGCACTGCCCTCTGGCGGCTGTTCTGGCAATCTCTCCGTCTGGCCCAGGCTGGCTTCCTAGAGCCACAGCTGAGCCGTAATGGGGGGCACCCAGACCCAGGGAACTGAGACTCCCAGGGAGGAAAAGGTATTTAAGTGTCCCTCAGGATGAAGGTCTCTAGAGTTCCGGTTCCGTGCCCTTATCCCCATGTACTCCAGGGGCCAAATTTGCTAACAGTAGGGCCTGTCCAGGGATGGCGAGAGGGAAGAAATTCCCTATCATGGGAGATGTACAAGCTGATCAGGAGCCACCTGCAGGTTGGTGGCCTTTAATGGCAGAGTGGACAAATTTGGAAGTCATCACCAGCTTGAGACCATACGTCCAGCCTTATCCTACCCCCACCCAGCCGGGATGCCCTTCTGTTCAGTTTATTCACGAGCCATCAAACTTTGAGACCCTCTCAGTACTTGGAGCATCAGTGTGAGATCATGGATCGTGGGAAATCAGGTTGCCGAGCGTGGTAAGGACATATCTTGGGAACTTTCAAGGCCAGTGTTAGGAGCATGGACTGTATTTGGAGGTAGGGATCTGGGGACAGGCTCAGACAGGGAAGCAACATGGTCAGATAGGCATGTGAGAGCCAAATAATGAGAAGAGAGTGGGGGCAGGAGGGCCAGCTGGATGACACAGGCGTGGCCCGGACCAGGGTAAGGGGAGGAGCGGGGTGGTGAGAAGCAGGTGGATTCCAGAGCTATTAAGGAATTGCCTCGGCAGGTTTGGTGAAGGGCTGGCTGTGGTCAGAAGGAGCCAGAGGAGGTGAGCATGATGATGAAGTTACCCCGGGTGACATCAGTGCTGGATGTGGGAGCCAGAGGAGAGATGGCAAGAACGATTTGGATCCGTTGAGCCTGAGAGTCAGGGGGACATTGGTGGGAGGTTTCCAGGGGGCAGCTGAAACCAGGTCTGGTGACATCCACGTGGGAGTTGGAAGGTTCTTGGCAGGTAGTTAAATATGAATGAATAGATGAGGTCACTCATCAGCCCTAAGCACTGAAAAAGATGGTGGTACTCGCCCTACTTCTGTTGGTCTAAAGAAAGGACACTAAGTTGTAAAACATGACACTTAAGTGTGTTACAAAAATGTCATCATCCCCAAATGGATGGGTTGATAGGAACTAACGTTTTTCTACCTGTCTCCCTTTTTTGGCACTCCTGGTCTAATTGTCTACCTGCCTTCCTGCTGGGTGACCCAGCCCCAAATCCAGGCAAGAGCAGTGATGTCAGAGGCCCAGGAAATGTCAACATTCAGAGACAGGAGGGAGCAAGAGGCCCACAAAGTCTGAGAAGGAATAGTTAGGGAGGTAGGGGGAACCCCAGGAGAATGTCTCTTCATGGGGGCCAAGGAAGTAGAGAATTTCAAGAAAGAGGGTGTGATCAGTTATATAGAAAACCAGAGAAGGTAAGAAGGTGAGGACTGAAAATGTGTCCATGGGGCTGCCCGGTGGGCCTTAGTGAAAACCACACGCTCAGCAACATGGAGCTGGTGGGGAAACTCGGGTGCCCCTGGACCTTAAGCCTCCTCCAAACTGAGAAACAGGAAGGGGATGATACCCCTGGACAGGGGTGGAGAGGAGCTGTCTTGGGAAGGAGAAAAGTAGACCAATAGATCTGCGGATCTGCTGGAGCGGGGGGATCTGCTGGGCAGCTGGAGGCAGTCCTTCTTCCAACCACAAGGGGGCAGCATAAGAACAGGTCATGCCTTGGCCCAGCATTTTGTATTTTAGGACTGTTATTTCCAGATCCTTGGGTGGGTCCTTGAACAACCTGGGTCTCAGTTGCTTTTCCTGCAAAGTGGGTCAGTTGGACACCATAATTTCTTGGGACCCTTAGGAGATTTCCTTCATTTCATATCGTCCCACCCATCACCCACCTGGACCTCCAGCTTTGCTGAGACCGGGCCCTTGACAGAGGACAAGGGTACACAGCCTCCCAGCTGATGGCCCACGAGTGTGAGTGTGTCAGGTACAGACACGGAATGTGCGTGGGAACGCAGAATGCTGGCCTCGACGAAGCCCGTGGGCACACGCGAGGTCGGCCGAATGGAGAGTGAATAGTCCCACGAACTTGGGTTAAACCTGTCTGAAATGCTCTGCTTCCTCTTCGGGGAATGCCCGCTCTCTGCCCCTTCTGTCTGCACTGTAGACACAGTCCAGCTGGGAGGCCAGGGCCTGAGTTCTTGTCATGCCCACCGCTGACCCCCTGTGTGACCTTGCCCGTATGCTGCCCGTTCCAGGCCTCGGGGCCCTCTGGACAATGGAAGAGGGCACGAGACCTTCCTCAGCATCTCTCCAGCCTCCCCATGCCTCTGAGGCAGGCCTGCCCTAGGCGTGGACACTTCTGAGAGCTGCCCCAGGCCGAGTGGCAATCTCGAGGGTCAGGACAGCTGGTTCCTGGCCCTGGTGCTCTGGTCTGATCTTCAGAGAAGCTGGCGTGAGGAGTCAGGCCTGGGGTCTCACTGCCAGATCTGACTGAGTGTGGCCTCAGTTGACCACTTCTGGAGGCATGGCAGGTTGGCCAGAGCCGGCCATGAGCAGGAATGTCTGCCCAGGGAGACAGTGCCTATCTGGAGGGTCTGCTTCCCCACAGAGCCTCAGCCAGACCAGGGCAGCCTGCGGGGAGTGGCACAGGAGAGCACTCAGGGACCAGTTGGACCAGGGGCCAACTCTCCTGCTGTGTGACCTTGAGCAAGTGGCCAACCCTCTCTGGGCTTTGGCAGGGGGACTTATGCAGGATTCCAGACAGCATCTCGCAGGCCCAGAGTAGCCCTAGGATCAGGGTGAAGCAGGGCAGGCAACCCTGGGCCACCCACCTGTCCGTAGGGGCCTACTCCCTGGGAGGATGGCCTCGGAGCCTACTGGGGCTCTAGCGGAATTGGGGATCTGACTTAATTAGATCCTGGTCCCTAAATTTTGGCTTAGGAGGCAGAAAAGGGTAATCAAGCGACCCTGAGGTCACATGGGCTTTGCCCCTGCCTGGACAGGTGACCCCGTGCAAGTCCCCTCCCGTCTTGCAGCTGCCATTTCCTTGTCTTTCTGAGTTCTGCCCAGAGCAGGAGTCCCCAACTCCCACTGGGCGCACGGCCTCCCGGGTGGTGAGCTGAGTTGGTTCTTGGGGCCCTCTCTTCCTTGGGTGGGCCTCAGGTGTGGCTGTGTAGGACCTGCAGCGCCAGATGCATGGGGGGGGGGGGCGCACAGGGGCCGGTGGCATGGGCCTGGGCCTCCCTGTGCGCCACCGAGGCAGCGCTTAGCCAGGCCCCAAGCACCTGCACCTGGGCATCTATCAGGCCTGGGCCAGTGGGATGGGAAGGGGTGGTCTGGTTCCCACTCACCCAGCTCACCTGCCCCATTAGCCACTGTCACCTGTGCCTCAGCCTCCCGGATCTGCTGCTGCTGGAGCGGGACCTGAAGGTCTAGGGCCATGGCCTGGGGTCCCAAGGAGAGGAGAGAGGGAGGTGCTGGGGGATAGGCTCCAGCAGGTGTATGCGGGGGGGAGGGTAAGCTAGAGACTCTTCGGACAGGAAATACCTCCTCATCCCTATTCTGATCCCTAGCCCAGCTGTGTGCAGCCTCACCCCTGTACTTGCATGCCAGCAGGGGCCGTCTTAAGTACCTTGAGGGAGGTGGAACCGATGGCTTATCTGGGCCCTCCAGGATCTGGGGTCCCTGAAGCTCAGGGGTGGTGCCGTCACCACTCTTGTTGGTGACGGTGATGCTGGGCTGTGCCTTCGGGCATCTGTGCCATCCATGGTGGGTCACTCACCTGGTCTGCCATGTGCAGTGGGCACTGGAGGCTGAACTCATGGTAAATATCAAAGGCCAGGCCCCGGTCCTCACTGCTGTGCTATGGGTTCTGCACTCATAGTACGGCCACGTGTATACGGATGTGGGGGCAGGGCCACGTAAGTTCAGCTTCTCAGGATCCGGCAGGTGTGAAAAGCTTGGCCACACGTGTAGACACACGTACATGCCTGGAGAGGTGAGCACAGCTGTGTGGACACCCCCCAGTAGGTCTGTAAAGGCCTCTCTGTGCACAGTCAGGCACACAGGCACAGGGAGAAGCACTAGGCCTACAAATGTGCACAGATCCTGTGTCAACAGCGTGTGTTACATACACGTACATGTACATGCAGGCTGGGTGCACCCGGACACATGCTCCTGGGGGCACTCAAGGGACAGGCAGGTCCTCGGGGAATGTGCCTTCCTCTGCGCACACAACCTTCTGTTGGGCCCCCCGGGGGTCCGGAGCAGACCCTGGCTTGGAGCACATGAGACCTATGCCCCACTCCCCAGCAGGTTGGGAAGGGCTTGGGGAGGGGACTTCACCTTTTTCTTGGACCAGAAGATATGGCAGTGGAAGGTGTTTGGGGCGCCATTTTGGTTGATGTAGCCAAACATCTTCAGGCCTAGGGAATTGTGGCAACACAGAAGATTCTGGAGGAGAGGGAGGTACAAGGTATGACCTACAGTTGGCAGCTACCAGGCCCCACGGGAGCTGGGCCTGAGGAGCCCCCGGGGGCTGAGGCTGAGCCTAGGAGCCTCCAGATTTATGGACAGGGTCATGCAGTCCTAGGACTGAGCCCCCATCTCTTGGCAGCTCTAGTCCCTGAGGAGAGACAGTGGAGATGAGAAAGGCCAGGCCCTGCTCCGGGTAAGGGTTATGGGGTCCTGGCCTCTCAGGCAGGAAACCGATGGACCTAGGCCAGGCACAGCACGGATGGAAGCAATTAGGGGATTTCTGAATTCTCTGTGGGGCTGGGGCCTTCTCAGACCCCAGGGCAGCTGTGACCAGCAGGGAAGCCACCCCAACCCAGCCCTGCAGAGTGTCCTTGACCAGAGCCAGACTGGCGGTGGCCTTGGCCTCCGAGGGTACAAGGGCTCCCACCCGATCCTGGCCACAGAGGGTGCCGGGAGGGCAGGAACCCAGTCGGGAAACCCCTCCAATTCTAAGGAGGGGGCTGAGCCAGCTATGGCCAGGGTGCTTGGAATTCACCTTCTCCCGGTACTCGCGTTGGGCCTGGTGCTTTGTAACCCATTTCTCATTCGATCCTCATCAAACACCCTGCCAGGTAGGCGCTGACCCTTCCATTTCAGAATTGAAAAAACTGAGACATAATTCGCTTACCATACAATTCACCGTTTCACAGTGCAGGATTCAGTGGCTTTTCGTATATTCACAAGGTTGTGCAACCATCACGACTGTCTAGTTCCAGAACACTTTCATCACTCTGAAAGAAATCCTGTTAGCAGTCGCTTCCCATCCCCCAGCCCTTGGCAATCACCGATCTAACGGTCTCTGTAGATTTGTCTAGTCGGGATGGTTTATACAAATGGAACCGTATCATATGTGGCCTCCTGGGTCTGGCTTCTCTTTCAGCTTTTAAAATTCTGTGCTTCCATTTTGTAAATGGTGACACTGGGCCAGATAGATGGAGTGACACCAGTCCAAAGTCACACAGCAACCAGGAGTCAGGCCCCTGGGGCTGCCCTTCTAGGGGCCTCAGCTTGGGGTCTGTGCTGGTGAGGACCTGTGGACAACAGAAGAGCTCTTGGTGGCCACTCTTGGCGGCCACGCTGCTCTTGGTGGACACTCAGGTGGACGGCCATTCTCAGCTCCGACTGGTGTTTGCCATGGGTGAGGGAGAATGTAGGGTCGGCATTGCCTGATGCTGATACTGGTAAAGAATGACAAAAATAATAATAGCTAACATTTTGGCTGCTTCTTTTGTGTTCAGTGCTATGCTAAAGAAGTGTTCTGAAGGCGCTTTCTCATTTAATCTTCATGACAAACCTGAGGCAAGTACTGATGTTATCGCCATTTTACAGATGAAGACACCAGAGCACCGAGAGGTTGAGTCACTCAGCCAGTGACACCCAGCAAGTTAGTGGCAAAGCTGGGACTGGAACCCACGTGGTCTGACTTTGGACTCCCTGCTCTTATCCACCTCTACAAATGTTCTACCTCTTCCAAAACTTCAGGGGAAGGCAGTAATACAGAATTTAACATGCAATATCGGAATTTTAAATGTTTCTAAACGTTGGCAACTACTCACAATTGCTTGCGACACTTTACAGGCTGCGGGCTCCAAGCCTGAAATGTTTGGTCCAACACAAAGGGAGGGGACACCCACCTTAAGTTTCCTCCTCAGCATCAACGCCACTCGGTCCACGTCCTGCCTCCTGAAAGTTCTGGCAGAACCTGTTACCACCTGGGGACCCACGTGGGTCCCAGCACCTGGCAGAGTGACTATGGGTCAGGCCTTTTCTCTTTCTCAGCCTCTGTTTCCCCTCTGCAACCAGGGGAGAGAACTTCCTCACGGGATTAAGTGCAGTAACTCTGGCACGGAGTAGCAGCTGAATCACTGTTGGCTGACTCCGAATCAATGGGAGAGACGACAGGCCAGCATTTGGGTTGGAGAGGCTCATCGAGGCCATCATAGCATTTATTGAGCACTCGGACAATTCCAGACACACTTTACACGCATCACCGCATTCAATCCTGACATCACCTTGTTGGCTACGGGCCTGGGGTTTCAAGCCAGGCAGCCTTGCTTGAATCTGCCCCTTCCTAGTGGCGTGGCCTTGCGGAGCAACTCAACTTCTGGAGGTCTCTGTTTCCTTCCCTGTAAGATGGGGAGAATAGTGCCCATCCGTAGGTCTGCGGTGAGGTTTCAACGGATTAAATCCTGAAACGTGCAAAGTGCTTAGAATATTGCTTCCCATTCACTAAGCATTTACCACACATGAGCTTTCCCCCTTATTACTATTAATTTTCATTTTACTGATGGGAAAACTGAGGACAAAAAAAAACTAAGTGACTTGTCTAAGGCAGTGGTTCTCAACCAGGGGGGGGGGGGTCATCTTATTCCCAGGGGATATTTGTCAATGTTTGGATGCATTAGTGGTTGTAGCATCTTGGGGGGTGCCGGAGGGTTGCCCATAAACACCCTGTGACACGTGGGACAGTCCCTTATAAATGCAGAATTAGCCAACCCAGGATGCCAGTGCTGTTAAGGCTGAGAAATCTTGTCGAAGGTAACTCAGCTGTAAAGTGACAGAATCGGGGTCTAAGCCCAAGCTGGGGACTCCAAGGCAGTGACCACCACTACTGTGCTCTCTTGCCTCTTTGGGTGTCCTCAAGGTGAGCCTCGAGTGAGAACACTACTGCCCACACTGAGCGCGAGCTTCTGGAAAGCCAGGAGTGGAGTCAAGTTACATATCCACAGCAGAAGCTCCTCGCCCACACCTTGCTCCTACGCATTGTAGGAACTTTGGTGAAGTGGAAGGTGGGCATTTAGGGTTGATGTTAACCACAGGACAGATTTTGGGGGGCCCTTATTTCAGCAGCCCTGTATGTCAGAGCTGTGAGGGTCAGAGAGGACATTGTACCTAGCCCTCCTAGGACAATGGAGAAAAGGGGTTCTGAAAGAAGGTCACACAGCCGAAGGCTGGGAGCAGAGCCCGGAGTGGATCCCAGCTTTGGGGTGTCCCCACCCCAGCCTTTCCCCTCCTCTGCGATGGCCAGCATCCAGGCGCCCTACCAAGGAGCGGAGGCTCACGTGTACCCCACCCCCCTCAGTAAACCCACTCACTCCACCCTGCACCACAAACCCAATCATTAGAGGGATATGCTTTGCACAGCAAGAGTGGTGCTCCTCCTCCAGGCTCACTGACCCAGGGGCCTCTGCAGGGCCTCAGGGGTGGCTCTGAAGAGGCTGGGATTGCTCTGGCCGAGTAGCAACACCGGGGCACTGGCTGCGTGGCGCCAGGAAGAAGATGTCTTCGTCCCTGCGGGAGCTGGCCTGAAGCCTTCATCCTGGGCTCGCTGGCAGGAGGGGCTGCAGACCCCTGTAGGGTCCGGGGGCCCATCTGCCCAGGCAGCCCGAGAAACGAGTTGCTCAAGGGAGACAGGCCAAGAAATAAGCCAGAGGGCTGAGGGTTCTGTGGAAGGATGGCCGGGTTTGGGGAGGTGAGAGTCACCCACGTTTTGCTGAGTGGAAGCCATTGGTGAGGGGCTTTGAGGGGCTAGAAGTGCCGGTAAAGCAGGAATGTCAACTGGGAGAAACAGAAAATGCCGGCAAGAGTCAGGAGAGGGGAAAGCGTGTCTGGGGCAAGGAGGAAGCCTTATGTTATGGCTGCAAAGAGCTGGGGAGGCAGACCCTGCAGAGGCCACCTGGTTCTCGTGAGCAGGTCTGGGCTTGTCTTCGAGGGGGGTGGGGGCGGCAGGAGGTCCTTGAGCAGGGAGAAGTAGGTCGGGAGGTCACTCTGCCACGGGGGGAGGGGAGGGTGGCTGGGTGGGGGGCACCAGCCTCAGGCTGGCAGGGCAGTGAGAAGCTTGACGTCACACATCAGGCTGGAGGATGAGGCGAGACGCAGGGCAAGGGCAGGAACTGAACTCGTGTTCGCAGGACTTCCTAACCCAGTGCCGCTGTGAGGGAGGATGCCTCCCTGTCAGGCACATGGCAGCACGCAGGAAATGACCCCTTCGAGAAGGGCATGCTCTCTGTTCTTACCAAAGCCAGATCTCTGGGGCAGAGGGTCCTCAGAGGCACCACCGGGGCCAGAACGGGGTGTTGGGGGGTGGGCATTATGGAGAAAGGTGTGATTTCCCCATTCTTAGACTCAGGCGCTCTCTGTTTTCAGAGGAGCAGGAGGTGATGGAAATGAAAAGGAAAGAAGGAGAGAAAAACAGAGTCCGAGGCAGTGATAGGACAGGTACAGACACACAGACACGCAGTAGGAGTAGAAAGAAACGCTGCAAAGCACACGGAGACAGCACGAGACACACAAAGGCACGGAGTGACTGTAGAGGGACAGAAGGCAACAGGGAGGGACAGAGGCGGACACAAGGAGGGAAGCGGAGCCCCCACGGAGAGGCCCAGGGGAGCTGGCCGCTCTTGGGTCCCACTCAGCTGCGGTGTGGGTGCTCACCCACGCTGGCTGCCCTCTCCTTCCTGGGTGGTGCTGAGCCCCTCGACCCGACCTCCCCTTTGGGACTCTGCTCCGGGATAGCCCCGCTGAGAGCCAAACATGGAGCTAGCCATCCAGTTCTCCCAGCCTTCTGCACTGCACGTCCACTGGGCATCTACTGTTTGCCACCACTGTGCCTTCATTGCCTCCTACAACCCTCTCAGCAAATTACTGAGAGCCCGAGGCTCAGAGAGGTTAGGCTGCTGGCCCAAGGTCACACAGTAAGTATGCCCTGAGATAAAATTCAAGCTCCAGTCAGTCTGATGAGTCAAGGATTTTTTTTCCGTTGCCCTGTTCACCCTCCAACTCCATGCTTTTTTTTTTTTTTTTTTGTTTATTTGTTTTGAGAGAGAGGGTGTGTGTGTATATGGGAGTGGGGGAGGGACAGGGAGGGAGCAAGGAACATCCCAAGCAGGCTCCACACTGTCAGGGCAGAGCCTGACTTGGGGCTCGAACCCATGAACCACAAGATCGTGACCTGAGCCGAAATCAAGTGTCATTTACTCGACTGAGCCACCCAGGTGGAGCCATCCAGGCTCCAACTCCGTGGTTTTAAATGCCTCCATCTCAGAATGTGTTTGAGTTTGTCTCAGTATTTTTAGGAATTTTCTCCGCAACCCCCCCCCCCCCCCCCCGCCATCTCCCGAGTCTGGTTGGAAGAGGAGGGAACCTGGAGAGGGCAGAGGTGGGTGTCAGAGGGGACTCCTCTGCCTCCCAAATTGCGTCTGGATCCTTCCACGGAAGCCTGGCAGCTTCTCCAGGCACACCTCCCTCCCTCCCTGCAATCCCCTGGCCTCTTAAGAAGCTGGAGGAACAATAGCTAATCAGCTTCCGAGAGAGTCTGGGAATGAATGGAGAAGCCAACAACTCGCCCGATTGCTGGCAGCTGGTCCCCTCCCCAAGCGTCAGCCCCAGCTCTGGCTGGCTCCTAGCTCCCTTCTCAATTCCAGCTTTTTCTCCCTCTGCCCTATTTTCTCGGGCCTCTTCAGGTTTCTTCCTTGACCTGATCAAGCCACAGGCGTTGAGAGACCCTTTCCCTGAAACACCCCCTTCACTCACCTCCCATGCGACACCTCCATAATGCGAAGCGTATTTTATCTCTGAGCCTTTGCACAGCCTCGTCCTTCCCCATGGGCCGGCCCTACCCCAGCTGGCAGACTCCTATGCATCTTCTAAGGCCCAGCTTACCTGCCACCCCCTCTGTGAAGCCCACCTAGAACTCTCCACCCCTCTGGGATCCCATAGCAGTGCCCACGCTGTGGTATTCAGGGTACAGCCCCTCTCTATCTAGTGCTTGGGACAGGGCCTGGCTATACAGGCAGTCAGTGTGGCGGCATAGTGTGGTGGGAAGGGCACTGGACACGGAGTCCAGTGGGTCCAGTCATGGCTCTGACTTGTGGTCAGGCTGACCTGCCTTTCTCTGGCTGCCTCCCACCCTCCTCCTCCAGGTCTCAGCTTCTCCGTCCTTCCTTGGCTAGCCTTCTCTGACCCCTTCCCCCATCCAGGCGGGCGGGGAGGCTCCCTTTCCTCCCCTGGTCCCACTAGGAATGGGTTCCTACAGGGCAGCGGTCCCAGCTGCATGGCCACCACTGCAACCCCAGCACTCAGGGAGTGATGAATGAATGAATGGATGAATGAACGAAGAGAACCTTGAGTTTCTAGTCTGTCAAATGGGGACAGTAGTAGTTCTGCCCTCCCAGGGCCACTCTGAACATTGGCTAAGACCCATGTGGGCTCTTTGCCGACTCTCAGTACTGGTGCTCTCGCTACGACTGTAAATGTTTACTGAAGGGAACCCGATCCCCCCAGAACTGTTCTCACGGGATTCCTGCTGGCAGAGCACCTGCAGGGCTCCTCAGAGGAGCAGGCTGCTTGCGAATGGGGGTGGGGTAGGATGTGGAGGGGCTCACGGGTCAGTAGATTCGGGCTGGAGGCACAACCCCCAACGCCAGACTTGGTGGCCTGTGACATCTGTCCCCCCACACTCCAAAACTCCAGACTGAGCCCCAAGTTACAGCTGCTGAGGAAACGAGAAAAGGGCAGAAGGGCACTTGGCGAGTGCTGGATCTGGTCCCCACCGGGCCAGGGAAAAGGCTGGATCGGGGCCTGGCCACACTGGTTGAGCACCCAGTGCCTCCCTGTCATAGCCCAGCCCTCTGCCAGTGCTCTCCGTCTCCTCCACCGGCCTGTGAGCCCCACAGGCACACTGTGTGTTCTCTGCGTGTGTCATGGCCTTGAGGTGAGAGAGAAAGAGAGAGAGAGCGAGCCCAGCATGTGGGAGGAGCTGGGGCCTGGAGCAAGGGTGGAAACAGAGAGTTAGGATGGCCAGAGAGTGGGGTGGCCACATCACTCACGGCCCGCAGACCACCCCGAGGTGCTCCTGGGGACCAGAGATGTGTCCAGTTGAGTTGGAGGGGGAGGGCTCAAAGCCTGGTCCTTGCTCAGAAGCCACTTGGAGACTAAAAGCGGGTGACGGCTCCAGGGCGGGGGCAGCTGGGCATGGACGTGGGTTGGAGTGCAGCCTGGCCCAGCCACCTTGGCCACCACTGGGTCCTGGATGAGACCCCCGAACCCAGCCATCGAGGGCCCTGGCTCAGAGGCAGCCCCGTTCGTGTCCTGCTCCTGGGAGGGAGGCCCACAGCTGGCCAGGGCCCTTGTGAAAACAGAGCCCGAAGCTTGGAATAGCAGGTGGGGCAGAGCTGGCGTCAGCGCCCAGGGCTGCGGGCAGATGGCACTGGGCTGAGCTGGAACAGCCGGCCTTCTTATTTTTGGATGGGGAGGCGGGTGAGGTCCCTGCTGTGGTGTCGCACAGGCCTGCATTCAGGTCTCAGCTGCTCCTGTGACTGGCCCTGAGACGTCGTCAAGTACGTAGCTCAGTTTATCCGTGGAGGCCTGGGCGCCAGCTGCCTGAGCAGGGCCTGAGCGAATATTCGGGGGGAGAGAGCACACTGTACTCTCAGCACAGCACCTGGTGTGTGGGAGGTGCTCACAGCATGTCACCTGTTGCCAGGACTCTGATGCGGGTCTGCGGTCTGGAGCTCGTGGTCTTGGCCTCTCCGGAACAGGCTGCCCTGCCATGAAGAAGCCTGAGAATAGGGACAGAAGAAGAGACAGAGCTCAGAGGAGGGAGCATCATTTTGACTTAGGTGGATGTGGGGAGAGAAGGGGAGGTGCAGTCAGGGTAGGCTTTCTGGAGGTAGCAGCCTTTGAGCCCAGCCTTGACAAACAGGTGGGATTCCCACAGGCAGACGTCCGTGGAGGCAGCCCAGGAGACCTGAACTGTGATCTTTGGGGGCCAGTGTGAGTGAGAGGATTTAGGTCCTGGGTCTGGGTCCTGAGTGGCCCAGCAGGGAGTCCCTCCTGAGAGGAAAGAAAGGAGGGTTGGCCAGGTGCAGGGGGCCACTCGGGGGTGGGGGTGGGGTGACAGCAAAGCCCCCGACTGTGGATGCCAACTAGGTAGGGTGGTGCAGAACTGATCGGGCTGTGCCCCTGGCAGCCATTGTCTGGGATTAGGGTGGGGAGGGGAAGGGGCTTTTCTCCTCGCTTCTTGGCCTTCTCCCTGACCCTGGCTCCCTCTCTCTTCCCTCCCAGCCTGGGGCCGGAGGGGCCTCCGAAAGCCTCAGTCTTTGGGCCTGAACTCTGCTTTCGGGGTCTCACAAGCTAGTGAAAGCAAATGTATCAGTCACTTAGTGAGTGGTTGTTACGGTGCTGGCCTCTTGATGAGAATTCTACCTGGATTATCTGGTTTAATCCCCACCTATTTTCTCAGTCCCATTTTCCAGAGAGAAAACTGAGGCATCTGTTCCCCTGCGCCTCAGCAGGCATCTTTCTGGAGGTTGGCAGATGGTACTAAAGTTCCCCCACGTCTCTCCAGATTCCTCAGTTTCCCCTCTCCTCCCATCCTGTCTCCTCTGGACAAATTCCCATGGGTTTTCCCAGCACCCCAGCACCCCTGGGACCCTCTGACATCCTCTTTCTTACACCCACCACCAAAGGGCTCCACTGGGAGGAGAAATGCGGACCAGGAGAAGCCCAAGGACCAGGCTTATTGCCCCCATGGCATAAATGGAGGATTCAGGCTGGAGTTGTCCCCCCTAGCCCATGGATATCTCAAACCCAATGTGTCTAACACCAAACTCACTGTTGTCCCCCAAACCTGATTCTCTTTCTGGTACCATTTAGGGAACGACCCCTTCATCTCTCAGCCAGGCAGCCTGGGGACAGCCTGAGGTCACCAGACTTGCTGTCTCACTTGCCTTCAGGTTCCCTCCCCAACATCACTAGGTCTCTCCCCCTTCTAACTGTGCCTGCCACATAGTAGGTGTTGAGTGAAAGTTTCTTGAATGAAGGAATGAATAGGTCAGCCTCTCACCAGCTGTCTCCAGACTCCCTCCCTCCAGCCCTTTCTCTCCTCAGTAGCCGGAGTAACTATGTTGGGAAATGTCAGTCTAACCCGTCCTGCTCTGGTTGCAAACCCTCAGTGAGCTCAGGATGGCGTTCACGCTCCCTCTCCTTGCAAGACCCTGAATAACTTGGCCCCGTCCGCCTCCCCAGCCTCCTCTCCCCACACTCTGCTATATATAGAGATGTTCCAGCCATAACACAGCGCTTGTAGGCGGCCAACTGCACCAGGCTGTTCGCACTCTGTCTTTGTGCACGCTGGTCCCTCTGGCTAGCAGTCCGCCCCCCTGTCACCCCATCTGCCCGGTGAACTGTCTGCTCCAGGAGCCAGTTGAAAGGTCATCCTGACCAAGAGGGCCCACCTGACTCCTTTGCGTGCCTTCCTATAGCATTTCAAGTTCTGCTGCCATTTATGGGTGTGTCTGTCCTCTCAGTGGGTAGGAAGCATCCCCAGGCCCAGGGGCTTGGTCATAGTCATCTCCGTGCGGAAAGGAGTGAAGGAGGTTTCTCAGTGTCACTTAAATCGGAAGCACGAAGGCAGCCATGTCCGGTATCGAGCGTGCATCTTGCCCATTTATTTGACCCAAAGAAAGTCACTCTTTCATCTACTTATCGACGCTTAATAAATGACCCTGAGATGGAGTTGCTTAAAATAGTGGCAATGCATTTTTTCCCCTGGTTCTGAGGGTTGACTGGGCTCTGCAGGGAAGTTGTGCTCCATGCACTATAGCTGAGGTCATGCTGTGGCTGCTCTTAGCTGGGAGCTCAGCTGGGGCTGGAGTTCCTCATCCTGGGCGGGGGAGGGTCTCCCCATGGGCCTCTTATCTCCTGCAGTCCTGCCCGAGCATCTTTAAGCATGGCACTAGCTTCCATCAGGCAACATCCCAGGACAGCAAGTCCTAGTGCAGAAGACCTTAGACCTTTGCTTGTGTCATACTTGCTAACGTTCCATTGGCCAAAGCAAGTCACATGGCCCTGACTGGGGCTGGACTGTGGTTCACTGGGTTTATCAGTGTAACTGTCTGCCATAGTTATGTTTCCTTCTTTAGACATGGGTCCAAATACAACTGAGAATACTTTCCACCTGTCATGCCAAGGCAAACTGAGTTTGTCAAAGGCAGTTTGCAGTAGCCTCTGATCCCCTTGCATTGAGCATAAGGCCCAGCCAAAGTTGGGGTCTATTCCATGAACTGAGGCTGGGTCTACAGGTGGGACCATCAGGGAGTCACCCAGCCATAGTCCCTGTGTCAAGCATCAACCTTACCCCTCGGAAGCTGGGTCTTTGAGGAGAGCCCCCTCCCATGGGACACCTGTCACTACAGGTGGTAGAACAGAGAGTGACCCTCTGCTTTCTACCAAGCTAGAGAACAGCAAGGTTCTGCTGCGTGCTCGGGCTTTGTTGCTTGGATGGGGCAGGTGAGAAAGATCATTTTCCCCATGTCCCCACTCCCCATCTGTCCCTTCCTTGTTTCCCTCTCTTTTCCCATTTCAGGAACTTGGGCCAACTGACCTTTAACATCCCAGTTCAATTCTACTGTTGTCATCCTTTTGGGGCCAGGCAATGCTGTATTTATTGGGTGCCTACCAAGTGCCTGGGCACACACTGGGCACTTCTCCTGCCCTCACCCTAGAAGGTCCGGGGGCCACTAAGCTCCCTGGGTGCCATGCTGCTGCCCTTTGAAGTTTGATTCTTGGGCCTGGGTCCCATTGACCTGTCCCTCTCTGGGGTGCACCGTGCTTGTCTAGAGAGTTCACTAAACATTTCTGGTTCCCCTCTATCACATGGGAGGACTGCTATCTTCTCAAACTCTGAAGTTACACTTGCTCTGGTCAATGCTATCTAAACACAACTGGCAAGCACTGCACCTGAGTGCGGCTTTTTAAAACACATTTTTTTTTAACGTTTATTATTTGAGAGAGAGAGACAGACAGAGACAGAGAGCAAGCAGGGGAGGGGCAGAGAGAGAGGGAGACACAGAATCCGAAGCAGGCTCCAGGCTCTGAGCTGCCAGCACAGAGCCTGACACAGGGCTGGAACCCACAGACCGTAAGACCATGACCTGAGCTGAAGTCGGACGCTCAACCGACTGAGCCACCCTGGTGCCCCCTGAGTGAAGATTTAAAGGCTAGTATGTACCTCACCTTGTTTCCTTTCTTCCCACCCATGGTGGTCATAGACACATGTGTTGTCTGTTAGTCTTATGACCTTGAATGAGTACTATGTGCAGAGTCCCTGTCCTGTATACACAGTGTGAGCGAGAAATAGATTTTTGTGTTAAATTGCTGAGACTTTGGGGACGTTTGTCACCATAGTATAACATAGCCCATTGTGATGGATGCACACATTTGAGTTCAACAGAAGAGGCTACAGGGCTGTTGGAGTCACCTGTCTTGTCCTCACAACCAGCTTCTCTGGGAAATGGCAAGACAACCTTCAAGCTGTCTCAAAACCCATTTGGTAGTTTCCAAGAGAAGTCAATGTGGGGCTCAGTGGCTAATTGGTTGTGGAGGGGTTGGGGGAAATGGAGGAGCTAGAGGTCCAAAACTGGAAGGAAATCCCCTCCCTCGATTCACCTGTAAATCAACCAAGAAAAGGATTTCTTCTCCAATAGGGCCACCTGGGAGCATTAGAGATTTTCTTTCTTTCTCTCTTTCTCTTTCTTTCTTCCTCCCTTTTTTCCCTCCTTCCTCCCTCCCTCCCTCCCTTCCCCTTTCCTTTCCTTTCCTTTCCTTTCCTTTCCTTTCCTTTCCTTTCCCTTCCCTTCCCTTCCCTCCCCTCCCCTCCCCTCCCCTCCCCTCTCCTCTCCTTTCCTTTCCTCCATCCCTTCTTTCTTTTCTCTCTTATTCCCTCTCTCCCCCTCCCTTCATCCCTCCCTCCCCTCAACTTTCTTTAACACTGCTTTCCAAAGTTGGGCTACACTTGAACTCTCAGTAGTGTTGGTTTTTTTCCCTAGGAGAACTCCACCGAGACACTCCAGCAGCCCCCACTTCTTGACCTGGGTGAGGCATCTCTCTTGATTGCATTCAGATGACTGCTTTCAAAATATTTTTAAACCCTGATAGCTCTCCAAGAGAGAAACCTGCTTTTGGAAGAGTGTGTGACTTTCAATTTCCCTTGACCTTTTAGGAAAACTCATTTGAAGTTTGGTGTTTATTCTCTGCCTCCGCAGGGCCCTCGGGGAATTCAGGGCGGTGTCGCTTTGCCGTTAGCATTACTTCCAGCTGATTTCCCCTGGCTGTTAATCTGTCACCTGCAGCTAGAATATCACGTGTCCCCACTTCTGGGGGTTGGCATGACAGTCCAGTAAGGGCAGTGGGAAATCCAGTCTCTGGGCTTAATGCTGGCGGTGCAGAGATGCACGGTGTGCGGAACCGGGACACCGAGACCCAGCATCTCCATGCCATCTTTACCAGTCTGTAAAGTGTCATAGAAGGGAGGGTGGGATATGGCGGGGCAGAACGTGACAGGGCAGAAGCAGGGTGCAGAGTGAGGGCGGGGCTCCTGGGCACTGCCTGGCTCCCTGGGCTCAGCCTTGGCCACCCTGGCAGGACTGGAGTCAGAAATAGAGGTCATACGTTCAGCTCTTTGAAGTTCTTCGGGAGCATCCGGGCCGACCTCTCTACTTGGTATAGGGCAAACGGAAGGCCAGAGGGCACAGGGCCAGGCCAGGGACCCCAGTGAGCTTAGACTTACCAGCAGGAGACAGCGTGAGCGAACCTTCGAATGGAAAGATCACAGACTCAGCACTGGACACAGTGAAACTTGAACTCTTACTCACCGTGTGACATTGGATAAGAGCCTCCTTCTGTCTCAGGCTTGGTCTCTACTTCTAAACGGGAACCAGAATAATCCCCAGCATTGATAGATCACTTATGTGTAGACACCTTACAGATTTCACCTTGCTTAATTTCTACAACAACATTCTGATATAGGCACTATTATTGATCCACTTTCCAGATGAGGACAGCAGAGGACAGGCAACGTATAAAATGTGCCTGAGGTCACAAAAAAGAGAGAAAATTCCATCCCAGTCTGGCCACTCTGTTTTACATCGGAAGTCAGCAAACTATGGCTGGTGGGAAGAATCTGGCTCACTATTTTTTTTTTTAAGTTTTATTGCAATATGACATGTACCACACAATTCATATTTTTTAAAGTGTATAATTCACTGATTTTTATTTCATTCAGATGTGTGTATTCATCACCACTGTCCATTTCCATCATCCTAAAACAAACAAACAAACAAACAAACCAGAAAAAAAAAAAAACCTGCATCTTTTGGCCCCCAGTCGCCATGTGTCCCAAATTTCCCAGCCCTCAGACGCCATGATTTCTCTTCGTAGATTTGTCTGTTCTGGACATTTTGTGTGAATGAGAACATACAGCATGCATCTGGCTTCTCTCACTTAGCATAATGTTTTCAAGGTTCATGGATCTGAACTTCCTTTAAAATTTTTCTGTTTGCTACAAATCTCTGTGAATCTCATGTCTTCCTCTGTTTTGCTTTACCCCCTCATTTTGGCAAAGCATGCTCTCAGTAATTCCTGGAGAGTCATGTCATTATATACTGAGAAATTTCTTGTGTTATTTATTTCTCCACTCTTTTTTTTTTTAATTGCCAAATGGCATTCCATTGAATGGAAGATACCACATTTTATTTATCCATTTGTTGGTCGGGGGATGCTTGGGTTGTTTCCATCGGGGACTATTCTGCATAGGACTATTCTGCTGCTGTGCACAGTCATGTACATGTTTTCATGTGGACATGTGCTTTCAATTCTCTCGGGAATGTACCTGAAAGTGAAACTGCTGGGTCACATGGTACCTCTGTGTTTGTCACCATTTGAGGACCTGCCCTACTGTTTTCCAAAGCAGCCACACCGGTTTATATTGGACCACGTATATATGAGGCCACATATATATGAGACCATGTATACATGAGGCTCCTACTTTCTCCACATCCTCACTAATATTTACTTGTCTTTTTTATTATAGCCATCCTAGTGGGTCTGAAATAGTATCTAATTGTGACTTTGGTTTGCATTTCCCTGATGGCGAATACTGTTGAGCATCTTTTCTGCCTGTTTTTGTGAATAAAGTTTTATTGGAGCACAGTCATGCTAGCCCTCTCATTTACATATTGTCTAGGGCGGTCTTCTCCTCAGAAGGGCAGAGTAGCGATGGAGGCCTGCAAAGCCTAGACTATTTACCATATGGCCCTTTGCAGTAGAAGTTTGCTGACCTTGCTCTAGACTATAGAACATTGTCACCTTTACATCAAGGTTTGTCCCAATATTGGAACTGCTGAGCAAATTTTAGTTTCCTTCCTGCCTCCCTCTGTCCCCTCCCTCCTTCCCTTTTTCTTTAAAAAAATTTTTTAATGTTTTTATTTATTTTTGAGACAAAGAGACAGAACATGGGCAGGGGAGGAGCAGAGAGAGAGGGAGACACAGAATCCGAAGCAGGCTCCAGGCTCTGAGCTGTCAGCACAGAGCCCAACGCGGGCCTCAAACTCATGGACTGTGAGATCATGACCTGAGCCGAAGTCGGACGCCCAACTGACTGAGCCATCCAGGTGCCCCTCCTTTCCTTTTTCTTGGGGCAGACAAGATCAGGCCTCCTTCTGCGCTTAATTTTCTCCCTGGAGCCATTTTCTCCCCCTCCCCTTGTCCACCAGGGGCAGCTACCCTCCTGGCACCTGCCTTACCTAGGCTTTTCTAGGAGGTTTCCCAGGACAGGGGCTCCATGGGAGGGTGCTGCTATTCTAGAGGTCTCCTAGTGGCCACTCCCCCACCTGAAGTGAGGGGATGCTGGCCTTGGGATGGAAGGCAGAGAAGAGGGATGCTTGGAGAAAGAGGCCTAGAAGGGGAAGAGGCTGGAGACAGCTGGGATCAGCCCCGTGCATCCTTGGGAGGATAGCTAGAGGGAGGCAGGAACCCCAGGGCTTCCGGAGATCCTCCCACAGAGGGTCAGGATCCTCAGTGCAGAGACCCGGGTTGTGAGACCCCAGACTCCCTGCCCTCTCCCCAGCATCTTCCTTGGATGACTGAAAGCATAAAAAGGATGAGTGTTTGGGGATGGTTAAGGAGGAGGTGGCTAGGGGTCTCCAGGACTCCCAGAATCAAGCTGGTGAGAGGGAGCCCAGGCCCAGCGTTTGGGGCCCAGGGAAAGGGACCCTGCGGTGGTATGAACAGCAGGAATCTCCCCAGTCCCCTCACGCCTTGCTCTCTTCCCATGGACCACCCCCCACCTCCATCTTGTCACCTTGGCCGCTCAACTGCAACAGACACCTCACTGGTCTCTCTACTTCCGTTCCTGCCGACCACCCGTCTTCTAAGTGAGGTTAAGGGTCAGGCTCTGGGCGACAGTTGGCTCTGCCCCTTCCAGCTGTATGAGGTCAGGCACTAGCTCGCTCTTCTTGGGCTGATTGCTGCTATGTAAATGGGGGATACCAACACTATCTGCTTACTAGGTTGCTGTGAGCATGAAATAGACAACCCATGTCAAGGGCTTAGAGCAGTGTCTAGCTCAGTCTATGCTAGTTACTTCTACTTCTCACTGCTCAGAGTGTTCATTCTGAAACACAGATCTGTGTCCTTCCTCTGCTTAAAAGCCTCCCAGGGATCCCCATGATTATGGGAAGAAGCTTAACATGATCTGCCAACCTCCCCATGTGTTTACCACACCCATCAGCACCCTATCCCTCTCCTGAATTCTGAGGTCACCCCTCGGGGGCCTTTCCTCCAGCTATGCTCTCTGCCAGGCTCCCTCCTCTTGTCCTCCAGGACCCCCACCCCCACCCCACTCCTGCTCACAGCATTGGACATTAGGTGGTCGGGGGGTGGGGGGGGGGGAAGACGTGCTCATCTGATAGACATCACGTGAAGTTTTCGAGGCCCTGCCATGAAGCAGAGCCCCAGTCTCTGTGGACTTTGCCCACTGTGGACCCCACTGTCCCTTGTATTTGAAGACAATTCCCCATTCTGATCCTCTCTGCACCAAGTGCATGTATGGCTTGGATTCATTAAAAACTTGAAGTCAGTTAAAATTTGTTATATTTTAAACAAATCCATCTATCTCATTAGAGGTCAGGAAAGTGGCTCCCCTGGGGTTGGGGGAGGCTGACTGAAGGAAACATAAGGGAGATTCCAGGGTGCTGGGGATGTTCTGGTTCTTGATTTGGTTGTTGCTACATGCGTGTGGTCAGTTCATGAAAATCCATAGAACTTTCTGTATACATATTACTGTTTACATGCAGAGAAAAAGAACCAATAGATTATAAGGAACTGGCTCATGTGATTATGGAGGCTGACAAGTCCTAAGAGCTACAGTTGGCAAACTGGAGCCCCAAGAGAGCTGAAGGCATAAGTCCTAGTCCAAGAGCAGGAGAAGACTGATGTCCCTGCTCATACATGTGTGCACAGTGAACAATGGCTAGTATTGTTATTCAAGAAGAAACCACCTATTTGAGAAATAGTTAACCCCAAACTGCACATGAAGCCTTCTGCTCATTCATTTTTTTTTTTAAATTAAGGTTTACTTATTTTTGAGAGAGTGCAAGAGAGAGAGCGTGTGCACAAGCGGGGGAAGGGCAGAGAGAGAGACAGGGAGACACAGAATCCAAAGCAGGCTCCTGGCTCTGAGCTGTCAGCACAGAGCCCAATGCAGGGTTTGAACTCAGAACCGTGAGATCATGACCTGAGCGGATGTCAGACGCTCAATCACCTGAGCCACCCAGGTGCCCCTGCTCATTCATTGAGATTGATCACTCCCTGTTCCAGTGAACCCTGGTGCTCCTGGGTGCCCTATCACCGTGTTTCTAAAAGGAGAGGAGATTTGGGATCTGAGGCTTAAGGACAAACAGCTCGCTGACCATACAAGGGGTCAGTGGGTGTGGAGGGGGTGCACCAGGCAGAGAAGCAACACTTGCAAAAGCCAAGTGGTGCAAAAGTGTGTCTGCAAATAGAGTCAGGCAGGAACCCTTGAGTTTTACTCAGAAGCTCCTTGCTGTGGGCCTTTCCTGTACCTCATCCCACTTCAGCCTCTGCAAAAACCAGGCCTCAGGTGCCCCCTGGCGGTGGTCTTTGATACTAACAGGACAGAAACTAACACCTGGAGGACAAGCTGCCTACATCCCTCTCCCTTGAACTGTTCCTTCCTGTCTCCCCAGAAATGGACTTGCTGCAAAAGTGGTAGAACAATCAAAGAATGTTTATTTTATTTAAAAATTATATGTTTTCCAGTTATCAGAACAATGAATGTTCATTGCAGAAAATTTGGAAAATATAGAAAAAAATAAAGAAGAAACGAAGTCCTCCTAATTCCGCCACCCAGGATAACCACTATTACTATATTGGCATATTTGCTTCCAGTGTTTTTCTCTGCATACAATTTTCACATGGCTGAGGATTAGCGTGTATATATATTTATATACAAATACATAGACATACATATGGGTTCAGTTATGTGTAAACATTTGTTGAGTATTTTTTTTTAGCTTTTATTAATTTTTAAAAAATTTTAATTCCAGTATCATGAACATACAGCATTATATTAGTTCCAGGTGTATAATATAGTGATTCAATAATTCTCTACATGACTCAGTGCGCATCATCATTGTACTTTTTAATCCCTTTCACCTCTTTCCTCCACCCCCCACCCACTACCCCTCTGGTAACCATCTGCTTGTTCTCTATAGTTAAGGGTTTGGTTTTTGGTTTCTCTATTTTTTTTTCCTTCCTTTCCATATGTTGAGTATTTTTGTTCACAAAGTCCTGGTGTGGGAGTTAGCGTGGGTGTTGGGAGCCGGGTGCCAGTGTCAGACCATGCTGAGCTAGAACCCCTTACTAGCTGCGTGACGTGGGCAAGTGCCTTCTCTGAGTAACAATTTCTTTCTTGATTTGTAAAATGGGATTTCTGATGGGACCTATCTCAGGGCTGCTGTATGTAGATGGCAAGGCATATATAAAATACGCAGCACAGTGCCGGGGGCAGAGAGGGTTTTTCCTGGTAACATATCACCATGGAAAGCTTAGTCTGCCTTTCTGATTCACAGTGGAAACCTCTGTAAGTGGGATGGACTTCTGGGTCTAAGGATATGAAGACCCCAAGGTTGATATAGTTGGTCCAAATGGAGAGGCAAATTTCAACCAAGATCTCGTGCCTCCCGCACCACAGCTGTCCTCATTTGTCTCTGTATTCTTCCAGGCCCTGTGTACGCAGAAGGGTTTTTCAGCATTCTAATTGCAATGCTTGCACCAGTTTGCTTAGTGTTAGTTACATCATCAACATTTTCCTAAGCGGCTAAAGCTGTCATTGACAGCACTTGCCATGGTTTGCTTAACGATTTCCTTATTATTGAATATCTGGATTTACTTTTTCATTCATTCATTCATTCATTCACTCACTCGTTCGTTCGTTCATTCATTCATTTATTCATTCATTCATTCATTCATTCAAGAAATAGTTCTGCCAGGCACTGAACTAGGCATTGGGATATAGTGGTCAACAAGAACAGTGAGCACCTTACACTTCAGGCACTTGGACTCTGGCCAGCAAGACAGACCACGTCAAATAAACAAACAAGCAAGATCCCCACGGTAAGCGTGGTGAGTGCTGTGAAGGAAAAGGAGAGAACTATGGGGGGGTGGGAGGGGATCTATTTTTTAACACATTTTTATATTTTCTAGAAGTTGTCCTAGTCTCTAATTCTAACCTGCTGTTTGCTCCTCAGCAGCTGTAACTGAAGCTGCTCTTTGAGGAGTCCTATTTGGGGTTGGACTTTCCACTTACACAGTTTCTGGAGGAGTCAGAGTTTACCAAGGTGGTCAAAGGCCTGACAATGAGCTCAAATGGGCCTCATTGTCTATCCTCCCTTCCTCTAAGGCTTATGTTTCAACCAGTGTGGTCTGCTCCCTGCCCCCCAAAGAGACATGATTATCCCCTTCTTAAGTCTACTTGTACAGTGCCTTTTCCTCACTGTCCTCTCAGTGCGGGACCTCCACTAGCCCTGGGAGCCTTTGAACCAATTGGGGAAGGTGTTCCCTTCTAGTGGACAAAGCCTCAATGGCTGGAGCTTGGTGGGCAGAGTACAAGTTGGATTCCAGCCCTTTTGAGGCCTCCTGGGCCACCTGCATGACTGCACATGGCAGTCCTGCCCGCAGCCTCTGGAATAACCACCCTACCTACTTTCTTTTTTTTAATTTGTTAAAAACAGTTTATTTATTTTGAAAGAGAGAGAGAGTACATGCTCACGTGAGCGGGGGAGGAGCAGAGAGAGAGGGAGAGAGACAGAATCCAAGCAGGCTCCACGCAGTGCAGAACCTGACATGAGGCTCAAGCTCATGAACCATGAGATCACAACGTGAGCCAAAATCGAGTTGGATACCTAACTGACTAAGTGTGGGGCTCAAGCCCACAAACAGTGAGATCACAACCTGAGCTGAAATCAAGAGTTGGATGCTTAACTGACTGAGCCACCCAGGCACCCCACCCCACCTACTTTTTATCTATCTCATTCTTACACCATCTTGAAGACTCAAAGTTTATATTCCATCTCTTATAGGAAGTCTTGTCTAGCCTTCTAATTCACAGTAACTTCTCCATTCCTTGAACTCCTAAACAATTTTTTCACTCCTTGCCTTATTTGGCACTCAATTGTATACTGCCTTGTGATTCTTCTTGTTTTTCTCTCCTGTATTGTTCTTTCATCTGAAGAGATCTGATTTAGATAGAGAAATCACAGGTATCTCTGTAGATGTGTCATTTACACTACATCTTGAAGGAGAGATAGGCAGAGTTCTAGAGAGTGTTCTAGGCAGAAGGGAGGGCATGTGCAAAGTCCCTTAGGCAGAAGATCTTTGAGATTCAAAGCCAAATGCACATGAATATCTCTGCATGGAATGGCCTTTCCAGATTTGGCAAATGAAGTGGAAAACAACTATTAAATTATGCATTCCAGGGCGCCTGGGTGGCTCACTCAGTTAAGCATCTGACTCTTGATTTTGGCTCAGGTTATGATCTCATGGAGCCTGCCTGGGATTCTCTCTCCCTCTCTCTCTCTTCCACACACCCCCATCTCAAAAGTAAATAAAATAAAAAAATATTCATTCACACTACTTTCTGAGGACCTCTTTGTTCTAGCCCCTGCAAATGGCATACAGAGATGAATCAGACCAGACATGTTCCTTCCCAGACTAACGGAGGAGGCTAAGATTTCTCTACAGTGTAACAGACAGACCAGGGTAGAGGGTTATCATGTATGTCAGTAGAAGAGTGGAGAGAGTAACTATTTCTTGCTTGTGGGCACTGAAGAAAGCTTATCCAAGATGGAGACATCTGAGTGGGGTCTGATGAAGGGTGACCCATGAGGAGGCTGGTGCAATGGTCCAGGCTAAAGGCCTGAATTGGGACAATGACAATAAGGATAGATAAAAGAGGAAAGATGAGAGAGACATTTCAGTGTAAAACGTATAAGACTTGGAGATGGAATGGTTTTAGGAGGCTGGGGAGAGGAATAAGTTAAGTCTCTCCAACTTTCATTCATGAATGACTGAATAAAGGCAGTACCCCTGGATTTGGTAGAGGGAGTAGGTTGGTGGAGAGAGATTGGGGAGTGGTGAGGCATTCTCCTTAGCACCACGGACAGCTCCAAGGATCTCCAGAAGACTTGACATAGGCCAGATCAATGGTGCTTGCCCCTGGCTGCCTTAGAATCAGCAGAGGAGCTAACTTAACATACATACTCCCAGTCCCACCCAAATGTTCTGCATCAAAGTCTCTGGGGTTGGGGTTCAGGAGCCTGCATTCTAAATAAGCACCCCAGATAACTCAGGCACAGGCAGTCACATAACTACAACACTGAAATAAAGCTATGATGGCCTCCACAGAAAGAGATGAGAGCGCCCTCTGCTGCTAAAATGACGTTTTGATCTCTTGAATTTATTGCTGGTGTATTTCAAGGCAGTTTATTTACGTGGGGAATCTCTGGGCCAAAACAACCAACCAACCAACCAACCAAGAGACTGGGCAGATGAATAAGGAAGAGCGGCCACCTGTGAGTAGTTATGATACGGTCTTTAGTCTGGGATTCTGGGATGCTGTTAAACCTTCCCAACTGCATTCCCTAAAAAACAAAACAAACAAAACACAATAAATGTGACTCCCTAAGGTGAGAAGGGAGAATCCTCTCCTTGCATTGGCTTTAAAGATATGTTGCAACCCAAAAGAAATGAAAGCAGGGACTTGAAAAGGGATTTGTGCACCCGTGCTCATAGCAGCATTATTCTCAATAGCCGACAGGTGGAAGCAATCCAAATGTCCATTGACAGATGAATGGGTAAAGACAATGTGGTAGATACAGGCAACAAAAACATTATTCCGTCCTAAAAAGAAATGACATTCTGAGATATGCGACAACACGGGTGAACCGTGAAGGCATTACGCTGAGTGAAATAAGCAAGACACACAGGGACAAATATTGTACGATTCCACTCATATGTAATGAGGTCCCTAGAGCAGTCAAATTCATAGAGAAAAAAGCAGAATGCTGGTTGCCAGGAGCTGGGGGGAGGGAGAACGGGGAGTTATGGTTTCAATGAGTACAGAGTTTCAGTCTGAGATGAAAAAGTTCCAGGAATGGTTGTTGGTGATAGTTCTCACGCAACAATGTGAACGCACTTAATGCCATTGAACTGCACACCTAAAAAGGTAAAAACGGTAAATTTTATGTTATGTTTATTTTACCACAATAAAAAGAAAAGTGACATAATAAGAAAAGCAGTGTTATTGCCCTCCAGTTGATTGGGAATGAGTAGGGCTTCTCCATCCCATAGGGCGCTCTCTGAGAACAGGGAAAGGTGTCTCCCTTCTCAGTCTGGGGCTCTCCCAGGGCCAGCCAGGTGTTTCTTTAAGCGGACAGCTAATCCCCCAGGGCCTGGACTCGTCCCGTCCATCATCAGATAGAGATGATTCCCGACGGTGCAGGTCCCTCCAGCAGGTGAGGTTCTGCCTGCCCCTTCCGACTGGGAGTTATCCCAGCGACTGTGTACGGGGTCGGGGGGAGGGTCAAGTGGGCCCTTAGTTTGAGATTCTCGTCTCTCTTCCGCAGCTCCCAGGCTCAGGAGTCCCACAAGCGCCCAACACCTTAGCACACCCCTTCTCACCTTCTGCTTCTCCAAGTTGTGCTCCGTCAGAATGCCAGCGCCCTCCCTCCGGCCGGGCTCAGGCGGCTTTCCGCCCTCTTCCAAGATGGCCGCCGCGGTTTCTGTGACAGGCCCGATCACGTGGGCGCCGCCGCCTATGAGGTCGCGGGAGCTCGAGCGGCGATTGTCCCTTCCCGGGCCCCGTCCCGAGGCGGCGACTGCCCTTGTCAACCCAAGCCTGAGCGATCATGGCAACGGGCTCGGGCGGGGAGCGCGTGGCAGCGGCGGCAGCGGCGGCAGTTTGGTCGCGGGCCGGGGCGGCGGAGCGGCGGCGGCGGCGGTGGCACTGGCGCTGGCACCGGCCCTGAGCGCCATGCAGCGGGGCAGCTCCGAGAGGGAGCTGGCGGCCCGGTGGGAGGCGGAGGCGGTGGCCGTGACCAAAGCGCAGCCGGCGGCGGAGCAGGTCCGCGTGGACTCGGGCGCGGCCGGGGAGCCGGAACGCAAGACGCCAGAGGAGCAGCCCAAGGACCCGGCCCCGGCGCAGCCCCGCGCGGCCGAGGAGGGGGACGCCCGCGTCGTCCCGCGGCCGCCGCCCACGCTGCCCCCGGCCAAGCCGCAGGCGGCGCGGGCGCGGGGCCTCTGCCCGCACGGGAAGCCCCGGAGCAAGGGCCGGGGCGGCCGACGGAGCTCAGGCCGCGCGGCGGACGAGTACCACTCCCAGCGGCCCGTCACTGTGGACAGCTCCAAGGCCAGGACCTCCCTGGACGCCTTGAAGATCAGCATCCGCCAGCTCAAGTGGAAGGAGGTGAGGCCTGGCCCGGCCGCGTGGGCACGGCGGGAGGGTGGACAGTTCGACCTCGGAGGACCCGGCGCGGCCCAGGCCAGGGCTGAGGGCTGAGCTCCTGCCGAGCGCCAGGCTCCAAGTGCTCATCCTTCAAAGCCTCGCCCCAAAGTCGCTTCCTCCAGAAGGCTTTCAGCCCGCTCCAGGTCAAGTTAGCCACAGCTTCTTCCCCTGGCTCCCCTACAGCTCTGGTTTCTACCTATCAGCACTCCCCTGCATTGTAGATCTTAGCCTATTTATGTGTCTGTCTTCTCCACCAGCTTTGAGTCCTCGGGGCCCGGGACTCTTTCTTTCACTTCTTCATTTAAGTTCTGTTTGCTCAACACTTAACTGTATAGCAGTGAACAGTTTGTACTTTGGAGGCAGACAGACTTAGGTTCTCACCACACCCTGCCACTTAGCTGTGTGACTTTGAGCAACTCGCTTCACCTCTTAAGCCTATTTCCTTCTCTGTAAAGCGAAGCTAATAAGTGTCTCATAGTTTTGTTAGTATTAGAAGACTCATTGCTTATTGTAGCATAGCACAAGTGTGCAATAAATGGTAACTAATCTTAGCACCGTCTCCTCTCTCTTCCTCCATCACTGTCACCATCACCACCACCACCATTATCATCAGTGCAGGAACCGTATTTTACATTCTAGGCCTTGGCATGTGGCTATAGCATGTGTCAATGAGCGGTGGCTGAAAGGGTGGATGAAGGAATGGGTTATTCCTCCCTGAGCCCATTTTAGACCTAGTGGGGGCTGGAATGAAGCACCAAAGACACCCAGGAGTGTCTGTCGCAGTTGGCTGAGTGGATAAAGCCATTTGACTTTATTTTCAGCTTCTAAGGCTTTTTAAACAGGGTTTCGGGAATATTGGGATTGTGATTAGGGCAGTCAAGTCTAGAGACTTAGATCCAGATGGTCTGCTGGTGTAACAGGAATCCGCAGCAGGTGACGTGAAAGACTCAGGTGCTTAGCTCTGTGCTTTGGCTATGGCAGACATTCAGGAATGGTTTTATGAAGCTGGAACATATGGAGAGATGGCCGCAGAAAGGATTGATGAGGTCAGAGGGTTGATGTCCCAACAGGAAGGAGACGTGTGGTTTGGAGGGAAGACAAGAATCAGGCAGGGCAGACGTCTAGGTAGGGAGGGGTTAGCCATTGGGGAAGTCTGACTCCAGGTGTCAGGGTCCCCAGGCTTGGGGCTTGGGATTCAGAGGAGGACTTCCATGCCTAGGAAACCTGGAGGGAGGCTCCCAGCTCTGGACAGGGTCCCAGGTCTGGGACAGAACAAGATAAAATCAGAGAACTTGTCAGTGCCATGGTCCTAATAAAGAGAGAATCCAGGGACTGAAACCAGGCCACAGAGTCAGGCAAGGCTGAGAATCAGGCAAGGAGAGCTGTGCTCGGCTTAGCGCTGTGGGAGGGAGAGACATGAAGCTGGCTAGATCTTGCGAGATGGAACCAGATGGACTCAGAAACCAGCAGGCATGCATGCCAGGTTCAGGTACTCGGTCCACGGGTGTTTGCTGTGGGTGCTGACTCTGGAAATCAAAGATGCTTAAGATGTAACCCTTGCCCTCAAGGACCTTACAGTTCAGTAGGGAAAAAACACAAAGAAATCATTGCTGTGATTAGAAGGTCTTTGCTGCTGCTTCCTGAAATGCTCTTTTCCCAGGTATTTGCATGTCTTATTGTCACTTTCCATCTCTGAGCAAATGCTTCCTCCTCAGAGAAGCCTTCCCCCACGATCTGTCCCTCCACCAACCGTTCCTCTTCTTTCTTTTATCAAATAGCACAAAACTCTACCTGACACTCTGTTACCTATTCCCTCATTAGAATGTAAGCCCCATGAGGGCAGGGGCTTTGTTTTATTTATTGCCATATCCTCAGGTGCTTGGCACACAGAAGGTGTTCAATAAATACTTGTTGAATGGATGGATACGCTGTGTGATGAGTGTTTCCCTGTCCCTATGTAAAGGTGTACGTGCTGTGGGAGAAGAAGAGGGCCATCTCATGAAGGGCTTCCTGGAGGAGAGAGATGTGAGCTGAGTTCTGAGTGCTGAAAGGGAGTAGGAGTTATTTAGGGCCATTGAGTTCAAATCTCTGGTAGAGGGCATAGTATGGGCACAGCAGAGGCACATTTGGGGCTTTGCATGTAGCTCAGTATGGCTGGAGGTGAGTGGGCGGCAGGATGGTGGTGAGGTGAGGCTGGAGAAAGGAGCGGGGGACAGACCACAGGCCATGCTGTGGGATGTGGACTTGTTTTTTGGAAGGCTGTGTGAGCCAGTACAAGATTTTAAGGTTCTTCCATTTATCGACTATGCTAGTTTGACCAGTGAGTTAAACTCTTGAAGCCTCTTAGTTTGCCTGTCTTTCAATGGGGGTGGGTTGGGCTAGTTCAGTGGTTCCCAGGCTCTCTGGTGACATCATGTCATGTTAGTCTACATGAGACCCTGGTGCTGGTAAACCCAGTGGAGTGGGCAGTTGCCAGGCATTACCTGTAACTCCCCCCACCGCCCCAACCTCGCCTTCTTCCTCTCGCCCAGAAAGTATATTGGCATATAAGTGGAGATACCGCTTCTGGCATATTTTAAAACAAACTCAGTCACAACAGGACTTTCCTATTAGATGTGTGATTATTAATGTCACTCTTCCCTATGAGTTTGTGAGGTGCTGAGGACAGGAGTGGTGTTTGACTTGTGGTACATCATAGGTATTCCATAAATATTTACCAGATGAATGAATGAAATACTTGCCACAGAGCTCACATTTCATCTTGACACTCTAGAATGTGGAGTTTGAAAAGTACTGGAGTAGGTAAACTTTAAGTCCCTTCCAGCCTTAATTATGATTTTAGTATTGTTAGTACCTACCATAAAGTTGACTGCATGAAAAGCAGTCACTAACAAAGCGTAGACAGACACAACCTCTCCAGGCCTCAGTTTCCCCATATGTTTCAGGAGTGATGTTGGACAAGATCATCTGTAATGCTCAGCATTGGTGTCTGAGGACCAGGGCTGGGACACAAGGCTTGGTGTCCTTTGTATTTCGTGCAGTGCTGTTGCCACAGGATTTGAGAGTACCCGACTGGCTGGGGTGGACGGGGAGCCCAGGTAAGAAATGAGGTCATGAACACCAGCCAGGGTGAAAGCTCAGTGTTTCCTTTGAAAGTGCACAGTGAGGGGCGGCACCGGACAGTCCATTTAGCAGGGCAGCACTGAGCCAGCATGTGAATTCAACGTTTGCTTGGCTACAGGACGCAGTCTCCCTTCCCCCTTCATTTTTTTTTTTTTATCACACACACATTTAACAACCAGGATAGCGAACGTCAACAGCTATAATGAAGCCTTACATAACTCTTAACCCTGTGCCAAGCACTCTTCCAAGTGCTTTATGTATCTACAGTGATTTGATTTTCCCAACAACCCAATTAAGTGCCTCATTGTCTCCATCTTACAGAAGAGGAAATTGAAGTATACAGAGGTGAACTTATCCGAGGTCATATGGCTAGTAAGTGGCATTTGCTAGTGGCTAGTAAGCTAGCATTTGAAACAGAGATTCCGTTTGAAACCAGCCTTCATTCTGGACTCTTCTCACTGTTTCCTACTGGATCTCTATCTGCTGTCCCTGGGTTGGAGTTACACATACGGATGTGAGTGGGATTCCCTCCTTGCCCTCCAGCAGCTTCTGGCTTGAGAGAAAGACATGCACACAGTGGCGGGTCCAGTCTGGGAGTTGAATGGGTAATGGCCATTCCATACAGAATAGGCACAAGGCAGGGAGGATGGATCAGATTTTGTGTGCAGGGTGGGATTTTGTGTGCACGATGCTTAGGGAGCACGTGGGAAAGCGGGAGAGATGAAGAAGCCAGATCATGGAGGACGTCGGAGGCCAGGCCAGGAAGCTTGAGCTCCTGCCTGAATGTGATCACAGAATCTTGCCAGATATAAACTCAGCTCCTCTTGCCCACTCTCTCAGCCCCAGGTGAACCACGCCAACTCTCTGGTGATTCTGTTTTCAGTTGTATCTACTCTGGTCGGGTCTAATCCAACCATGTCCACAATGTTGAATTTGCCTCTCAAAGGAAAATTCACAAATATTGGCCCTGTTAACTTATAGATAAGGCGAAAGTTTATCTTAGAATAGCAAAATCAGGTTTATGGAGTCGCTATTGAAGTTGCCCACATGAAAGTGAGGGATTTTTCCTGGCTCACAGTAGTGCTCAATAAATATTTATGGAATTGTATGGTCCTCTTTCAATTGTGTGAGCCTCTCTCCCCATCCTCCTGTGTATTCTTTTGTAGTTTTGACACCATCATTAAAGAAACCCTAGGGAAAAGACACCAAAGAGAATAGCTGCCCTCCCTGGAGCTGCAGGTTGTGTATACGTGCACAGTGGTGCCATGGACACCAGCTAGCTGACGTGCGCGAGGGCGCTCAGAGATTTGATGGAAGGACCTTTGTTGATAACGCCTTGCATAAGCCCCTGTCCCAAGATCTATTACAGTGTGAGTTCTTGGTTTCAGAGACTCCAAATCATGTGTTATTTTCTGAAATTTATCCAGCCTTTCTGCCGCATGTGTATACTTATTATGTTGTCCTGTTTCTAAGGTATAATATCAGTTACTGTTTATTAAATATCTGTTATAGGCTAGGCATCATACTATGCGCTTTATGTTCATTAAAAATTAGACATTTACTATGGATTATTTTATTTAGTCTTCACAGCAACCCTCCGAAGTAGATCCTATTATCATTCCCAAATTACAGATGAGGAAACTGCGGCTCGGGGAGAGTTTCATATAGGGCTAGCCCAAGGCCACACGGGTAACAAGTGGCAAAGCCATCCAGGGCCTGTGCTCATAGCCAGTGTACAATCCTATACTGTCTTCTTTGCTAATCATTTGCTAAAATACACCCCACTAGTAGTTATTCTATTATTGGTAGTCCCAGATACTGAGTGAAGAAATTGAGGCGGGCACAGTAAGTACGAGGGAGAGCCAGGGTTCATATAGTAGTCTGTCTTCTTCCAAAGCACACTTGCCGATGTGTTTTATAATTCTCCACTTCTTATTTGTCTGACTCATAACTCTCAAATGACAGCGGAGTTGCTCAGAACCAGGAGAGTGCTATTGCAAATAGGACTTAAAATAAAACACACTGAAATATATCCTACCTGGCAGGGGGAACATTTGGTGCCTGTACCTTCCAAATCCTATCTTGCTGCTGCCCACAGAGAAGAAGCTATTTGGGTGCCATTTGACTAGCTGAGTTGCCTTGCTCCTCTATGGAATGTGATCCTGCTGTATGAATTGCTGTATCTCATTCCTTCTGGAAGGTGCGGTGTAAAATGAAAAATTATATAGTTTAATCTTACCTCCCTTTCCTGTTTCAATGATAGTCCTTGCAATTTATGTTCCATTTTTTAAAAACAGCATGGTATTTAAGAACGGTTTATATCCTCTTCCATCAAATGCTCTCCTTTCAACAGACATGTCATTATAATGCCTAGTCCACCAGAATTTTCCCTTTGCCAGTTGAACTTGTCCTTCCATAAAAATCACAATTCACTACCACTGTTGTTTGAACAACATCGTATATGTAATAGCTTCATGAAGCCACACGAACACCTTCAATAGTCCTTTAAAAGACAACAAATTCCAGGGGCTCACATTCAAGTTCTATAGCTAGTACAAATTAAAATTTTGGTTTTTGTGGTCAATAATTGTCAGAACTGTTTCCCGGGTTATGTAAGCATACCCTCTATTGTAAATAGCCTCAGTTTTGGTAGCATTCTGGGTTCTGGTTTTGAGCCAGCGGAAGTTGAATGCAAAAATCCAATAATTCTCTTTCTCTTTTAAATCTATTCTTTGACAAGGACATATTGTAATAGTAACTGCCTGCTCTTTAAGTGCCTTTTTCTCTAGAAGGGAAGTGTTGTGTCCTGGAGCTAGCTAGCATGGACTTTGGATTCAGACAGTTAAGTGAAAATCCTCGCTACTAATGACTTGTGTGACCAACCATGTACTAAATATAGAATCTGAGCCTCAATCTCTTGAACTGTAACAACGGGCAAGTGATACTTACCGTGCAGAATTTTTGTGACATTAAATAAGGGAATGCATGTAAATTGCCTTAACCCAATGTTTGACACACTTGTCAATATTGAGTAAATGTTATTTTATATTTTTCATCCTTTGAGCAATTGCAGATGTGGGTTATTTGATCTACTTAAAAAATTTTTTTAAAAATGTTTATTCATCTTTGAGAGATGGAGAGAGACAGAGTCTGAGTGGGGGAGGGGCAGAAAGAGAGGGGGACAAAGAATCTGAAGCAGGCTCCAGGCTCTGAGCTGTCAGCACAGAGCCTGATGCGGGGCTTGAACTCAGGGACAGCGAGATCATGACCTGAGCCGAAGTTGGATGCTTAACCAACTGAGCCACCCAGGTGCCCCTGATCTATTTAAAAAAAAAGAAAAAAAAAACTATTACAGAATTTAATCTGCATATATAAGGTTACAGCTTAACCAGAACATATATGACCAGCTTATTTGAATCATGTTATAAATATTTTGAGACCTGCTCTGTGACAGACTATAGCAAATAGTGAAAACATACAAAGCTCTTGGGGGATAAGGGACAGTTACATTTTTTAATATATATATTTTGTTTTTTGACTTATTCATTTTGAGAGAGAGAGAGAGAGAGGAATCCCAAGCAGGCTCCATGTGGTCAGTGCAGAGCCCGATCTTACAAACCATGAGATCATCACCTGAGCCGAATCAAGAGTTGGACACTTAACTGACTGAGCCACGCAGGTGCTCCAACAGTTACATTTTAAATGAACATCAAGGTGATGTAGTTTAGGTTTAAAATGTTTAAAATAACATGGACTTAAAGTTCTGTTAAAAAAATTTTTTTTAAGTTTATTTTAAGTTTATTTTTAAGTTTTAATTTTTGAAACAGAGAAAGACAGAGCACAAGCAGGGGTGGGGCGGAGAGAGAGGGGGACACAGAATCCGAAGCAGGCTCCAGGCTCCGAGCTGTCAGCACAGAGCCCGACGCAGGGCTCAAACTCACGAACGGTGAGCCCATGACCTGAGCCGAAGCTGGACACTCAACCGACTGAGCCACCCAGGCGCCCCTTAAAGTTCTGTTTAAATCAGTTATACTTTTAGGGTTTTGTGAATTTAATTGAAAAATTTAAAGCCCCCATTCTGAACCTGGCACCTACCTCATACTTTGGTGTATTAATTATTATACATCACCACAGGAAGCTTATTTTAGCTATTTGAGTTCACACAGAGAACTGAGATCGTGTATGTAAATATACCCATTAGCTGTGTGGAAGTGATGTGGATTTTCTGGGCCGATTTCTTTACCCTTTACTATCATTCCTATTCTTTACTGTCATTCCTATAGTCCTCCCCATGGACTCTGGAAAGACTATAGCCAGACAGGGGGTTGAACCTTGGCTCTGTGACCCTGGACAACTTGCTTTACCTCTCTGAGCCCAAGATTCCTTATCTCTAAGAATGAGCATAAAATACTTGGTAGGGTTGTTATGAGGATTAAATCAGAAAATCTTTAAAGTGCCAGTGTTTACACTAGGAATACTGTTGGCCTTTCTCTCCACTGAATTTCCATGACATCTTAATTACATTTTATAACAGAAACTTGGTGGTGTGAACAGGCAAATAACCTTGTTGTCCTTTAATTAGTTTTGAGCTCCTCCCTTCCTTGTGGCTGCTCCACTGCAGCCAAGTTATGTCCCTGAGATCCCTCCGCACAGATTCCTTTTTTTGCTGGAGAGAACAATAACCATGTTTCTCTATTCCAGATGGGCTAACATCTCTCCTTTCACGTCACGTCAAGTTGTGCCTTGCTGTAACAGCTGCCTTGGCTGCCATTTGTGTGCATGTTTGTTTCCCTGGATGCGTTCGAACCATTATCTAGTAATTTTTATAAATGCCTTTGTAAGTCCTAGCAGGCAGTTCTGACGACCCTTTCTCTATCCCCATCTGCTTCTGTGTCATCATAAAACCTCATCCTTAATGGAGCTGGTAGAATAGGGCCGCATTTCTCCCGTGCCTGTCATGCCTATTCAGTAGAATGTTACTTTTCTGAGAAGTCCTTCTGTCGATCTGCCTAGAACTCTTATGAAGGACAGTTTTCCTGTTTTGTTCCTTATGCTCATAGGGAGGTTTTATTTCTCTTTGTGTCGGAACTGTGGTTTATTGGAATCTAAAAAAGCAACAATGCTAAATTTTCTGGACATCTTAGATTATTTACAGATATGTTTGTTCAATTTGCTAGAGCAATATGTACTTATAGAAATGTATACAGTTCCCAAGTGTATAAAATAAAACCTCCAACTCCCCACTCCCCACCCCATCCCCCTTCTAACTCTTTAAAAGGCAACGCCATGGTTACAGTTTGGTTTGCATCTTTCCAGATTTTTTCCTTATTCCCTCATGTGTCAGGACAAGTAAATTGTACTGTAGTAACAAGCAACCACAAAATATCAGTGGCTTAATAACAACAAAAGTTCACTTCTTGCTCATACTCAGGGATTCAACGTGGGTTGGGAGGGAGGGAGGGAGGGAGGGAGGGAGGAGGGAGAGTTGGTGGGAAGGAAGGGATGGGGCTATCATCATTTTGGTTATTCAGAGACCCATGCTTCTGACCTCCCTCATTGAGTCCCTGAGGGGAAGGGAATGTGCAAATTGTGCACTGCCTTTTAAGACTTCTACCCAGAAGTGACTGCGCTTACATTTCATTCACAAAGCATTACATGGCATGGCTAACTTCACAGGGCTTGGGATGTGAGGTCCTACCATGAGGGTACGAAGAGGGTAATCGTATACACACACACACACACACACACACACACACACACACACACATATATTGGCAATTTCTATTTTATTTTAAATGCTATAGTTACACAATATGTATAGTATTTGGCAACTGCTTTTTTTTTTTTTTTTTTTTTTTTTTTTAGCATGGCTATCTTTCTCTGTTAGCAAGCATAGGTTCATTTCATGTTAAAAATAAGCTAATGGTCGACTGGACGTACCATCATAAAATTTATTGTTGGATATTGTTTCCACATTTTTTCCTGCAATTACAAAGAAAGGCACAATACACATCACTGTTCAGACGTTAAGTGTTCATTTGTACAAATGCTTCTGTAGGATAAATTCCTAGGACTTGATGGGTCAAAGGGTAGATGCACATTGTATTTGGACGGTTACCATCAAATTGCCACCACCAGTGTTTGAGGGTGTCCCTCTTCTCATCTCCTCTCCAATACTGCCTTCTATTTATCTTCTAAGTCTTTGCCGAACTGACAGGTAAAACATATGTTCTTTTGACTCACATTTCTATGCTTGTCAATGAGGCTGGACTTTTTGTATGTTTCCTAGTCATTTGTCCTACCTCGTCTGTGAAATGCCTAAATGTATTCTTAAGTGTTCATTTATCTTTGGGGTTGTTTATGTTTATATTTTGCTTATGTTTATGTTTTTCCTATTTGTTTATGAATATCATGGATAGTCGCTTTTTGTCTCCTATGTGTTGTAAGCCTTTCCCCTGTTGATTATTTAAACATCTAATAGATAATCATTTGCCTTGCATAATCTACCTTATGATAATTAAAATGTTTCCTTCCTATTCACTAAAAACAGTCCTTAATTTATTACTGACTTGTTAGCTTATGAAGGCAAAACATAGACAACTTTATCTTCAGGTGCTATTAAACTTCTAGGGGCGCCTGGGTGGCTCAGTCAGTTAAGCGTCCCACTTTGGCTCAGGTCATGGGCTCACGATTCGTGGGTTCAAGTCCTGCATCGGGCTCTGTCTCTCTCTGTTTCTTAAAAACGAATAAACGTTAAAAAAAGTTAAAAAAAAAAACCTTCTAGTGAATTAACAGGCTGTGTGGAGAACTTTAGGGTCTTACATTTTCAATGGAGCTAGATGTTTTTTGTGGAACTTTTACATACATTTATCTAAGCTGACTTTTACTTTATGCAGTGAGTGTGGTAGGTAGACTTCATTGCTTCTGTTTGATAGATGGCAGTATTGTATGGCGTTAGATTTGGGTTTGAATCCCCACCACTTATTAGTTCTGACACATGGGGCATCAGACTTGTCTCTTAGGGTAGTTGTCCCATTTTAATAATGTGTGTTTAATGACATATATAACCTGCATGTTAGAGCCATTGCCCAGTGAGGATTGGCTGCGTGTCAGATGTTTCACCCTTCAGAGGTGTTAAGTGACATACAGCTTAGAACTAGACTCCAGGTCTCCTGGTTCCCAGGCTGGGTCTTGTTCCCATGGCCACACTGCCCATCTAAATAGAATATGGGGCACCTGTGTGGCTCAGTCAGTTAAGCGTCTGACTTCAGCTCCAGTCATGGTCTCATGGTTTGTGAGTTAGAGCCCCGCATCAGGCTCTGTGCTGATGGCTCAGAGCCTGGAGCCTACTTCAGATTCTGTGTCTCCCCCTCTCTCTCTCTGGCCCCTCCCCGACTTGTGCGTGAGCTCTGTCTCTCTCCCAAAAATAAGTAAATAAACATTTAAATAAAATCAATGTATACAGTATGATTTCGTGGCCCCCTAGAAATAAAGAAGACCACTGGAAATTACTTAATTACTTCAGTCATACTGTACAGGCCTGGGCTTTGAGCCTGTTAGTTTTATTTAAAACTCAGTTTTAAAAACATTAAAATTTTGTGGCACAAAAACAGACACATAGACCAATGGAATAGAATAGAAACCCCAGAACTAGACCCACAAACGTATGGCCAACTAATCTTTCACAAAGCAGGAAAGAACATCCAATGGAAAAAAGACAGTCTCTTTAACAAATGGTGCTGGGAGAACTGGACAGCAACATGCAGAAGGTGGAAACTAGACCACTTTCTCACACCATTCACAAAAATAAACTCAAAATGGATAAAGGACCTGAATGTGAGACAGGAAACCATCAAAACCCTAGAGGAGAAAGCAGGAAAAGACCTCTCTGACCTCAGCCGTAGCAATTTCTTACTTGACACATCCCCAAAGGCAAGGGAATTAAAAGCAAAAATGAACTACTGGGACCTTATGAAGATATAAAGCCTCTGCAGAGCAAAGGAAACAGCCAACAAAACTAAAAGGCAACCAACGGAATGGGAAAAGATATTTGAAAATGACATATTGGACAAAGGGCTAGTATCCAAAATCTATAAAGAGCTCGCCAAACTCAAAAAACACCCAAAAAACAAATAACCCAGTGAAGAAATGGGCAGAAAACATGAATAGACACTTCTCTAAAGAAGACATCCGGATGGCCAACAGGCACATGAAAAGATGCTCAACGTCGTTCCTCATCAGGGAAATACAAATCAAAACCACACTCAGATATCACCTCACGCCAGTCAGAATGGCCAAAATGAACACATCAGGAGACTATAGATGCTGGAGAGGATGTGGAGAAACGGGAACCCTCTTGCACTGTTGGTGGGAATGCAAATTGGTGCAGCCCCTCTGGAAAACAGTGTGGAGGTTCCTCATAAAATTAAAAATAGACCTACCCTATGACCCAGCAGTAGCACTGCTAGGAATTTACCCAAGGGATACAGGAGTGCTGATGCATAGGGGCACTTGTACCCCAATGTTCATAGCAGCACTCTCAACAATAGCCAAATTATGGAAAGAGCCTAAATGTCCATCAACTGATGAATGGATAAAAAAAATTGTGGTTTATATACACAATGGAGTACTACGTGGCAATGAGAAAGAATGAAATATGGCCCTTTGTAGCAACATGGATGGAACTGGAGAGTGTGATGCTAAGTGAAATAAGCCATACAGAGAAAGACAGATACCATATGGTTTCACTCTTATGTGGATCCTGAGAAACTTAACAGGAACCCATGGGGGTGGGGAAGGGAAAAAAAAAAAAAGAGGTTAGAGTGGAAGAGAGCCAAAGCATAAGAGCCTCTTAAAAACTGAGACCAAACTGAGGGTTGATGGGGGGTGGGAGGGAGGGGAGGATGGGTGATGGGTATTGAGGAGGGCACCTTTTGGGATGGGCACTGGGTGTTGTATGGAAACCAATTTGACAATAAACTTCATATATTGAAAAAAAAACATTAAAATTTTGGAAAAAAATAGAAAAAGTTTATAATCAACCATGGAGTTGCAATGACTATTTTTGTTTTGAAGCATTTCATTCCAGCATCTCTTCAGCATAAATTTAGCTGATGTGGGGCGCCTGGGTGGCTCAGTCAGTTGAGCATCCAACTCTTGATTCCGGCTCACATCATGATCCCAGGGTTGTGGGATCAAGCTCCTCATTAGGCTCTGTGCTGTGTGTGGAGTCTGCTTAAGATTCTCTGTCTCTCCCTCTGCCCCTCTCCCCTGCTTGCACTCTCGTTCTCTCTCTAAAAACAAACAAACAAACAAACAAACCACACACACACGCAAAATACTTCAGCTGATAATGATTAATGTCAGTGTTTTACAAAGCTGATATAATTTTATTTTGTTAACATTAATGCCCATGTTATAATTTAGATGTTTTTCTGTGCTATACAAACTTTTCAGAAATGTCATCTTAATTGTCAAAAAAACAATCTCATTCAGGAAACCTATTTATTTATTTATTTATTTATTTATTTTCGTGTTATTCAATGTTTAGATTGATTCCTCTGTGAAAAAATTTCCTGGAGTTCTTTCCCTCCACATTTTGTATTATTTTCTTAAAATAAACTTTGCAGAAATAAAACATTTGGGTTAAAGGGCATGTGTATTTTCAGGCTTCTGGAATGTATTGCTAAATTGCTTTCCAAGAATTGTAGCAGTTTTTTCGCAGCAGCATATAAGAGTTCTTACAAGTACTTACTTTTGAAGGATGTAATGACAAATATTGGGGAAGAGAGTGAACCAGATGAATCTTTCCCCTGTCTTCACTACTTCTAGTTCTAGTTCAGTCCTAGTTGAAAGCAGCGCATTTTGATATGGCTACTTTTGTGTAGTCATTACATCTAAATTGAAATAGTCACATAAAAATGTAAAGCCACTCTAAAATTTTCCGTTTTTAAATATTTATTTGTTTTTGGGAGAGCACAAGTTGGGGAGGGGCAGAGAGAGAAAGATAGAAGATCCAAGCAGACTCTGCCCTGAGAGGCTGACAGCAGTGAGGCTGATGCGGGGCTCGAACTCTTGAACTGTGAGATCATGACCTGAGCCGAAGTTGGACACTCAGCTGACTAAGCCATCTAGGTGCCTGCCACTTTTAAATTTTCAAATAACGTATTGAGTAGACATGCCTGGCCTTCTGTCTACCCTTGACCATCTCCCCACGTGTAGCTCTTTACTCCATTACTGGATCTTCTTCCCACAGGGTAAGGCTTAATTAAGCATTCCATGTAGAGTTGGGTAATGAAACTCCTGATAATTCCAATAGGTTATTTCTTTATTTTTTAGGTTTTGTCAAAATATCTTTGGTATTAAAAAAGAAAAGGACACATTAAGGGCTGTATTAAAATGTCACATGCCGTCACTAGCCATTAGGGAAATGAAAATCAAAACCACGATGAAACCATTTTGGACCCACTAGGATGTCTAAAACAGCAAATCATAAGTGTTGGCGAGGATGTGGAGAAATTAGAGCCCTCGCTCTTGCTGGGAATGGAAAATGGTGCAGCCATTTGGAAACTGGTTTGGCAGGTCCTCAGAATGTTAAACATGGAATTACTACATCACAGCAGTTTATTCTTAAGTATATACCCGAGAAAAATGAACACTTATGTTCACTAAATCACATGTATGCTAATGTTCATAGTAGTGTTATTCATAATAGGTAAGAAGTAGAAACAACCAAATGTCCATTAGCTGATGGATAAACAAAATGTGGTATAGCCATTCGGTGGAATATTATTCGGCCATAAAAAGAAATGTACTGATTTCATGCTACAACATGGATGAGTCTTGAAAACATCTTATATGAAGGAAGCCAGTCCCAGAGACCACACATTATGTGATTCCGTTTATATGAAATGTTCAGTATAGAGAAATCTACATGGAGAAAATAGGTTGGTAGTTGCCTAGGGACTGGGGAGCCTTTTGGTGGGAAGTTGGGAGTGACTGCTCGTACAGGATTTCTCTTTGGGGTGATGAAAATGTCTTAATATCGGTTGTGGTGATGGTCACGCAGCTCCATGACTATACTAAAAACTGTTGAATTGTACACTTTAAATGGGTGAGTTGTGTAATATGTGAATTATATTTCAATAAAGATGTTGAAAAAATGCCATATGCTTATCCAGTTCTCATCATTGAACAGTACTTGCCTCCCAGGTGGTAATTATAAATATGTTCCAGGACCTCAAATCAGCCCAGTGCCCCCTGTTGCTCACTCTGCATTGTAATGTTGCCTATTACTGGACACCTGTGTGAAATGGACTCTTTGTCCTGGTGGCATAGAGTAATGGCAGCTGTAACGCCATTCCAAACTTTCACTGTAAGGATGAGTTTTGGTTTTTTGTGGGGTAAATTTGAATATTTGCCTCAAGAATGAAGTTCAGTCTCCTTATAAAGGCTCCCTATGAAGACTTCCATGACTTGAGATGCAGTGTAGCCTGGACTTTGGAACCACACAGATATGGGTTTGAAATAACTCACTATGTGACAGTGGGAAAATTTTGCCCTGAACCTCGGTTTCTTTATTTATAGATGGGCACAATACATTCATACCCCATGGAGTTTTTGTTGCCAGCATAAAAAGATACAATCATGTATTTAGCCTATGATCCTGGGTATATTGTAAAGACTCAGTTGAATATTTTTTGTTAATATCTGGGCCCTGAGCTTCTCTAGGCTTACTTCACATATTCCGTGCCCTGAACTTAATCCACTACTGATGCTGCACTGCATGTGGTTCTCTTGAGCCTTCATGCTGTGCCATTCCTATGTCACCTTTGTTCATGTTTTCCCTCTTCCTTAGAATATTCCCTTCCTTTCTTCCTTTCTTATGTACCCTTCAAGGATCAGCTGATGACTCTTCTTTTCCATAAGTCTTCCCTGACCCCCCCAATCCCCACACACCCCAGTCTAGGCTAAGTAGCCTTGCTTAGTCACTTGTATTTTATACAGATCTCAATTTGATTAGTTTTTCCAAAGAAGCAACGTTTGGTTTATTGATCATCTCCATTGTATCTTTGTTTTCTATTTCGTGGCCTTCTGCTCTCTATGATTCCTTTTCCTTTTTGAGGCTTATGTTGTTCTATTTCTGACATTAAGTTGGATGCTTATCCTATCATCTTTTCTAATAAAACATTCAAGACTACAGAGTTGGGGTACCTGGCTGGCTTAGTCAGTAGAGCATGTGACTCTTGATCTCTGGGTTGTGAGTTTGAGCCCCACATTGGGTATAGAGTTTACAAAAAACAAAACAAAACAAAACAAAAGGCTACAAACTTGCTTCTCATTATTGCTTTAGCTGCACCCACAGCTTTGCTATGTAGCATTTTAGAAATCACCTTTTAGTTCTGTGTATTTTATATTTTCATGAAGATTTTTTCTTTGGCCCATGAGTTATTTAGCTTTGTGGTTTTTAAAAAATTTCTAAACATATGAGATTATTTCTGCTTATCTTATTATTATTAACTTCTATCTTAATAGTGTTGTGATTAAAGGACATTCTTTCTTTCCTCCCTTCCTCTTGCTCGAGAAAAATGAACACATACATTCACTAAAACACATGTATGCTAATGTTCATAGTAGTGTTATTCACAATAGGCAAGAAGTAGAAACAACCAAATGTCCATTAGCTGATGGATAAACAAAATGTGGTATAGCCATACAGTGGAATATTGTTCGGCCATAAAAAGAAATGTACTGATTTCATGCTACAACATGGATGAGTCTTGAAAACATCTTATATGAAGGAAGCCAGTCTCAGAGACCACACATTATGTGATTGTCTCCTTACTTTTTTCTGTTTTCCAGTTCTTTGTTTTATAGCCTATTATATGGTCATGTTCTATTTGCTTTTGAAAATAATGTGGGAGAAACTTGGTGGCTCAGTTGGTTAAGCATCCAACTCTTGATCTCACTCAGGTCTTGATTTCAGAGTCAAGTGTTCAAGCCCCACCTTGGGCCCAGTGCTGGGCATGGAGCCTACTTAAAAAAAAAGCATATTCTCTAGTTATTGAATGCAACATTTTACATATACATATTAGATTAGCTTGTGAATTGCATTATACAAATTTTATAGCCTTAATATTTTTGTCTGACCATTTATTACTTGAAGAGTTATGTTAATGTTTCCCTCTATGATTATAGATTTCATATATTTTTAAACTGATTTTTCCTTTTCTCATTTCTCCCTGTACTAGTCGGGAAGTTATACATCCTATTTTTATTCTTCTAGTAGTTACTCTCAAAAAGTTAATATGTATATAATAGCACAAAATTTAAAGTTAGTATCTTTATTTTCCTCTTAACAACACAAAGATCTTAGGATATTTCATTTCGGTTGTATACCTCCTGACTTCTATGCTTTTGTTGCCCAATATTTTAGTTCTCTCTTGCTTTATCCTTTGTTTGAACTTTACAAATTAGACATTATTATTATTATCATTATTATTTTACAAAGCCTTGGTGTATTTTAGATTTGCCCACATGTTTACCTTTTGCTTTGTTTCTTATTCCATTTTACAACTCAGACCTTCCTTCTGGGATCATTTTCTTTCTCCTGGAAGTAATGTTTTAGCTGTTCTTTTAGTGAGGGGCTATTTGTAATACGTTTTATCAGTTGGGTTTTTTTTTTTTTTTTGAGAGAGAGAGAGAGAGAGAGAGCGAGAGCAAACGTGTGAGCAAGCCCCTCTCTGTAGGGGCGCAGAGAGGGAGAGAGAGAATTCCAAGCAGCCTTCATGCCTAGCACAGAGCCTGACATGGCCAAACTCATGAACCGTGAGGTCACACAACCAGAGCTAAAATCAAAAGTTGGACGCTTAACCGACTGAGCCACCCATGTGCCCTCTATCAGTTTTTATTTGTCCAAAGTTACCTTTTTTTTTGCCTTCATTCTTGAAGATAGTGTCACCGCACATATGGTGCTGAGTTGATTGTTATATGATCTCAGCACTTTGAGGAAATGCCTCTTTTTACTCACTTCTATTTTTGCTACTGAAAGGTCAGTACCCAGTCGATGTTTTTCTTTTGCTGGTAAAGTGTCTTTTTCCTTCTGGCTGCTTTTGAAATCGTCTCTTTGTCTTAGATATCTTCTGTGTCATTATGACTTTCTGGGTGAGGATTTCTTTTTCTGCTTGAGATTTGTTGGGACTCATGTCTCTGAGGTTTGCTATCTTTTATTAATTCTGGAAAATTCTCATCTGTTTTCTCTTTCAATATTGTCTCTCACCCATTGTTTTATTTCTCTCTTCCCGGGATTGTGATTCAGATGTTTCTAGACTTTTTTTTTTTTTTTTTTGAGAGAGATAGAGCCTGAGCAGGGGAAGGGGAGAGAGTGAGGGAGACAGAGAATCCCAAGCAGGCTCTGCACTGTCAGTACAGAGCCCAACGTGGGGCTCAAACCCATGAGCCATGAGATCATGACCTGAGCCAAAAGTCAAGAGTTGGATGCTTAACTGACCGACCCACCCAGGTGCCTCTAGACCTTTCTTTAATAGTGAGCTCATGTTCCTTGGAACTTTAATCTGATAATTCTCTGAGACCTTGGTTGAAAGTGAGGATTTTCTTCCTGTGCCAGTGACTCAGAGGGCTCTACCAAGCTAGAACACTGAAAACCAAACTTTTGGTCTTAGGCTTTGAAGGTGATAGACATAGTATGAATTCTGACTCCAGACTTGCATGTATTATGGTAGGCATTCCAGGGGGAGGCTCTTCCCCTTCCCTGAGCCAACACCAAGAAAAGGCAGGTTTTCTTCTGGATCACCCACGGAGGATGTGGCCTCACAGAGGGCCTGGGTTGATTATAGGAGCTTCTAATCTGATGCTTGCCTTGCCAGCAGGCAGTCAGGGGCCAGACCAAGATGATAAACTTGCCTTTATCACTCTGGAGAATGGGTCAGGACTCCAGAATGGAGGCAAATTAGGACACTGCCATATACCTCTGGAGAGACGGTGCTACCTGGGACAGGATGGGGCTGAGTGGCCACGGTTGTTGATTGAGATGGTCTGTCTCTTCCCCTAGACTGGAGGATATCCAGTACCAGGGAGCTTGTCTTATTGCTTGTTTTGTTCTTCAGTGCCTGGCACAAGAGGAGGCATTCAGCAAATGCTAACTGAATTGAACTGTATAATCAGTAATGGTTCTAGTGCTGTGTTTTTGGACTACCTTCAAAGTTACTATTTTCTTTAAAGGGAAATGACATAAAGGGATTCCAGGCAGTGAACTCATCCTGTCTCTGGCATTGCAAAGCTCAAACCAGAAATAGAGAACCAGCTGTTTGTAAGCCCCTGCAAGCCTTTGGTTTTGGCTGGGTTTACTTTCCATGATAACATAGCTTTCTTTAGCCTATGCACTTGTTCCTTTCTTAAGGAGTCTCGGGCTCTGTTTGAAACTGCTTACACAAAGCCTTACCGTCTTACTGGATTTATGACATTTTCTCAGTAATTACTAAACTTTATGACTCTCTAGGCAGGTTGCAAAGATGTTCCTTTAATGGTATGTGATAGCTGTGAAAACTTCTGTCTGACTCTTAAGACTTCCCAGAAAAAGTACCCTGTGTCTAGGGAACAAAGGGAGAGGGAGGATGGTCCCTGCTGGGTCACAGTTTAACAAGCTTTAGCTGGTCACTAAGGAGGGTTGTTCAAGAGTTTATACAATACTATCCCATTAGAATGTGCAGAAGTATTTCTAGCAAGTACAGCGAAATAAAGCATACATATATAATTTTAAATCCTGAGGCCTTGAAGTTCTCCATTATTCATTCAACAAATATATGTTGAATGTCTACTGTGCCTCAAGCCCTGTTTAAGGCATTGGCAATAAAGACTCAGTCAGACCCATTCCTGCCCTTGAACCAGGACTACTACTGGTCCATACATCCTTTTGTGTGAATTAGAACAAGATGCCCGCTCCTCAAAGAAAAAAATATTAAATTAGCCAATGTATTATTTACATCTCAATGATGAATTTGTTACAGCAAATGGATTATTAATGATAAATGAATATTACTTATTAAGTAATATTTATACAGCATTATAATGAAATCCTTGTTGATTTAACCTTGAAATTCAGAAATATTTTGACACAGTAAACAAACATTTGCTAATTGAACTGCAATATGATTTAACCAGTGCATTAATACCAAAGACGAGTTTTTTCCAAAAAAAATGAAAAGTACTCACCAAGTATACATCAGACATATTAACAGATCTGATTTAGAAACATGGTCTAATAGATATTATTCGATCAACAGTCTTTTAATAATCCAATTTGTCAAAGGGGAACAATACATATTTTCTTGTTAAAACAAGACACGTAAGTACCATATGCCAGAGAATTCTTTCATAAATATAAAATTGCCCAAATAGAATCATCTGATGTTTGTTTACTGAACCAGAAACTTTTTAAAAAATGTCTACTTACTTATTTTTGAGAGAGAGAGAGAGAATCTCTGTGCTCAGCATGGGAGCCCGACGCGGGCTCAATCTCATGAAGATGCGATCATGACCTGAGCTGAAGTCAAGAGTCAGATGCTTAACTGACTGAGCCACCCAGGCGCCCCTGAACCAGAATATTTTTGAATTCCCAGTTTAAATCAGCAAGTACTTTTACTATGATAATATGTAAATATTATATAATAATATTTTATGAATAACCCATTTGTAATAGAATAAAAAATATAAATACATGAATTACAAACGTATGGAAAGTGTTCAAAATATGAAAGATGCCTGCGTGTGACCAGCATCATGGGACCCTTGTGTATGACCTAAAAAAGGCCATACATGGTGGCCTTGGAGACCCCTGTGTGTGGGGAGCAGACATAGCCGATGAGTTTAATGGGAGACGCTAAGAGTTCTATTAGAAGTACGTACAAAGGGTGGTGGAGGCAGAGGGAAGGAAAATGAGGTCAACCTGGGGTTTTGGCAAAGGCTTGCGGTGTCAGAAGCACTCAGGTAAGTAAGATTCGGAGTCTTTTTGACACATTTTGGTTTTTTGTTTTTTTTTTTTCAACGTTTATTTATTTTTGGGACAGAGAGAGACAGAGCATGAACGGGGGAGGGGCAGAGAGAGAGGGAGACACAGAATCAGAAACAGGCTCTGAGCCATCAGCCCAGAGCCTGACGCAGGGCTCGAACTCACGGACCGCGAGATTGTGACCCGGCTGAAGTCGGACGCTCAACCGACTGCACCACCCAGGCGCCCCAACATTTTGGTTGTTAAGTAGCCTCTCATCTTTCTTTTTGGGTTCCTACTACTTTCTGGATGAGTGAGATAGCTGCATTCCAGATTGGTGAGGTGATGCTATTTTTGATAGACTGTGTTGAGACGCTTTCCTCCTGCCTACATCTTCCTGTCCTCAAGTGCCTTCTATTATAGCACAAATCAGTGTAATTGTTATGGCTTGTTGATCTTCTTTTTTTCCCCACCAGATTTTAAGTTCAACTAGTGCAAGGGCCGCATGTGTCTTGTTTATTATCATTTATTATCAGATTGTCACGCTCCAGTGCACAATGCCTGGCACACTATAGAATAGGCTTTTCATAGACAGTGGCTGAAATAATTTTTTCATTCATTCCTCAAACATTTGGCACCAGGGGCTCCATGGGGCACTAGGCAAACAAAGAAATGACCCCACTGTAATAACTAGAGAGCTCACTCTCTAGTTATTACAACTCAGTGGAAGAAGAGCAGTGGTTAGGGTCGGGGGCAGCTGACTCCGATTCAGGGCTCAGTGAAGCCTCCTATGGCGGGGGTCTCTGAGCTGAGTCTGAAAAGAAGGGTTCTGGAGATGGAGGCTGGACAAGCACTCAGGGCTCAGCCAGCACGGCAACAGGGCGGCAAGCTGGAGCACAGGGAGCTTGGAGGACTGCAAACATTGTACGGTGTGCAGCTGGAACACAGAATTTGAGAAAGGGACAGTGATGGGTGATGCCACCTGCGAGGTGGGCGGAGGCCAGGGAATAAAGGTCTGAACTGGAAACTGAGCTCTGGGAGCCACTGGGAGGTTGTAAAGTGTGTGTGTGTGTGTGACAGAAATCACCTGTGTATGTTGGAAAGACCCCTCTGGCTGGGGCGTGTAAGGTGTATTGAGAGCTTGGGGCGTGAACTGGAATTAGGGAAAGCCTCCTTGAGGGCAGGGAGAGTGGCTTCCCGGTCAGTTTCCGGCATGCGGCAGGTGGCTGGGGTATAGTAAGCCCTGAGATGGTACTTTGGACTGAGAATCCAGCAGGGTAGGATCACAAGTTCTCCTTGCTGAATGACGGCAGAATTACTGCTGTCACTTTATGGAGCTGCCTAGCAACTCTCTGAGGCAAGTACCTTAGCTCCACTTTACAGAATGAGGTAACTGAGGCTGGGCTGGCCAAAGGACTCAAACCCAGGTCTTTGTCAATGCCAAGTCAAGTGCACTCTCCATCTGTCCCATGGTGGGGTGGGTGCAGTGCTGGGGGAGAACTGGCTCCCTGGTGTCTCTTCTCTCCAGGGACCACTGTCTTCCTTCTGATGAGGGAGGGGCCTCGGGCTTCCAGCCTGGAGTCCTCCAGGCATTGGTGCCCCATTCCCTGAGTCTACCTCCAGGCAGAAGGAGATGGCTGCCCAGGGGGCATCTGAAAGCTGTCTTCACCAAAGCAGTGGGGAGAGATTTGTGGGTCCCTGGCACGCTCATCACATGAGTATCATGCTGCTATTTAATAAAGGCATCAGTGCTTGAAGGGCCATTAAGTAACCAGTGATATATTTCAACCTCATTGCGGAGGAAGACACAGCGTTAAATCAAATTCAGACTATGTGGAAATAAAAGAATAAAGAGGCTATTCACATGCATGGCCCTCCCCCTGAGGGGAAAAGAAACTGTCATCCAGGGTCCACTCTGGGCCAGACACAGGTGAGGAGCTTTAGCACTGGGAAGATTGACAAGTAGAGACGGTGCTGTCATGTGGTCAAACGGACTGTATGGACATCGCCACTTAGAGGCGGAACCAGAATCTCAACCCTGACGTCATGTTGCCTGTTCCTTTCATTGCCCTGAGCTGTCTCCCCTGTGCAGTCTTTTCTCTGCACAAGACAAGCAGTGATTTGTTTTTGTGCAAAGGGTGAGCGGTGTGGAGATCAGCCACCTGTGCTGGTTTCGACTGTGCACCCCCCAAAGGCGGGAGCTTGTCTGTGGCTCCGTGTGCACATGCAGCTGGATGAGGCAGGCAAGTCCTTCCTGCCCTGTGCAGAGTGCTGCCGCCTTTCGCCCCGCCTCTCGCTACTTTCCCTCGTGTCTGTCCTGTCTTCTCTCCTCTGCCCCCAGAGACACCTGTCTGGCTCTCCTTGAAGACAGTTTTGACTCCATCCTGAGATCTTTGCTGGTTACTACCGAGCAAGCTGATGGTGAATTGGTTGTGAGTCCGCCTTGGGTGGTGCATGTAAAAGGACATTTTGGAAGACAGCTTCACCTGCAAGAGCCAAAGGGATGAGGTCCCTCTGGTGGGGTGACCGGCTGTGGGGTGGATGTTCTTCCATTCAGGCCCTACTCACATCCTGGCAAAGCGTCTAAGGCCCTTAAGATCTACCCCTGCTAGCCGATTAGACTCGCCCCTGCCAGGCTAACCCACTCTCCCACGCCAGCTGTGTTCTACCCTAGTAGCTCAGGTTAGGCAGGTGCCGCCACCTTCGCTCCCACTGACCTCTCAGGCTAGAGTGGCTTTCGTTCCCTCCACTCCCTGCCCGCTGAACTTGGAGCCCCACTTCATTATCCAGCCATTTGTGAGCTCGGTCACGAGCCCCACCACCCTGGAGAAGCAGCTGCTTCTTCCTCTGTGTCCTCTTAGCACTTGGTATGTTCCTCTGGATGTGTTGCTTTTCACAGGGGATAATGATTTGTTTATGGACACTAAACTCTGAGCACTTTGAGGACAGAGATTGTGGGGTGTGTGTGTGTATGTTTGCATACAAACATGTGGGGGAGGGGTTCTGTAGGGCTTGGCCTACAGCGGGTGTCCAGGGAGGGACTGTGACCTGGAAGAACATGAGAATGTGTGCCAGCACCGGCCTCAGTGGTGGCAGAGGGACAGAGACACACATGAGTGAGGGACTGAGTCCTGCCCTCTAGCCCTCCTCTTTCTGTCCTCCTGTCTCTTGCTAGGAAAGGATGCTTTCGTCTGGGGGTGACACTGCTGGGTCTTCTCTGAGGCCATCCAGCAGTGGGCTCTCACCTACCTTCACTTGGGAGAGTGACCACCCCCTCCGCCTGCCCTTCCTCCGCCCCCAGCCCCACCTGTTTTCTGTCCTGACCATCCTAGCGGGCTCGAGCGGGGGACACAAACGAAGGCTTGCCATCCTTCCTTCGCTTGGAAGGGTCTCTGATCTGACTGAGGAGAGAGGGCTTAAATACCTGAGAAGTCTCCCTACTGCACAGGTGGGGACTGTATTGCTAGCCTGATTCCTAGTAGGTGCTCAGTGACTCACACTTAACTGTCAGTAAAGGAAACCAGAGCTGGAGAGTAGTGGTAAGAACAGATTTTATTTAGGAACCTTTGCAATAGAGGCAGAGAAGCCTGGGCCACATTCTGTGTACCACTAGGACAAGTGGGGATTCGTAACCAAGCATGGGGGTAGGGGTGAACCAGATGACTAAGAAACGTCTGGGGCAAGGGGGCTGCTGGCTAAACCAGTTTGACAGGATTCTTGCTGAAGCTGCCCAGGGATCAGATACCACAGGTGGAAAATGAGGAATGTGGTTAGATGCTGAGGATAGGGATCAGATATTGAGGGTGAAGGATTCTTGCTGAGACCGGGCCACGCGAGACTGACACGGAGGGCCCAAAGGTGGAGGCCTAGTTGGGAAGAGTGTTTAGAGGAGCCTGACTAATGTTTGGTCACCGAGAGGCTTTGTCACTGCAAGCGAAACCGGGAAATGTAGACCAGTGTTGTGTCCAGAAAGGAGAGGAAATGCATTTCGGTGAGCAGCCCGCAGTCTCTGCCACAATGCGGTACAGAAAAAGGATTTGGAGTCTGTCAAACCTGGGTTCAAATCCAGCCTCTGCTGCTTGCTAACTGTGTGGACTTGGAGGAGTTTGTTGAACTTGTTCAGACTTTGAGCCTCAGTTTCCTCAGCTGTGTAATGAGGATAGTAACCCCCGCTTGAGAGGATGGTTGAGAGAGAATGTAGGGCAAGCCCCAGTGGTGAGTAATCCATTTCTGCGAGTGTTGTCCCTCCAGTCATTAGTGTCTTTATTGTTACCATGTATCTCAATTTTACTGACTAAAAAATTAATAACATGCACGGGGTAAAAAAAAAATCAACATAGTATAAATGTATAAACTCTGAAAAAATATGTCTCTCATCCCACCCTTAGTTCCCTTCCTCAAAGGTAACCACCAGGAGCAGTTACTTGGAACGTTTCTAGAGATCTGCGTGGGCAAACATCCGCTTATAAATAGCCCTTTTTCCTTACCTAATGCCTTCATATAATACATGTGCTGTATCCTGAACCTTTTATTTAATTTAACAATATAACTTTGCTAGTATTTCACGTTGGCATGAATTGATTTACCGCATTCTTTTCTTTATGGCTGCACAACATCCCATAGCACGGGTGTCCCTTCCCTTATTTAACTGGTGCCCCGTGACACGCATGTGAGTCAAACCTACAGGGTGGTGCCACTCTAGAAAGCTGCAACCACCGTACCCTCGTACATATGTCTTTGTGCACTTGCGTGAGAATATGTGTAGGACAAAATAAAGCTAGCATTCATTAAAATGTGGGCTGTTTTCACTGTGGTAAGTATTGTGGAGAGAAAGGGGTAGGAACTAGTCACTTGGCTTGTCATGAGAAAGTGAGAGATAAAGTACGTCGTTTCTTTATTTTTAAAGTCTTTACGAATACAGGCCCTTGTTTCCTCTTCCCATGATGCCTTGGATTCCAGATTCCCCAGCAGGGATATTTGACAGATTTATAAACCAATGCAAATCGGCTTTTAGCTTGAGAGTTTATTTTTCCACATAAACAAGTTGTCAACCGACTTTCTGAATCCCTTACTCATCAAAGAAGTTGGATTCACTATATTAGAAACAAAGTCCTTTTGTTTGGTTGGTTTTGAGTGGCAGAGAAGCAAACACAGTTGAGTGCTTTGTCTGTGTTAGGTATTTTTCATAGATTATCTCATTTGATCCTTGTAAACCTTTGAGGTGAAAAATATTATCCCTGATTTCTCGAGAAAGAAAGGCGTGAGTTCGCAGAAGTTAAGTGATTCGCCCAAGGTCATACAGAATCAAGATTTGAACTCAAGTCTGGATGACTATACCATTTTCTGGGCTTCTCTTGTTCTTTTTTAGAGGAATCTGTAGAACTTTTCTGAATGTTCAATAAGTTTTATCTATTGCACAAACGTCTGATGATTAGCAGTGCCTCTTGATGGTTTTGTGGCCTTCCTGAGCTTAGTAGAGAAAGAGGGTCTGTTATGGTTCCAAGCTCAGTGTCTGGCATGCTTAGTCCGTAAGTCATTAATCCAGCAACTCACAGATGACTAGTCCAGTCTACACTGTCGGCTCTGCTCTGCCCCTCAGCTCTAAGGCAAGATTGCTCTCTCTATGACCCTGGACTCTGACTCCATGTCCTTCCCTGGTGTTCTCCCCATACCCTTTATCAAAGTTCTTCTCCTGTATTTTCTGTCTCTTAACAAAGAAGTCATTTAAAGCACTTTCTGGGGCGCCTGGGTGGCTCAGTCGGTTAAGCGTTGGACTCTTGATTTGGGCTCAGGTCATGATCTCACGGTTTGTGGATTTGGGCCCCACATGCTGTTAGCACAGAGACTGCTTGGTGGGGTTCTCTCTCTCTCTCCCTCTCTCTGCCCCTCCCCTGCTCACACTCTCTCTCTCAAAATAAATAAGTAAACAAACAAAAAAGCACTTTCCAAGTGGTAGGGCATCATTATGACTAATGACTCCCCCTGCCCTACACACTGCTCCCCCATTTCTCCAGCCTCTGGGCTGGTATCTCTTCAGCTTGAAGTCTGCTCTCTTTTCTGAAACCCACATTCAGTTCTTCCCAGCTTGCAGGAAATCTGTTGCCCATGAACAAAAATTAGCACATTAAAGCTCCCTCTCACCCCCACACTTTAAAACATCATATCCAAACAACCACATTATAATTCAATCCACTGTATCCTAGGAAGGGCCTGTTTTTTCAGAACAAACCTTACAATCAGTGCTTTGTGCCTGCAAATCTCTTTTTTATTAATTTAATACGTCACAATTAACTCATTTCCATATTAGCACAGTTCTGTTGTTGGGCTATAAATTCACTCCTGTTTTATTATTTATTAACAAGCATTTGTTAAGGGCCTGGTAGTGTCAGGTCAGGCTACCACCTCCATGATCTCACATATTCCTCAGAAATAACTATGTGGAGACGGTATTATTACCAACCTTGTAGTTGGGGAAAATGAGGCTCAGAGAGGTTCATTAACTTGTTCATGTTTCATCTAGTAAGTGGTAGGTCTGGGATTTGAACCTCAGTGTTTGGGTTCTAAATCCACAACCTCTCCCAGATGAAAGCCAAGGATTATAGTTTCTTATTATCTTGCCGCTTCAGTTACTCTACTCAACTCCTTAATTAGTGATGACTCCAAATCAGTAGCATGTTACTGAGCCTTCTGGTGTGGGAATGGGTTTTGTTTTGACCGCAGTCACATAATCCATACTGAGAAGGCATTACTTAATCCGGAATGAGAGACAGTAAAAATCCACAGGAAAGCTGGAAGAAGGGGGGGGGGGGTGCATTTTTATTTGACTGGCTGGTTGGTTGATCTCTAGAGAGTTTTCTTTCTTTTTTTAAATCCCCCTTCCTTTCCTTCTTGGAAGGCTAAAGTACTTCAAGGAGCTCCACCCAGTTCTTAAAAGTGTCCAGGAGGTGGCAGTGAAATAAGCTTCTAGTGTGCTGGGTTTTAGGTTTTCTGAAGCCTTAACTCAGCGTGTCCCAGACTTGTCTGATCATAACAATCACCTGGAACATTTGTTAAAGTTTGATTTCCCAGTAGGGGTGGGACCTGGGGAATCTTTATTATTATTATTTTTTAACAAGCTCCCCTTAGGCGATTCTTATGATCAGACTAGCCCAGGAAACACTGAGTATCCTCACTGGGAATCAGGGGACTGATCCCCTTTGTGAACTGTCCTCTGTAGATTTGAAGCACAGCTGGTCCCATTGCATTGCAGCGGAGAGAACATGAATTCTGGAGCCAGAAAACACAGGATTCAAAAAACCCAATGTGACCGCTTATAAGTTGTGTTATTTCGGGTATGAAACTGAACGTTCTCATCTTGAGAACTCTGCTGCCGCCATTTTCTCTGCCTGGAAACAAGAAATTGTTTTCCTTTCTCTCCTTCTTCGGACCTCCTTTGTCTTTTTCTTTAGCTCTCAGGAGCTCATTCCCTGAGCACCCCCGCCCCCCAACCCCAAGACGGGTCACTCATAATTATTTTTGTAAGAAGTTTTGAAGTGTCTCTCATTCCCCACTAGACTCTAAGCCCCGTGGAAGCAGGAACCATGACTCTTGGGTTTATTATTTAGGACTATTATGATAGAGAAAGATAGGATAAAATAGGCAGAGAGGGAAAGGTTAGGACCTAAGGTCCCCAGGTGGGGAAAAACACATATTTTAAAACAATGCTGGGATCATCTGACCGCAGCAAAGTCTCTGAGGCTTAAGGTTCCTTTTTAAGGATGTAACAGCTACCACCTAGTCCCCCTCAGGTTTCCTTCAGGAATTTGACAATCAAAATACCTAATTAAAATAAGTAAACCGTAAAACCTATGTTATACAAGGGACAGTAGGACCATAATCTGACTCCTCACACAATGGAATTAAGCCAATCAGGAATGGACAACTCAGCACCTAGAGTTACCCAGCCAGTAAGGGTTGGTTTTACTTGAGAAGGAACAAGGGTGAGGGATGGGGGGGGCAGGGAGGAGGTGCAACCAGAACCTTATAAAACAAAGACCCTCGCCTGTGGTCAGGAGTATTCACTTTCGAATGCCCCCTCTATACAGAGAGCATTCAAAAATAAATAAATACATAAAAATTAAAAAAACAAAACAAAGAGCATTTAAACTCTTCTTTAAAAAAATTTTTTTTAACTGTTTATTCATTTTTGAGAGGGAGAACAAGCAGGGGAGGGGCAGGGAGAGAGAGGGAGACACAGGATCCAAAGCAGGCTCCAGGCTCTGAACTGTCAGCACAGAGTCCAACATGGGTCTCGAACTCACGAACAGCCAGATCATGACCTGAGCCGAAGTCAGACGCTTAACCGACTGAGCCACCCAGGTGCCCCTATTCTTACTTTGTGATCTCCTACTCTAATAAACTTTTACCTGCTGCTTATTTTATTTGCGTCCATCTCTTTATTCTCAGAAGCAGTGAACAACGAATCCCGGGTATTGAGGTTAAAAAAAAAAATCCTGCAACACCATAATGTTTATAATTTATTATTTTATTATTATGACTCTCATTTTTTTACCGCATGCCCAACACCTAGCGCAGTGTAGCGTGAATGATCTGGGAGCTTTGTTTTTCTCATCTGTAAAAATGGATGAAACACGATCAATCCACAGGGGTTTTGGGAGGTTCAATGAAATAGTGAGTGTTGGAACAACTGGCATACAGTAGGCATCTGATAAATGTTAGTTCTTTCCTTCTGTTAGAAAACAAATTTCAGCTAAGTTAACTCAAAGATCTCTTTGACTTTATTCAACAGTTCATGAATCGGGTAGCATCCCATGTAGCAAATAGAAAGTAGCCCCAAGGAGCTGTACAAAATGAGAAGTTTGGCAGAAGGGGGCAGAAAAAAGAAATTTCTAGCAAAAAGTAGATTGTTTCAGGCAAGGTCACCTTCCTTTGGGGAAAGGCAGGGGTCTGTCAGGCAGATTACTTTATTAGTATGGATCAGGTAATTCCAGATTGACTGGTTAGAGATTACATTCCTGGAGAGGCTGAAAATCCATTTGGGGCCTGTTTCTTTTTTTAACACTTTTTGGAGAACCCACTTATGATTATTAGTGCTGAATGGAATAGATTATAACTGAGGCTTTAAGGCTGCTTGCTTGACACACTATTCTACAAAGTTTCTAATATTCTTGAAGATTGAAAATTTAGTCTACTTTTCTTTCCCCAAGTCCAAAGCCTGTCTTCTGCAGGTTTTTTTAACTTTGTTCTGGTGACCCACTTCAAAGTCTCTAATAATTGTACCTGATTTCCTGTGGATAGTGTATTTTTACATTTTCGTTATTCAGTTTGATGCTGAGAATGAAAATGATATAATTGTAGACCGAACTTAATATTTTAAGAAGGTCATGGGTGGTAGAATGGGGTTCAAAGGTAGCTTTACAGACTGTCTTTTCCTGGAATTCTTAAAAAAAATTTTTTTAATGTTTGTTTAGTTTTGAGAGAGAGAGAAAGAGACAGAGCATGAGCTGGGGAGGGACAGAGAGAGACACACACACACACACAGAATCTGAAGCAGGCTCTGGGCTCTGACCTGTCAGCACAGAGCCTAACGTGGGGCTTGAACCCACGAACTGTGAGATCATGACCTGAGCCAAAGTCAGATGCTTAACCGACTGAGCCACCCAGGCACCCCTATGGAATTCTTTGGGAGAGAGTAGGAACACTGTCTTGTGACGATTTCTTCTCATCTTTTGTGAAATCCAGGTTGATATCTGCAGGTGAAGCAAATTCAGAATTTTATTTTGTTTCCTTCCCAGTTGGGAGTAACTTGGAAACATGTGACTGCCATTCATATTTAAAGTATAGAAGAAGGACTTGCCATTAACGGGGCCCTTCCTCTCACACGTTGGCAAATAGAAGCTGTTCCAATACGAGGGCGAGGGCCAGGGCCAAGGGCGACCAACTATCTCGGTTTGCCTGGGAACTGCCTGGGGCACTAGTCTTTCACTTTTAAAACCAGAACCATCCTGAGAAAACGGATGAATTGGTGGGTTCTTTGTGGAATAGCTTGCTGTAGGAATTAAAGTAACAGAGAAGCAGGCATTAGCATGCTTTTCTGTTGTTTTAAGGGACACAGGAAACAAGAAGTTAAAACTGCTTTTAAAAAATTGTTTGTGAAAGTTTTTTAAAATTAGTTTCACTTCTAAAGCCACCAGACTAAATATAGAAGGAGTCATATAAATGCAATTGCTTTTGCACCATTTAGAAACTCAGTGACAGTCACCTGGAAACGAGTGGTATTGTGTTTTCTGTCTTTTCTGCACCTGAATGGCTACAGCTAGCCAATTTATGTGACCCATTTTCTAGCGGTAATCATTTTCACTGATATGTTGTGAATAGCTCATCTTTGAAATATTTTTTTTCTAGTTAAACACCAACACTAGAACTGATATTATCATTGATAAATTTTGAAAATAGGTCAGTTTTGAAAGAAGTGCCTTAACTCAACATGAATTGTATATTATCACTTATATCTCACAAGGTAAAATTTAAACTTATTTTAATACGTATGTATGCCTATCTTATTCCCCAAAAGTATGTAAAGTGGCTTTCAAAAATACATACATTTTTATAAGTTTTTTGTTTTTAAGTTTAAGTTAAAGTATCAGGGCAAAGGAACAATAAAAATCGTATAATAAAATGAAATCAGAGAAAAGTTAGTATCTAGAAATGTGTGATCTAAAGATCTTGCACAGTTTTTATGATGGGACACAGATTTGGTTCTGGGCTTTCTGGTTACCAAGGAAACATTGAAACATACCAAGTTGTTAAGTCATGGTGCTGTTAGGTCATGGTGCCAGCAGGTAAAATAAAAGATAGTGTAGTTTTTCCTTAGCAGTGAAGGCTGGGAGAAATTTCTCAGACGGCCTTCATAAAGGAGCCCCTGAGTGATTAGCGTCTGCTTCATCAATACAGTTTCAAGGTTTTGTGTGAGATAGCACCCCCCACTGTACTCTGAGGGCATAACAACCAAGTGCCAACAAGACATTACTACCTTTGATACAGTGGTGCTTCCTGGGGCTGTGCCTCAGTCTCCTGGCAAGTGTTTTAGCATTTAGATTTCTAGGTCCCAACCCACCTCTACTAAATTGGCATCTCTGTACTTTTGCAAAGCTCCTGGATGATCTTGATAGAGAATCACTTATTTAGATTTTTTTTAAAAAGCTATCCAAAGAGGAAATTCAAATGTCCAATAAACATTTGAAAAACATAATTCAATCTCACTGGTATTAGCATGATTGTGCAAATTAAAACAATGATGAGCTACTAGTTCACATTGATTAGGTTGGCAAAAATATTTAGCAGTAGCCAGCAGTGTTGAAAATGTGCATACTCTGTGACCCAAACAATTCGACTTCTGGAGAAATTCTTGTCCATGTGTACAAAGAGATACAATGAGGATGTTTATTGCAGTGTTCTTTGTAATGAGGAAAAATTGGAAAGTACCTATATTCCATCAATGGTGGTATGCGTAAATCAATTTATGATGTGGGTTGAATTGTGTTCCCCCCCACCCCCGCCGCCCCGCCAAAAGATATGTCTAAATCTTAACCAATATCTGTGAATGGGACCTTGTTTGGAAATAGAGTCTTTGCAGATGTAATTAAGTTAGGGATCTTGAGACAAGGTGATCCTGGATTAAGGGTGGGGCCTAAATCCAATGATTAGTGCCCTTATAAGAAACAAAAAGGAGAAGACGGAGACACACAGAAGTGAAGGCCATGTGAAGACAGAGGCAGGAGGGATTGAGATTGGAGTGATGCATCTTTACATGTTTTTATTTATTTTTGAAAGAGGGAGAGAGACAGAGCAAAGGGAGACAGAATCAGAAGCAGGCTCTAGGCTCCAAGCTGTGAGCACAGAGCCTGACACGGGGCTCAAACTCATGAACTGTGAGATCGTGACCTGAGCTGGAGTCGGATGCGTGACCAACTGAGCCACCCAGGTGCCCCTGGAGTGATGCCTGTCATTCCTCATGTCATTAAACCAAGGAATGCCTGGGATTACTAGCATCCACCAGAAGCAAGAGAGAGGCATGGAGTGGAATCTCTGTCAGATCTCTCAGTAGGAACCAGCCCTGTCAATGCAGTGATTTCAGGTTTCTGACATCCAGAACTGTGAGAAAATAAATTTCTGTCACCGAATTTGTGATCATTGGTTATGGCAGCCTTAGGAATCTAATAAAATGGATATCTTCCCCTCAAACCACAGGGATACCCAGAAGAAGGTTATGGAGTGCTCCCTCCACCAAGAGGGTGGAAGCATGGAGCTAATAATCTTCCACAGTGCATCTGAAGCAGTTTTGTCCTGATTTGAGGCTAACAGAACCCTTGGAGACCATGTGGTCCAAATCCTCCCATTTTAAAGATAGGATGCCCAGATAAGGGAAATGATGTACCTAAGACACTATTGCTAATAAGGGGCAAGCTTGGATTTGAACCAAGTCTGACTCCAGAGTCTATGTTCTTTTCACTTCATTTGTGGCACTGGCACCAGAATGTATCCTCTCTGATCAATATGGCAGCATGGACTGTAGGAAGGAGCTCAGATGGTGGAATCGGACAACTTGAGTTAGTCTTTGCTCTCCCATGCTCTGGCAGTGTGGCAAGCAAATGGTTCTTAACTTCTCTAACCCTTATTTTCTTTTTCCGAACTGTTGTTCCCAGTGCACCTGAATCTCTGGATTGTAAGACTCCAGTGACATAATATATGTGAAGAGGTCTTTATTAAACTGTAAATCACTGTACATTATTACCATCGTCATCTAATCTAGCCTCAGACCAGGAACGTGAAAACTTAGAAAGTGTGGTAGCAGAATTTTAAGATGACCCCTAATAACCTTCCTCCATGTATAATCCTCATCCTTTGAGTGAGGGTGGGACCTGTGGATACGATGAACTGTCACTCCTGTGATTATGTTACATTAGATAGCAAAAGGAAGATTTCCCTGAGTGGGCCTGACCTAATCAGGTGAACCCCTTAAAAGTATTTTTCTCTGGCTAGGTTGCAGAAGAAGTCAGACAGATGTGCTTTGGCTAGTCTGGAAGAAAGCAAATGTCCACCTTTGTGAACTTCCCTCAGGGGTCACTATGACAAAGAACTGTGGGCAGTCTCGAGTTGCTGGGTATGGTCCCTGGCCAATAGCTATGAGGAAAATGCGGACCTCAGTCCTATCACTTCAGAGAGTTGAATTCTTCCATGAGGTGAACTGGAAGATGACCCTGAGCCCAGATAAGACTTGCAACCCTAGCAATACTTGCATTTCAGCCTTGTGATAATCTGGGCAGAACACCCAGCCGTGCCATGGTGGATTGTTGACCTAAAGAGCTGTGAGCCAATAAATGGGCATCATCTGAAGCCACTAGGTTTGTGTTATTTCTTTTGTGCAGCAATAGGAAACTAATAGAGATTAGAAGGTTTTCCTTGGGTCATAGAGCCATTAAGTGCACCTGTCTGTACATCCCTCCAAGGAATGCTGAGCTTCTCTAAGGTTGTAGCTTTATCTGATTGATCTCTGGAGCCAGACTGGCTGGGTTTGTGCCCTCGCTCTGCCACTTATGAAGTCAAAAATTGAAGCAGTTACTTCTCTGTGCATCCAATTCTTCATCTGTAAAGTGGATATGATAATGTTACTTACCTCTAGGGTTGTTAACAGTGTTAAGTGATTTTATACATGTGAAGTACTTAGAACTGTGCTGGTCACATAGTAAATATTTGGCAAATTGTTATATCTCAGCACTCAGGCCATAGCTAGCAAATAATAGGCACTCATTAATGTTTGTTGAGTGGACAAATTAATTAATTTGGATTAGGATCTTGGTCTCCCGATTCTTAATCCTGTAGTTTTTCTACTAATTGTTATTTGTAATAGAATACAGAGTTTTCCAAAGCTAATTTCACTGGCCCAATTTCTTCAGGATGCTCCAGAAAGGCACCAGGTTTATTAACACCATGAAAATACAGAGGTGTTTAAACTCATACCAGAGTGCTTAAAAACCTGCACTGTGTGGAAGCTGACTGAAAGCTGTGAGTGGGCTGGCTTTGTCTTCATAGACCATGTCAGCTGGTCAGGGTGACACACTCTTAATACAATTGCCTAATTATCTGGTCATCAGGGAAATACCAGCTGTCATTGCCAACTGAGCTGGACCATCAATCAGTTTGTTCTGAGTTCATGATGTAAATTAAAAGGTATTGCTTAAATACTTAGTAGAGGAATAACAACCCTCATCTCAAGGAGCTAGTGAAGCAGTGGGCTTTGCTACAGCTATTGGCTGCACTGAGCTGTGAATAATAATAAGATTTGGAACTTGGCAATATAGTTCAACATTACAAATAAAATGAGAGCCCCAAATTTGTTAAGGATGCCTGTACACTCTCACCCCCGCTCCCATCACATTTGCATTGTTTTTGCTGATAATTCCTTTCAAAATTCCAAACAGCAAGGTGGGTTCTAGCTGTGAACTAGACCACTGCTCTTGAACAGGCCCACATTGAAGGTGTACGTTTCCTTTCCCACAGCTGCCTTGTTTACCTGCAGAGTGGTTATCAGAGCCTGGACTGGAGAAATAAATGACCAAAGCCTACACATGTCTGCTGTATGCCTGAGCAGTTTCACACCAAGATTTGTTTTGAGGCTTATAGGTTCTGGTTCCATTCAGTTCCCTTTCTGTTGCAAGACCCCACAGTCATGCTTTATTCCCTCCACACTGAACTGCATGGCACTCATTCCTCCAGCATCTGTGACTTGCCACTCCCTCCCAGACACTGGGTGAGGCACCTGGAATACAGGCATAACTAAGATGATTTTCCTGCCCTGAAGAGACTTCTTATCACATTCCCTCATGCTCCCCTGCTTTTGCACACGGGCGCTCCTCCAGCCTCGACTACCTTCATGCCTGCTGGGCTTGGCAAATTCCAGCTCGTCTTTCAAGTTTCTACCAAACCACATCTTTTCCTCAAGAAGATGAACTCATACCTGTTTCATGCTCCCATAGCCCTTTGACTCTCATCTGCTAGAGTGTTTGCCTCTTTGCATTGTGATTTATTTATAAGTTCACATTCTAAAGACAGAGACTGTGCCTTCTTCTCTGAATCCCCAGCGCTTGACATTGAGTTGATGCACATAATGTTTACTTGAATAAAAGGCTAACTTGGTGAAAGAGTGTAACTATTCCCATGTAAGGTGTGTAGGAGGGTAGAGGGAGGGATGGAGCCAGAGAATAAATGTAATTTTCTAATATCTCTTTTACCAGCAGGGGGAGAGATGTGTTTATAAATATCCCATCATGGAAGCCTTTAGGTTCTATGGTCTGAAAGGCCAAAGAGAGACTCAGGATCTTTCTCAAATTTATAAGAAGCCATTTTACTTCAAGTAAGAGTGGGTATGACCTTGATTAACTTGAATCATGCCACCTTATGGCAAGCTAATTTTTATTTTTTCCCTTGAGTACTGTCATTTCTTGTTTTTTTGGGGGAGAGGTTGAGGGGTGGTGATGGTTATTTTTTCATAGGTTCAAAGCTACAGGCAACAATATTCTGCACTTTCTGAACACCTTTCAATGAAATACTGAGGTTGGAGAATTTAGTTGTTTCTTCCTGGAACCCACTGTCTGGGACTGCTAGGGCCCTCTGACCTTGGCCATTTGCTTTTCTTTCTCAGTAACCACTCCAAAAACATACCTATTCTTCAGTTCTCTCCTCTATGACTTTCAAAGTTGCACCTCTTGCTTTGACTTTTCTCTATTCCCATTCCTATATTTCTAATCCCTTGTGGGATAGTTCCAATGAGATGTCCTGTTGTCCCCTCAAGCTCAGTACTTCTAAAAGTTAACTGTTTCTCTCCCAGACGTACTTCATTTCCATTCGCTCTATTCTGCTCGTGGCTCCAGTGAGCACTGAAATCAGGAAGTGAGGGTTAGGACAGGCAGAGGCACCCCTGCAGAAGATGTAGGTGCTCTGAGTCAGAGTGCTTGGGCAGAGGTGATTCAGCACTCTGGAGAGCTCCCAGGTGGGTGCCGCTTCCCTTCCTCTGGGTCCTCCTCTGCTCCTTCCCCCCCACACAGCCTTGGTATAGTGTGTGTCACCAGAATTCTACGTTTGTTAAAGTAACCTCATTTACTTCTCCTAGGCTTGGTTCTTTGGGTGCTGAGGACTTAATGGGGCTGGGTTCTGTTCCTTGCTCTACCACTTACTGGATATATTACTAGAGACTAAGTTATTTAATTGCTCTGAGCCTCAGTTTCTTTATCTGTAAAACAGCATAGCAATATATCTACCTACTTGGTAATGGTGTTGTGAGGGTGAATTGGGATAGTGCATGTAAACTACACAGCACATAATACAGACTCAAAAAATAATAGTCACAACTTTTAATTATAGAAGTTATTGGTACAATAGTATTAATTCTTAACAACATGCAGTGAGATAGCTTGAGGCTGTCATGGCAGTGGGATGTCTTTGGGAGGTTATAGGCTGGTTTCAAGGGTCAGGAGGAGCACATGAATTCAGGGGGACAGAGCTCGTCCCTCTTTATCTAGGAAGTCCTCTGGGAAACCACTTCTTCGTTCCTTGGTTTCATTATTAACACAGCACTGGGTGCCTTAGAGTCAACACAAATCATAATCGGTTGTTGGAAAAGAAGAGCGGGCCCCCACAGATTTGCAGAACGGGAAAAACCCTGCATGTGCCAAGTGGAGAACAGACCCGAAGAGATCCAGTAATGCCCACAGCAGCTCAGAAAGTTAATGGCCACAGACAGTGGAAGACTGGGTCTCCAGGCTCTTGCACGCTTTGCACGTGTTTTTTGCTTCCTCTCATTGGACCCCTTTCCTTCTCCTGTCTTGGCAACTTCTCTGTCTCAAGAGTCAGCTCAAATGTCATCTACCTTTCTGAGCCTTGGTGGCCTCTTCTGTGAAATGGGGGTATGACAGCTATTCATAAGCCACGTGGAGACTAACTGTCACCATGTGGGTGAAGAGCTCAATTTCGGAGACAGGCATGTAGTAGATGCTTGGTAGGATGGTGGCAGCAGCATCCAGTGATCTGGTTGTGTGTCTGATTCAGCCGCTGTGTTTTGAGCTCTTTGAAAGTAAGCACTCTTTTATTCATCTTCCTGTTTTTACCTCTCCAGCTTTAGTCTCCACCACTAACACTTTGTCCGATATGCGGAACTTCTCAGCATTCCCAGAGCATACCACCTGGCTCAAAGACACAACGTGCTTGTGTGTTGAATGAATGAATTGATGTTCTGGCTAAACCATGGTGCCTTTAGACACCAGCTTTCTAGTGGAGTTGCCATTGTGGAAAGTCCTGAAAGGGCCTGGGTATCTGGTTAACTGGGGATGAGCTGCCCCTATGAGATGTCGGGAGTGACTTCGGGAAAAGTTGTTTGATAATCCTGGCTGGGAGGAAAGTGCGCTGAAATGGAAACCTGATTTGCCTTGTTTCCATTTCAGTTAATAAACACATTTAAAGTTTTGGTGTGGACGTCTTTGAGGTGATTTGAGGACTAATGGTGAATTGATGTAATTTACACCCAGTGAGAGAGTAGAGAGCAGGGAGATTGCTGTGGATAGTATAGGGGAGCAAACCTACATTTCTCTCTTCCCTTCTGGTTTCTTGGCTGAGACACCCCCTGCAATAAATGAGAGGCCAAACAAATTTGTGTTAATTTTGTACCTACGGGGACCCCAAAGAGATGAGCCCCAAAGAAGTAACCAAATAGAAAAAATTTTCATACTTTTTTGACAAGGAAACAATGAATTTGGGAAGTACTGACAAGATGAAGTTTGAGCCTGAGGTAGTACATTAGAGAGGAAGTAACAAGGTTTGTGTACATGGTCTTCTGGGCTCCAAATTCTCTCTCCCTGGTGATAAGGATTTCACCTTTCCTCTTGATATATAGAGAGGACACCTTTCACATGGGAGATTTGTTTCCTGCTTTAAGGGAAACAAAGGATGGTCAGAACATCCTTCTTGTGTTGGCTGTTTCATATGTAACTTTAATTCAAAGTAATATGCCAGAATGGCACATTTTGGGGAAGCCTGCCCTGAACCCCATCAATAATTTTGCAGGGCAAAGTGGAGGTAATTTGTAATTTATAATTGATATTGGAACCCTTTTCCACAGGCTGAATTATAATGGAATGGAATAAGAGTCATTTGATGTGGGTATTTTGTTGTTTCCATCGCCCTTATGAATTACAAAGTGGAAAAAGAATATACTGTTAAATTGGTGTCCAGTCTTTTCAGAGCGATTTGCTAAATAAGCTGGAATTTTAATTAAAACTGCAAGCCAAGAGGTAAATCACTTTAAAAGTTTGTGAAGTTTTTCTTTTGGTTAGTATAATTACTACTAATAAAGATTCTTTATGGGTAGGAAATTGGACACCAGAATAAATAACTGGAGGAGATTGCTATGGGACACAAATTATGAGAGGGGCAAGGTTCTCTTCCCCTCCTGCTAACATGGGCCTTTTTCTAGTTCAATTGTTTGGTAACAGTTCTGATCTCATTAAAAGTATTGTGATCAGAAGCAGAAGCAAGGTGGACGACAGGCCTCACTGCGGCTTTTCCAGCTTTAATTCATATGAGTCAATTATAATGAATGGATTTAATAAAAAATACAGCATGCTTTGGTGATTAACTCAGTGAACAATAAATGGTGCGCTTACCCAGAGTATCATATTTGCAATAATGAAGAAGTGAGCAGGAAAAGGAAACTTCATAGATCACAAGAATTGCTACTTTCCAGCAAAAGGTTGTTAATTACTTATCCTTTTGCTATATTTATTGGCTCTATTAGAGGATGAGTAATTATTGTCTTCCTGGGAAACCCATTGGAGCCAGACAGCATCTTCATTAAATCGGAAGGCTCCTCAGAGTGCTAGTTATCCCTGTGGGATCCTCTCCCTTCAGAGTCTCCAACGACCAGGGATCTGGAGGAGGTGAGAGGGGAATGTCAGCCCATGGGCATGAGAGAAGGGGCTTCTTTAAAGTGCAGTGGCTATTAGAGTAGTTCTTGCACATGAAATTGGTGATGTGCCCTTACTCCTCTGTGCCTTCCCCGCCCCTACTCCCAATGCATTCTTTCTCTGCTTGCCTCATTGCCACTCTACCCTGTCCTAGCTTTGGCCGGGTTCCTCATGGGTCTGGCTGCCCTCAGTCTCGCTCTACCTCACCTCCATTCTCCATTCTAGCCAGATCTGGCATAACCCTGCTGGAGCACTTCCTTCGGCTGTCCACCCCCTGCAGAATCAAATTCAAGCTCATCAGCTTGCCCTGTGAGCCCTTCATGACTTGTCTGGGTCATGGAGACCTCTCCAGCTTTGTCTCCCCTACCTACCCTGGACTCCAGGCATGTGGAACTTCTTGTGCCCTCCAGAATCCCTGCACACATGCTGCCCTCTGCCTGATTTCCCTTTCTCCTCATCTCGGTGTGGCAAACATCTATTTCCCATCCAGCTCAAATGGTCCCTCTTTCCTTCTCTGGAGCAGAAACAATTACTGCTCCTGGACTCTCACACATAGATAGTGCATCTGCCTCTACCCGAGGCTGGCTTATACATCCCTGGAGCTATGTTTGATTCACTACTGTTTTTCAAGAGGTGGATTTGTTGAGGGCCAGCCTCTGCTTTCTCTGCCAGGGAAGATGTCTGGGGACTTTTGCAGTCTGCCTCGTTCACCATGGGACTTCATTGGGTGAAGAACAATCCAGGATACTTGCTGTCCATATTCTATGATTGGACTAATTTAGCTCCTACCATGTGCCAGGCTATTCACAAACATTCTTTCAGGTACATGGTTGTTTTTAATCTTCACAACACCCTCTGTGATGGAAGGTTTGCTAGTCCTCTTTCTCAGGTGTTGAAACCAAAGGCCTTAGAGATGGGCAGGGCTGAGATTTGAACTCAGGTTGTGGAAGTCAAGTTAAGGAGACTTTGTGCAAGTACAGACTTTCCCCAGAGGTTAGACACATACCCAGGAAGACCTACATGGCTTCAAATACCCTGAATATACCTTGTGCACCTTTAACCTTAGGCTGGTCCTAGAAGATACACCCATCCACCATCCCCTCTAGGTAATATCTCACCAGCCAATAGGTATGGGGTGAAGGATGATGGAAAAGCATGGAAGAGAAAAAACAAAACAGTATTTTTTTGAAGACCTACTGTGTATTTGGTATTGTGTGTGAGGCACAGTGCTAGGTGGCTCAGACACAACTGCATTGCCATTCTTGTTCCTGCTGAGGAAACAGGTTTACAATTGCCCCATGTATGGGCTTTCCTCCCAGCCCCATCCAAAGATGCTGTGATCAGGAAGCTGGCCAGTCCCTCCCCAGCATGGGGAGGCCTTTTCTCATTAGCTTTATTTTCCCAGGTAGGAGGGAGCCTGGAATCTCCCTGAAGGCAGTTGGGTGGTTGGCACTTCTCATCTTTGTGGGAGGATAGTGATGCCATTAGCTGAGATGTGAGCAAGAGAGGAGTGAGCTAGCTAGCTTCCTTCTCTCAGGCTTAAAAGGGGCTCTCCTTCTTTTGATATGCTCAGATTTGGCAGATAGAGCCATGTTCCATGTGGTCACACCCTTCAGGATTTGATGGATTTCCACCAGTTTTTTGTTTTGTTTTGTTTTTGTTTTGTTTTTTTTTGTTTTATTTTGTTTTGTTTTGTTTTGGTATGCTTGCTTTCTTGATTGAAGAAAAGAGTACTAAGTTTTTTGTTCATTCTTGAAGGGCAATTGCTCAGTCCTTTCCATGTCTTAACTGGTCTTCTCTGGACTTTTCTGTGCTATGCTCTTCCTTGAAGTGTTAACCACACTCATTTTTTTTTTTTTTTGCATAGATATATGTGCTCATTTCCCCCCATAGGTTAACACAGCTACCCATCCATTCAGCTTAGTGGAATCAAAAGAGCACAGTCTTTGGACAAATTCTGGGTTTGCCACTTATTAGGAACAGAATTACATTTTTTCATGTGAAGTGGAGGCATATATATAAGATGCCTGGCACACAATTAAGTGTTTAATAAATTAGTCTTAAATTCCTTCATTCTTGAAGACACTGTTATAAACCTGGAATGGTGTATTCATTATCTATTACTGTGTAACAAATTTCCCCAAAGCTTAGCAGCTTTAAACATCACACATTTATTATTCACACACTTTCTGGGGATTAGGAATCTGAGAGTGACTTAGCTGGGGTTCTGGCTCAGGGTCTCTCATGAAGCTGCAGTCTCTGAGGACTTGACTGAGGCCGAAGTATCCACTTCCAAGTTCATTCACATGGCTGATGGCAGGAGGCTTTGAATTCTTACCACTCCCTAGACCTTTCCGAAGTGAGTGGTGGTGATGATGATGATTATGATGATGATGAGAGACAGAGATGGGAGCCAGGCAGCCAGGGGCACACACGTGTGCGCGTGCGCGCGCGCGCACACACACACACACACACACACACACACACACACAGCATGCGCAAGACAGAAGCCACTGTCTCTTTATAAGGATATCCTAATAATGGAAGTGACATCCCATCACTTCTGCTGTAGATATTGGTTACATTGACCAAGGCTGTGACAGTTGTGGGAGAAGACTACACAAGGGTATGAATTCCAGGAGGCAGGGATAATTGGAGACTATTATAAAGGCTGCCTACCACAGATGGGTAAGTCAAGAAGAGGGTAGAAAGAAAGGAATGTCTCTACCCTGAAGCATTCTGTCTGATGGGGAGGCAATCATGTAAACATAAATACCCTACAAAGCAGTGGCTGTACTATAGGCATCAACAGAGTGCAGAGGGAACATTGGTGAGGAATCTATTAACTCTGCCTGGGGGCATCGTCAAGGGTTTCCCAAGTGCAGGTACACTGTGGTGTTCGTGTTCAAGAGCTGTCCTAATGATGCTTGATTTTTGTTTGGCATCTTTTTTAATTGAAGTTACTCATTGAGGTGATTTCCTTGGACACTAAAAATAATAACCTACCCTATATAACGGCAATCTGCTGTTTACAAAGTGCTTTCCCATGCGTTACCTCAGTCCACAGAACCGCCTTAGGAGGTGGACGGATTTGATTGCTGTTGTTTTCCTCCCTAGCAGATGAGCTGTAGGGGCGCAAGGTCAGTGTGTCACAGTTGGGGTGGGGTGTGGTGGGTCGAGGCTTGAGCCAGGGTCTTCCTTGTCCAAGTGTGCTGTTCTGGCTCATACCCCTTCCCTTGTGTTTTCTCAGAGTGCTTTGGGCCTCTCATTTTAAAGCAGTAATTTGGGTCATTTCCCCCTGTAGAAGCATTGCACATGTGCTTGCCCATATCAAAGCTTATTTGCCACTTTTATGCCCAATCACTTGAAAGATATTCTTTCATGAAGAAGCTTTATGAAGAAAATCATTCACAAAGTACAGAAATGTGAGTGTGCTTTTATCAGCATTCACTGTGAAACTTCATTTTGTGAAACTCCCCAGGGGGTTTGAACTTGCTCTTTGGACTATTTGTTAGAAGAGGGACTGGAACCTCAATTCCTTAAGCACAAACATGCTTAAAGGACATTTAATGGTTTCAGTTCTCGTTGGAGCCTGGCTGTTTTGCAAGTTCGTTTTAGTCCTTCTGGGTAAGAGGGAAAAGGATTTGGGGACCACACAGGTGTATACGCTGAGGGAGAATCCTCCTTTGTGGCAAAGATGGTAGCATATGGGGTGAGGGTATGCTTGTTACTGTAGCTCGTGTGTGACTAATAAATGCCACCATAGCAACAGATCAACCTCAGTTGTGTGTAATGGTAAGTGCATGGGTCTTGGAAGCAGGCACACCTGGATTTGATCCTGACTCTGTCCTCAGTACTCTTGGGAGAGTCATCTAATCTCTCAAAGCTTCGGTTTCTTCATCTATAAATAGGATTATTTGTAGCACCTTTCTCTTAAGGTGGTTGTGGGGATTAAATGAGATAATCTATGTATGAAACACATACACATAGTAGTAAGAATTAAATAAATATTAACCTTAATAGTGACAGTGACGACGATGGTAACAGTGTATTTGGGTAGCTGCTATTCATAAGTTCCTTTATTTATGTATTCATGAAACATACTACAGATGTGCTAATAGTGCTGTCTGTGAACAACCAGAGGCTTCAGGGAGTCTTTGGATCTTTTCAAGTCATATGTGCATATATGCACATTTTATGCATGTGTGTGCTTTTCTGATGAGAATCCCCAAGTGATTCTTGACCCCAAAAAGGTTATGAACAAACAAAAAGTTATAAACAAAGACTTGGTGTCAGGGATCCACAAATGATGATAAGACTGTTTTCATCTTCAAAGAGTTCACAAAGTGGCAAGGTGGGCAGACTTACAGATGGGATGTTGCAAATGTCCCGTGAGGGTGTAAGTGACAGGGGCCATGTAGAAGCCAGGGTTTGTGAGACAACTTCATGGAAGGAGGGAGTGGATGGTCAAGCCAAGTTAGAAGATCCCAGGCAGAAGGTATAACACCTGGAAACCCAGGCCACAAAACAGTGAGCCGCTATATACTTATATGTCACAAGTAGTCGGGCAGTGACCGTACAAGTGCCCAGGGTGTCCGTGGCCCAACTTGAGGCAAGCAGGTTAGCAGAGAGGAGTTTGGCAAGAGTCTTTTGGGCCATGCTTGGAGTTTAGACTTAATCCTGTGGTTCATGGGAAGGCATTGAAGAGTCATAAGCAAAGGAGTGACATGGTCAGAGTTGTGCTTTTAAAGAAACACCCCTCTGTGTGTGGGGTGGATTAGAGGAGGAGACTGTGGCAGACAGCGGACCTCATCCCAGTGGGAGATGAGTCCCTGAAGTTAGGCAGTAGCATTGAGGATTAAGAAAGGGGAGAAAATTTAAAAATAAATTAGGACATAAACCAGGCTTGCTGACCAGTTGGGTACTGGGGAGGGAGGGGTGACCTGGGTGATTGTCTGGATTACAGCTTCTGATGTTCCTGTGGGCCTGTGACCAATTGGACACCTGGTTGGTCATCCTTGAAACCTGAGAAGTATGTCAGATTGTTCCCGGTCCTAGGAATGCATGGCGTTCTGAGGGAATTAGGGGTTACACGTGAAGTACGCAAGAGTGCAGACAGTGATGGGCACAGTAAGTGCTGAGGGGACCAGGAAGGTGATCCCCAGGCTGAAGTGGTCCTGGAGCTCTCCATTGTCATCATATCCAGCAGGCAGTTGTTAGTTTCCAACCTCTGAGTTTGACTTCTCAGCCACGTTCACACCAGTCACCATTCTCTTTGTCTTGAAACACTCTCCTCCCTGGCCTTTTTCAGCCCATGCTCTCTGTCTCTCTGGGACCTCTTACTCAGTGGCTTCTGCTCAGTGGGTTCATCTTTCGGCATGACCTACTGTTTCTGTGATCTGGCTGGGGGGCAGCCCTACCCCGTGTACATCTGCCGAGGTCTTCAGGATCATCTCACACTGCTTTCCTCAGGTCCTCTGTGCCCCAGCCACCTTGACCTGCCTTTAGGCTTTCCAGTGGGCCATGGTCAGTCTGATCTCTGGGCTGGAATTCTCTTCTTTCCTCACTTACCTGTTCTTTACAGTCTCCACTCAAATAGCCTTGTCTTAGGAATAGGGCGACCACTCAGTTTGCTGTTCAAACCAGGATACATTTGAAAGTGAAGAAAAGTTCTATTAATATTAATAGACTCAGAGTGGCCCTCTTTGACTTCCCAGATGCATTTGGGTCTCCCTGTGCTCTCATTGCTCTCTGGACCTCAGTTCGCAGTTCTTACCATGACTTGGTTTGCAGTGATACGTTGGAGTGACTGACTCAACTCTTTCTCCCCCATGGACTGTATGCTTCATGAAAGCAGACATGTCCCTATGTGTCTTTGCCACTTGAGGTACATTGTGCCGCATGATAAGTTCTTAACGCTTAATAAGTGAATAAATCAATGATCACCTCAGATTTGTATTGTTGTGTGGAATGTACAAAGCATTTTCACATCCATTATCTTGTTTCGTTCCTATTGCACTTTGACACGTTTTCTTGTCTCAGTCTACGGAGGATACAAATGTTTTGGTTGCTTGAGATCTCATACCAAATGACAGAAACAAGTCTGAAACTCTCAGGTCTTCTGACCCCAAATCCAGTCCTTTTTCCGAAAGGGTTTGAAGAAGAGAAAAGAAAAAGATGACTCCCAAATTTAGAATGTAGGTAACTGGGAGGATGGTGCTGACCTTGAGAAAAATGGGGAGTGGGGGAACTGAGAAACAAGGGCCAATTCAAACTGCCCCATGAAAAGCCACATAGCATTCCAGGCTATAGAGAGCTCAGAGTAGAGCCACAAATGGCCCCTTACCCTCAGGGGCATAAGGAGACAGTTTTGTTTTTTTTTATTGTTATTTTATTGTGGTGAAATGTACCCAACAAAATTTATCTTAACCATTTTTAAGTAGCATTAAATACATTTACACTGTTGTGCAACTATCAACTCTAGAACATTTTTCATCTCCCCAAACTGAAGTTCTGTACCCATTAAACAAATAATACTCCATTTTCCCCTCTCCCTAGCCCTTAGAAACTACTGTTTTACTTTCTGTCTCTCTGAATTTGACTACTCTAACTACCTCATGTAAGTGGTTTATTTCACTTGGCATAATGTCTTCAGGGTTTCATCCATGTTGCACCAGGTGCCAAAATTTCATTCCTTCTTAAGACTGAGTAAGTTTACAGTGTATGAATGTATTCTATTTTGTTTATCGGTTGATAGACAGTTGATGGACACATGGGCCATTTCCACCTTGGCTACTTTGAATAATGCTGAGCGTTTGTATATCAATATCTGTTCAAGTACCCGATTTCAGTTCTTTTGGGTAAATACTCAGAAGTAGAATTGCTGGATCATGTGACAGTTTCATTTTCCACAGCAGGTTTTTACATTCCCAGTGCCTAAGGGTTCCAATTTCTCTACATCCTTATCAGCACTTATTTCCTTTTTATTATTTTTTATGCAGCCATCCTGATGAGTGTGAAGTTGTATCTCATTGTGGTTTTGATTTGCATTTTCCTAATGATTAGTGATGTTGAGCATCTTTTCATGTGCTTATTCGCCATCTGTATGTCTTCTTTGGAGAAATGTCTATTCAAGTCCTTTTCCCACTTTTTAATTGTTTTTGTTGTTCTTAAGTTGTGAAAGTTTCAAAACATATTCTTATATATATATTTAAAATATGTTTAAATATATTCAGATACATATCTGATACATGCCTTATCGGATACATGACTTTCAAATATTTTCCCCTATTCCATGGGCCGTCCTTTCATTCTGTGGACAAGTGTCCCTCGATGCAAAAACGTTTTAATTTCAACAAAGTTCAATTTATTTATTTTTCTTTTGTTACCTATGCTTTAGTGTCATATCCAAGAAATCCTTATCAAATTAAATATCATAAAGCTTATTCCCTATATTTTCTTGTAAGAGTTTTATGGTTTTAGCTCTTATGATTAGGTCTTTGACCCATTTTGAGTGATTTCTTTTTATTGTGTAAGGTAAGGGTCCAACTTCATTCTTTATGCATGTGGATATCCAGTTTTCCCAGCACCAGTTGTTGAACAGAATGTCCTTTCCCCACCACATAGTCTTGTCATCCTTGTCAAAAATAATTTGACCATATATATCAGGGTTGATTTCTGCGTTCTGTATCCTGTCCCCTTAGTCTATATGTTTGTCTTTATGCCAGTACCATACTGGTTTTTACTTTGGTTTTTTGGTTCACTACAAAATTGAGCAGAAGGAACAGAGGTTTCACATATGTTCACTGATCCTACATATGCATAGCCTCCCCAGCTATCAAAATCTCATGCCAGAATGGTACATTTGTTGCAACTGATGGACATACATTGGCACATTATCACCAAAAGTCCATAGTTTATAGTAAAGCTTATTACTCTTGGTGGTGTACATTCTGTGGGTTTGGACAATGAATCATGATATGTATCCACTATTATGGTATTATGTGGAGTAGTATCACTACCCTAAAAATCCTCTGTGCTCCACCTGTTCATGCCTTCCTCCCTCCTAATCCACGCAACCACTGATCTTTTTACTGGCTCTGTAGTTTTGCCTTTTTCAGAATGTCATATACTTGGAATCATACAGCAGTTAGCCTTTTCAAATGGGCATCATTCACTTAGAAATATGAATTTGAGATCCCTCCATGTCTTTTCTTGGCTTAATAGGTCATTTTCTTTTTTTATCACTGAATAATATTCCATTATCTGGATGCACCACAGTTTATCTAACCCATTTACCTACTGAAGGACATCTTGGTTGCTTCCAAGGTTTGGCAATTATTAATAAAACTGCTATAAACATTCATGTGTAGATTTTTTTCCTGGACATAATTTTTCAACTCATTTGGGTAAATGCCAAGGAGCATAATTACTGAATCATATGTAAGAGTATGTTTACTTTTTTAAGAAACTGTAAAATCTCTTTCAAGTAGCTGTATCAATTTTGCATTCCCATCAGTAATGAGTGAGAGTTCCCGTTGCCCCACATCCTTGCCAGCATTTGGTGTTGTCAGTATTTTGGATTTTGGCCATTCTGATAGTTGTACAGTGGTATCTTACTGTATCTCGTTGTTTTATGTGCTGTTTTGATATCTATAGCTTTGTTGTTAAGTTTTGGCGTCAGGAATTGTGATACATCCAACACGTTCTTCCTTCTTAAGATTGTTTTGGTTATTTGGGGGTCCCTTGAGATTCCACATGAATTTTATGATAGATTGTGCTATTTCTGCAAGGGAAAAAAAGTCATTTGGGTTTTGGTAGAGATTGCGTTGAATTTGTACATTGCTTTGGGTAGTATTGACAATATAAAGTCTTAGCAATATAAAGTCTTCTAATTCATGAACATGGGATGTCTTTCTACTTATGTATTTCTTCTTTAATTTCTTTCAGCAACATTTTGTAGTGTTTGGCATACAAGGCTTTGCCTCCTTGGTTAAGTTAATTTCTAAGTATTTTATTCTTTTTGATGCTATTATAAATGTAATTGTTTTCTTAATTTTCTTTTTGGATCACTCATGGTTAATATATAGAAAAAAGGGATTTTTGTGTATTGATTTTGTATCCTTCAACTTTGCTGAATTCATCTATTATTTCTCTCTCTGTGTGTGTGTGTGTGTGTGTGTGTGTGTGTGTGTGTGTGTAATCTTTAGGGTTTTCTACATAGAAGATCATGTCATCTGCAAAAAGATCATTTTACTTCTTCCTTTCCAATTTGATGCTTCATTTCTTCTTCTTGCCTTTTGCTCTGGCTAGAACTTGTGATACTATGTTGAATAAAAGTGGCAAAAGTGGGTATCCTTGTCTCATTCCTGATCTTAGAGAAAAAGCTTTAAGTCTTTCAACACTGAGTATGATGTAAGCTGTGTAAGTAGTTTTTAAAAAGATCTTAAAAAGAGGTGGGATTTTGGAAGTCCTGGGACCTATTTAAAATTGAGTTCCTCTGTGTTCTCAGCACCTAGAACAATGTCTGGCACATAGTCATTGTTGAATGAATGGATTAAAAAAAACACAGTTTCTCAAAACTGAATGAGCTAAAGGCATTGCTGCAAGGAGTGTTGATTTGGGATTCATGAGGTTGGCAAGGATTGAAGGGTGACTGTCAAGGTGATAAGGAGTCATGGGCTGTCGGCTGACATGGAGCAGGTGTCAGTCCCACATTGTAGGCAGTACAGCCACTTGGATCTTAGTAAACTTTGCTTGGATAGTTTGCTTTTTTGAGAAACTCCCCTGGTTAAGTTATTTTCCCCTTCTCTCTGTTAGCACTTAACAGCTGGAAGAAAATAACATATGTTGCATCTTTTTGTATTTATGACTACTGAATTAATAACTTCAGTCCATTGGATGCAATGAAAACAAGCAAAATGCTATAAATTATAGATGAAAGTTGTTCATGCTAATAGAGTGTGTAACATATGCCTTACTTTGGCACAGCTTTGAAATTATGTGAATGATTTAAAGGGCTTGAGTCTGTTTGCCTTCATTTTAATTTGGAATAGTTGGAAAACATCAAGCCACCACCATTTCATTGGTGATGCTATGTTCTCCCATTGGAACCTAACTCTCTTAACTTGGAGCAGATAAAAACCCTGATTAGCTATAGTCTTACGATGGGAAAATCAAGTGTTGCATTTAACGTGTTGGCATCTCTCTTCATCTGGACCTTTAATAAGCATGAATTGACATGTCCTCACTTTTTTCCCTTTTTAACAAGGGTCATCTGAGTTACAGATTTTAAAAATGAATTCTGTAAATGTAGAACTTGTTGATAACTTTGAGAGGCAGCAGGATGTAGTGGAAAGAGCAGGCCTTTGTGTCTCACTGCGGGATTTCTGGCTGCTAATTAGGAAACCCTATAGCGTGTGCAAAGAAGGGATAGATTCTAAGGATACAAGGCTGTCTTACAGGATCCAAGGACAGGGGAGACAGCCAGGTTGAGGAGGGTCTGCACCTAGGATCTAGAAGCCCTGGGAGCTAAGGTCAGTCAGTCTGTCACTAGGACCACATGGCCTTACCTTCACTTTTCTCTCTGCACCTGCTCCTTTCTTCTCTCTCAGCAGCCTGGCTGCCTTTGCTTCTTTGTGCTCACAGCTAAGCACAGCTGCCCAGCTCCGGCTTTTTATCTTTTTCAGTTCGAGAGCCAGCAGGGGTGGCTGCCTGGCATGTCTGATTTCCAAATTCCTGGAAGAGAGAATCTGGTTATCTCACCTTGAATCAGACGACCATTCCTGGGTTTGTTCATTTATTCATTCAAAAAGTCTTTATTGAAGTCTTTATTGAGGCGCTGGGGGATACATCCTGCTTCACAGATTCTGTGTGTGTGTGTGTGTGTGTGTGTGTGTGTGTGTGTGTGTGTGTGTGATTGACATATGGGGGAGAACAGGGAGAGACAATGAGTGAGAGAGCACGAGCAACAGAGTACAAGCTCATATTGGGGGGGGGTGGGGATTGACTTGAGAGTTGCAATTTTCAGAGAAAGAGAAGTATGGCTTGGGATTCAGATAGACCTGGATTCAAATCCTGATTCCTCTCCTTCCCAGCTCTATGTTACATTAAGCATATTCAATACCTTTCTCATCCTCCATTTAAAAAAATTTTTTTTAACGTTTCATTTATTTTTGAGACAGAGAGAGACAGAGCATGAACGGGGGAGGGGCAGAGAGAGAGGGAGACACAGAATCGGAAGCAGGCTCCAGGCTCTGAGCCATCAGCCCAGAGCCCGACACGGGGCTCAAACTCATGGACCGCGAGATCGTGACCTGAGCTGAAGTCGGAAGCTTAACCGACTGAGCCACCCAGGTGCCCCCCATCCTCCATTTTCTCACCAGTAAAATGGGAATCATTCTTTCTAGGGTAGTTACAAGGATCAAAATGAAAGGGTACTTGTAAAACCATGAGTACTGTATCTGCCACATAGAATCAGAACTCCACCCCTCACTGGGTGTGACCTCCAGCAAGTTCCTTAACCCGTCTGAAACCATTTCTTCACTTATAAAATGAGAAAGGATATCATTTACTTCACGTGCTAATTTGAAGATTAAATCACGTGATATGTCCAGGTCTCCGGGAATGTGTACGTAATAGACACTCACGATAGTAGCTGCTCCTCTAGTTCTTGTTAATAGTCACTTTTCTCCCCCCTCTGTCTTCTAGTTCCCATTTGGCCGACGCTTGCCTTGTGACATCTACTGGCATGGAGTTTCATTTCATGACAATGACATATTCTCCGGCCAAGTGAACAAGTTTCCAGGTATCTGCTGTTATTGTTGACGTTGAAAAATGTTTCTAGGCTGAGCGTCAGGGTGCCCTCTTCTACAAGAACATGACAGCATTTTGAGCTCAAACTCAAGGACTCCTAATTGGGACTCATGGCTGCACTGCCACAGTCAGTGCCCTTACCTCGGGAGGGAGGCTAAGGCAGAGGTACTCAGGATTTAACCCACCAAGAGTTTATTTATTTATTTTTCAATATATGAAATTTATTGTCAAATTGGTTTCCATACAACACCCAGTGCTCATCCCAGAAGGTGCCCTCCTCAATGCCCATCACCCATCCTCCCCTCCCTCCCACCCCCCATCAACCCTCAGTTTGGTCTCAGTTTTTAAGAGGCTCTTATGCTTTGGCTCTCTTCCACTCTAACCTCTTTTTTTTTTTTTCCTTCCCCTCCCCCATGGGTTTCTGTTAAGTTTCTCAGGATCCACATAAGAGTGAAACCATATGGTATCTGTCTTTCTCTGTATGGCTTATTTCACTTAGCATCACACTCTCCAGTTCCATCCATGTTGCTACAAAGGGCCATATTTCATTCTTTCTCATTGCCACGTAGTACTCCATTGTGTATATAAACCACAATTTTTTTTATCCATTCATCAGTTGATGGACATTTAGGCTCTTTCCATAATTTGGCTATTGTTGAGAGTGCTGCTATAAACATTGGGGTACAAGTGCCCCTATGCATCAGTACTCCTGTATCCCTTGGGTAAATTCCTAGCAGTGCTATTGCTGGGTCATAGGGTAGGTCTATTTTTAATTTTATGAGGAACCTCCACACTGTTTTCCAGAGGGGCTGCACCAATTTGCATTCCCACCAACAGTGCAAGAGGGTTCCCGTTTCTCCACATCCTCTCCAGCATCTATAGTCTCCTGATGTGTTCATTTTGGCCACTCTGACTGGCGTGAGGTGATATCTGAGTGTGGTTTTGATTTGTATTTCCCTGATGAGGAGCGACGTTGAGCATCTTTTTATGTGCCTGTTGGCCATCCGGATGTCTTCTTTAGAGAAGTGTCTATTCATGTTTTCTGCCCATTTCTTCACTGGGTTATTTGTTTTTCGGGTGTGGAGTTTCCCACCAAGAGTTAAAGACTGGAGGCTCAAAAACAAAAAGATGGGATTTTCTGGTCTAATTTCACTAGTGGAAGAACACGATCTTCACCTTCTGGGTTATAATATGAGGGTGTAATGAGGGGACTATATTCTCTAAATGAAAAGCAATAGACCACTTTAATTATTTGCAAGAAACAGAAGTACTGAAATCCTAGGAATAGGTCACAGAAATGGCGTTAGCAGCTTCTATTGTCTTCAGGTATCATAATTGGAGGTACCATTTTTAAAACCAAATACACCAGTGTCCATGTTGGGAACGACAGGCAGAGACAGTGCCTGCCTTTTAGCTGGGGACATTATCCCAGTGCACTTTCCTGTAAGGGAGACTTGTGTCAGGAAAATGTCAGAGTCAACACTTTAAGACACCCCCTCACTCCACTCCCAGCCACCCAGTTGCCTTTCCATTTTATTTTTAATCTCTCTCACCCTCTTCTGCTATTGATTGCTATTCATTATTTTTAATGGCTAAGTGAGGAGGGTGGTTAAGGGAGTGGGTGTGCTCAGCGAGGGAGGAACATTGGGTTAAGCTGAGGGTGATTGCAGCCAAAGGGTCTGTGTCTTATATTCAGAATTTTTAACTCAATATGCACAAACCATGCTGTAATACAGTAATAAAGAATTTTTAAAAAAAAAATAGCATCACCCTCAATCCCATCCCTCATTTAACAAAACTGCAATGTGAGTACTTCTATATTTCCTCCCAAACCTTAACCATATTTTTATATCATTTTTGTGTGATATATCAGAGTGTGGTTGCCTGAATACAAGGTGTTTTCTCTTAGCGTGGTATCATTTATGCTTATTTTTAAAAAGGAGAATCAATTTACTCTTTTTCTGGGGCACCTGCCTGGCTCCGTCCATAGAGCATATGACTCCTGATCTCAAGGTAAGGAATTCGGGAATTCGAGCCCCATGGTGGGCTGAGAATTTACTTTAAAGAAGATAATTCGTTTTCTTTGGCACGTCCTATGCCATGTCTTTAAGAAAACACCTCTCAGAAAACCCAGTAGCCATACATTGTACACTGGCGAGTTATGCCGCTTCTACTAGGGGGTTTCAGTTCAGCGTGCAGACTCCCATGGGCCTCACATCGCTCAGATTCGCCTCAAAGGATATAGGGCAGGAAACACAGCTTTCCAGCCAGTCAGTGTCAGGCATTTCTCTCCAGTGGTGTCTCTGCAAGGGTGCCAGGGGCTTGTCTCACCCCTTGAGTGAAAGCTCAGGTTTAAGGGGACAAGACCTACATCAGTGAACACGGGTCTGTCTTGGCTCAGAGACCCCCTAAGAGCCGTATCCCATGTAGCTACTCTAAAGCATGGCTTCCAGGGTCCCCAGCAGGGTCGTGTTAAGTTACAAGAATCATTACATCAGGAAAGCCTGGAGCTATGGCTGCCTACCAGGTATTTATGCAATTTGCCAACCAGGGATCATTTTAAGCATATGCTCTGTTGTCTAGTAACACAGCTAACTTTCTACCTTTATTGGTTTCCAGGGAAACAGAGCTAGAGAATTAACCCAAGGTTAGAGGAGGAGGGAGGGTTATGTTGGAGAACAAGAACGATTCTGGTAGCCAGGGTTCTTCCACATGGTTTAATGGGGTCGCTATTATTTTCTCTGTCTTCCTGCTTATAAAAGGTGACTTTTTGATGCCACTCAGAGGACTTACTGGGATATTGAAGGGACGTAATTTGGAAGAGAACAGTCCTTTGAATGAAGACAGAGTTCTTAAGACATGAATCATCAAACGAGGCTTCATTTACATTTCCCCCTATTTGCTCATGCCTCGTCTCACAGCTGAGAGTAGGAAAGAAGTCATGGCTCTGGCTTTACTTTTGGAACACAAATGAGAGAAAAGTACCCTCAATGGACTAGTTTCATTAAAGGTGATACAAGAATATTCATTCCAAACAAGCAAGTTAGCTCCATCCCATATTCCATGTGCCAGTGATTGGAACGTATAATTTTCCACTTTACCAACAGCAGTTAATTAGTTCTAATGATAAAGCAGGCTCTCAAACCTCTAGGCACAGAGGCAGTGTGGCCACACCCTCTGCACTATGGCAGACAGCAATTCTTAGCTATGCCATGATTCCAGAAGGGTCTGTCCTGTGGCTCTAGTTTGTGTCCAGGCTTATCTTCTGTCTCTGATGTATCCTGTTACTGTAACAATGCATCCTCTATGCATTGTGTATCACGTAGAGTAAGTTCTACTGGACGTGGCCAGCAACTGTCAGTGTGTCACATGCTGAATAAACTGGAAACCTTTGGGAATGCATATGGAAGTGATTTATTTTGTTTGTGTCAACACATTCGATTTTAGCCACTTTTCTATGGGCGAGGTCCTTCAAGAAGTGTTATTGTGTCTTAAATGATGAATTAAGACCTTCTATAAAACATAATCTGATTTAGATACGTCCTTGGCTTTAAGAAAGTCCCAAACTGACAATTCTCAGCTTATAAGCAACAGTTGTTTGCTGAGTTTCAGGGTCTGAGATGCATGGCCTCACATGGCAGATGTCGCCTGAGAGTCTGCCGTGAGGGGGGACTTTCTGTCAGAGAGGGAGAGGGTCCCAGGGAGAAAGCTATGGGGGCACCTGACTGTCAAGCACTGGGCTGTGCTGGGAATATAAAAACAAGGAGAAAAGCACGTAGGGAGAGAAGTCAAACACAAAATAAGTGCTAGACAGAGGAATCCTGGGATGCCATGGGAGTTTGGAATGAGGGCATGTGACCTAATTGAGATCTGCTTGGGGGACAGACCCTGGAGAAGGGAATTGCCATGTGAACTGAGCCTCCAGGGGTGGATGGGCTTGACCTCCCTGCAAAACGAGGGAGCAGAGTTGGTGCAAAGACGTAGGATGTTTAGACCAGGCTGCTCATTCAGTGAAGGGCGGGTGGCCCGTGATGGTCAGAAAAGGTCAAATGTGATAGCAGCAGTGGACAGGTGACAGGCAGGAACCAGAGGATAGCATTCTTACAGTCTGAAGGTCATGGGGAACCACTGAAAAATTGTTAAGCCAGAGAGTGACAAGGATCAGCTTGCATTTTAGAAAGGCCAGCCAGAGGGATGCATCGCATGGGAGGCGGGTGCAAGGGCTGAGCAAGGAAACAGGGTAGAGCTAAGAGGCCGCTGCAGCGTCCAGGCCAGTGATGAACTTATCGGTGGCAATGGGAACAGAGAGAGAAGGATGGATCTGAAAGCATTTCTTTGTTGTTGGGTGACCGTAATGTGTTTTTGCCAAGAATTATTGTTATCGATGATATTGGGATTGAATAGTGCTCTCGACGCAGCTCAGGTTTTGTTTTTGTTTTTGTCTTTGTTTTTAATTGGGTTAAATAATAGGTCTGTGTGGGCAAGCCTCAGGATCAGTCTGTTATACTGTTGTGCAGCTTCACAGGGGATAAGACCTACCAGGCCCTGAGACTCCAGTGTGGCAGAGAGGAGAACCCAAGAGTGGCAGGAGGCAAGTTCTTGGCGTGGGAAACCCTACCCAAGTGAGAGGGGAAATCCCACAAGGGACATCTGGAGGTAGACCTCGTTGAGAGACCCGGGTAAGCAGTCAGCCCTGAAAGAACCTGTAAGTAGGGAGCCAGAGGGCGGGCACAGGGCTAAAGTCACAGGCAGGAGGACACTCGCCCTTGCTGGGTAGTTTTGGGAGGAACAGAGGAGGAACTCTGGAGGGGACAAAGCAAAGGCATTGCAAAGGCGCCAGGAGCAAAAGACAGATTACCGAAATCTGGGGACAAAGCAATGGCGAAAGTTGAAATCCTCCTTATCTAATTGGCGTACAAAGTCACGGTCAAAGATTGCCTTGTTCCCAATTTGGTGGGGGTGGGGGGGGGGGAGGAGGGGAGCTGAGGGTTAGACCTAGAACTTCCACCTCAGGTTAGAATGTGTCCCAGAGCCTAGGGCAGGGGTCACAGGGAGGGGTCACTTGCCACAGCTGCTTGGAGAAGGGAGGTGGAGTCTAGAGCCGGCAGAGTCTGGCAATGACCGCTCTTTTCACATGTTTACTCTGGGAACGTGTGCTCTGGCTCAGCTAAAAACCCAGCTACTCCGGTCAGCATCTCACTGAGAGAAGATGACACTCCCCACATCTGTCTCTGAGCCACCACCGGAAGCCCAGACACCAGCAGCTTCCGCATGGAGTGTAGTGGGGGGTTGGGGACGCTTTCCCTGGCAGCACCGGGAGGGAGCACAGCCTAGATATGTGGAGGAACAACGGGTTTGGCGGTAAGGATTGAGGGAGGTCTACGCTGGTGCCTTCTGGAGACAGGCATTTAGGCAGAGGAGGGGTGAGCCGTCCATGGCCTGTGGGTCGGAAGTGTCCGGGAAAAGCAGCCACTGGCCTGTAGCGTGCTTCCAAGTTGGCTGTTTTCAGTAGAGAACTACCCAGAGGCTGGCGCAAAAGCAAGCTTGGTGGCAGACCTGTCAGCTCACGTGGGGACTTAAGATCCACATTGTAGAAGCAGCCCTTGCAGATTTCAAAAGGATACGTACTCAGTTTGCTGGACATTGATTTTCATAAAACTTTTCTAGAGCATTCAAACCACGCTTCTGTGCTCACAGCAATTCTGTGTGTGTTGTGTGAGTCCATCCGATCTGCTCAGGGGTTTCTGAAAGAGAACCTCCTCCTGTCACAAGGCCATTAAAGGGTAGCAAGTACCACAACACTGACCAGGAGGCTTCATCTACTTGGTGTAAGGTGCCGTATCACAGTTAGTTACGAAGGGTTTTCGTCTAGATTGGTCACCCGGTATTGTCAAAGAAAAGAAAAAAGCTCCAAAAAATGTTGAGATTTTTGTTTTGTGCACTTTGTGTTTGGCTCCAGTGTTTCTAACTCAAAAATTCTAATTTCACAGGGGACTGAAAGGAAACAGCTGTAGTTTTCTAGGCTCATACTTATTTCTCGGGAAGCTCAGAACAGTATCCTCAGTGAGTTTTCTTTAATATCGAAGAGTTCACATCAGGGCACAGTTTATTAGTGCCTTTTAAGCTCCTTTATATCTTGTTTAATCCTTCTCTATCTCCTTCTAAACAAGAGCCAAGAAGCTGTGCATTGACATCTTGAATCTGCGATCTTCAGATTTATTGCTCTTTTTAATATGCTGAGGGAAGCAAGAAGCAGGTTATTAAAACCTTCATTCTCAGATGCTCACCCTTCACTTCCTGAACGTGGGAATTTAGAGAAATCTCATTCATTCTGATTGTGCCCACTTGAAATGTGTGATAATTCGGACATGCCAAACTGACGTGGAACTGTGTGCTTTCTGTTAAAAATAACTTTTGCTAAACAAATTTCCAGTGTCAGTGATGGAACTGTGTAGCCTCTTTGAGGGTGAAGGCCATTTTTAGTCTCCATTTTCAGTGGTGATATTTGCCTCAAGAGATAAGCCTGCTAAAATTTGAAAGAATTTCTGCCTATTTGCTTAACATTCGCTAAGGAATAGACTCTGTGTTTTCCCTTGTCAGAGTTCCTGAAGATGTTACGAGAAAAAAAAAAAAAAAATCCGCCATCTTTTAAAATGTTTTATAAGTGAGACATTTGAATCCCCTCTGGGCAAATTAATGAGGTCTGATCAACTGTTAGTGAAGTACTTATAACTGCAGAACTCCTACAGATTCCATTTTTTCCCCCTAAACTATAAATTATGCTATGATATCCTTTCCACTTTGTGTCCTTATTTCAAGGAGACAGATTTTGTGCTGAAAGCTACATATTCTTTTACTTCATACCTTTAACACTCATGAAAGATTAAAACAAAGCAATTTAATTAAGCTTCTCGTAAGGTGGGCAGAGTCCACCAGGTAATGTTCTCGAGGGTATAAGATAGAAGCAGTCCCAGGAATGTATATGGTGGCCCCAAATTAAGGAGGATCTGAAGTTTTAAGTGCGAGATATAAATGCTTCTCTTTATCCGTTATCTAGGGGGCTGGCAAAGAATGGAATAATAGACTAGGTGGAAACTCATTCCTTCAAATTGATGCTTCATTTTTATAAGAGAAAAAAAAATATCTGTCTACTGCCTCAAGTTTTTCATTAATTTGGTGGGTCTTTCCAAACCATGAGTCACCACTGTGGGGAACAGCTCATACCTTTTTTTATCCTGTCTGAGACAGGGAATACGTCGGGTGGGTGGTTTTGAAAGTCCCCAATAATGGCTGTTTTATAGCTAGTGGCCCACTGCTGTTCAAACCTCACAGCTTCTCTTCTCCCCAGGCATGACGGAGATGGTGCGTAAAATTACTCTGAGCAGAGCCGTGAGAATCATGCAGAATCTCTTTCCTGAGGAGTACAACTTCTACCCTCGCTCATGGATTCTGCCTGACGAGTTCCAGCTCTTTGTGGCTCAGGTAGATGGCACTCTGTCCCCACGACCCTTGAATTATGTCATGTTTGCAATTGTGTCCCGGGAGCTGGGTCCTGGGTCCTGTGTGCTGAGAGCTGGGGTGGGGGGTCCCCAGGAAGCTGCGACTAGCCGAGGGGGTGTCACAGCAGTACACAGTGGGTGTCGGCAGCAATCAAGGAGCTCGGAGAGTTGAACGGGCAGGGTGACAGGTAGGTAAACTGAAGAAGTGGGTCTTGACCTGAGGAGACTGGCCTGAGGCAGATATTGGGAGCCGGGTCTTGGAGTCAGTGTTTGGAAAGCCAAGAAGCCAGAGCTGGAGCAGGTGGCTGAGACCACAAGCAGATCGGGACCGGGTGAATCTGGAGCGTGGTCTCCCCAGCATCCTGTAGTATGAAATGTGGGAGGTCAGACTCTGTTTCAAGGCTAGGGAAGTAGGTCTGACACACTGGGGGGTTATGGGAGGGGACCCTTTAAGTGTTCTCTGCTTTAAATCTGCTCCAGTGTCAATTTTCAAATCACCCATTCCATATCAAAGCAAAATGTTTGGGCACAAAATACTTTGCAGCCTTCACCACTGATTGTGAAAGAGTACCAGTAGGGAAGCTGAATTCAAGATCGCCATTTTTCATTTAGGACCATTTCAAAGCCCTTGCCAGTGGGTCCCAAGGTCCATACCATACCTCTGAGAGTAACTATGCGACAGATGCCTATCTCATCGTGATAAGGCTGATACCATTTATTGGTCCTACCGTGTGCTCCAGGCATTGTGCCAGAAGGTTACCATTATTTCTTTTTTTTTTTTTAATGTTTATTTATTTTTGAGACAGAGAGAGACAGATTATGAACGGGGGAGGGGCAGAGAGAGAGGGAGACACAGAATCGGAAGCAGGCTCCAGGCTCTGAGCCATCAGCCCAGAGCCCGATGCGGGGCTCGAACTCACGAACCGTGAGATCACGACCTGAGCTTAAGTCGGACGCTCAACCGACTGAGCCACCCAGGCGCCCCACCATTATTTCTTTTAATCCTCATGGTGATCTTGGGAAGTTGGTTGTATTCTTAATCCCATTTTGTGGATAAGGAAGCTGAGGCTTTGATAGGCAAAGTGACCTGCTGGAGACAGGGATTTAAACCTAGAGCAGATTTCAAGGCCTATGTTTTTTATAATTTATTTTATTGCCTACATGTTGTTTTGGTTTTAATATTAAATCATAAAGCTTGTAATAAAATTATGATTTCGTAAGCACAAAAAAAGTTTGAAGTGGTAATTTTTGAAAGGAAGCTGTCTATGGGATGTTCGTCACATGGGTTTACACATTTCTTAAAATTCATCCAGTTATTAACTTAAAATGAGTACATTTTATTGCTTGTAAATTATGCTTCCATAAAGTTAATTAAAAAAAATAAATGCTCAGCTATTCCCCATACTCATCCCTCAATTTCCCACTTCCGTGGCTGTGTTCATGTTTTTGTCCCTGTGTGGAATATGTGTCTGTCCCATTTCTACAACTCTGTGTTTAACTATTCTTTGAGTTAAAAACATTTTTTAAAATGTTTATTCATTTTTGAGAAACAGAGAGACAGTGCAAGCGGGGGAGGGGCAGAGAGAGAGAGAGGGAGCCATAGAATCCAAAGCAGGCTCCAGACTCCAAGCTGTCAGCACAGAGCCTGAAGCAGGGCTTGAATTCAAGAGCCGTGAGATCATGACCTGAGCCGAAGTCCAACACTTAACCGACTAAGCCACCCAGGCGCCCCTATTCTATGAATTTAAATGAGATACCTACCAACTGTGCTTTCAAAATCAGATACTTTTCCATCAACCCCCAAAATTCCTCTGTGCCTCTTTGCAATCCATTCCCTCAACTCTTCCAGCCCAGGCAGCCGCTGATCTGCATTCTCATTATAGATTAATTTTGCGTGTTCAAGAAATCATATATGATATATATACTTCCTTGAGTCTTTTTGTTTCTTTCAGAATTATGTTTTTGAGATTCACCCATGTTTGTTGTGTATATCAGCAGTTTGTATTTTTATTGGCAAGTAGTACTCCATTGTATCAATATACCACAATTTGCTTATCCAACCACCAATTGAGGGGGCATTTGGGTTATTTCCAGTTTGGGATTTTATATTAAAACCACCATGATTGATCACATACAAATCATTTTGTGGATGTATATTTTCATTTCTCTTGGGTTGTACCTAACGAGTGGAATTTCTGGATCATATGGTATCTGTATGTGTGACTTACAAGAACTTGCCAAAGTGTTTTCCAAAGTGGTTGTACACCCTCACCAGCAGTGTGTGAGAGTTCTGTCATTGGCAAGACTTGGTACTGTTAGTCTTTTGAATTTTAGACATTCTTGGAGACGTGTAGTTGTATCTCTTTATGGTTTTAATTTACACCTCCCTGGGGCGCCTGGGTGGCTCGGTCTGTTAAGCGTCCGACTTCGGCTCAGGTCATGATCTCACGGTCTGTGAGTTCGAGCCCCACATCGGGCTCTGTGCTGACAGCTCGGAGCCTGGAGCCTGTTTCAGATTCTGTGTCTCCCTCTCTCTCTGCCCCTCCTCTGTTCATGCTCTGTCTCTCTCTATCTCAAAAATAAATAAACGTTAAAAAAATTTTTTTACACCTCCCTGATGACCAGACGTTGAGCATCTTTCACATGCTTTGTGGTCATTTGAGTATCTTCTTTTGTTAAGTGTACATTTAAAATTTTGCTTATTTCTATGGGCATTTTATTTTTAAGTTGTAGGTTCTTTATATATTCTGTGTACAAGTCTTTCCTATGTCTATTGTGAATATTTTCTCCCTTTTAACTTTTCAAAACCTTAACCTCAAATTATCATGTTTTAACTCTGTCTTTTGAAGAGCACAAGTTTTTAATCTGGGTGAAGTTGAACTTAAAATTTTTTTCTTTTATCGTTTCCGCTTCTGTGTGATCTCTAAGGCATCTTTGCCCAACTAAATGTTGGGAAGATTTTATACTTTGTTTTTTTTTCCAGAAGTGTGTTAGTTTTAGGGTTTACACTTAGATTTATGATTCATTTCAACTCAGTTTCTATATATGGCACAAGATCAGTGTTGAAAGTTTCCTTTCTTCCATAGGGATATTCAGTTTTTCCAGTGTCTTTTGCTGCACTGATGATTGTTTCCCTCACTGAATTACCTTGGCAACCTTGTTGAAAACCAGTTGACCGTCTGTGTTTGGTCTGTTTCTGGAGTCTGTTTTGTGCCACTCATCTGTATGTTTGCTCTTATGCTGGTACCACGCTTTATCTTGGTTACTATAGCAGTAGAGTATATTGGGTAGTGCAAGTCTTCCCACTTCGTGTATCTTCACGATTGTTTTGGTTACCGCAGGACCATTGCATGTCCACCTCACTTTTGTAACCAGTTTGCCCATTTCTACACCGGGCTTTGATTGTGATTGCTTTGATTGTGATTGCTTTGATTGTGATTGCACGGTCTCTACAGATCAGTTTGGAAGCCGTGGACATCTTAACAGTGTCAACTCATCTAATCCTTGACTTTTATCTGTATTTATGTCTTCCTTAATTTATCTCAGCAGTGTTTTTATAGTTTTCAGTACAGGCCTTGCACATATTTTGCTAACTTTATCCCTAAGAGTGTTTTTTTTTATGCTATTATAAATGGTATTTTTTGAATTTCATTTTTCTATTGTTTGTTGCTAGTATATAGATACCCAGTTGACTTTTTAATTTTGAACTTGTATCATATGACCTTGCTCAATTCCCTTATTAGTTCTACAAGTTCTTTTTTTTTGTAGATTTGTTTGGATTTTCTATGTATACAATTAATTCACTGGTGAATTAATATTTTTTTTCCTCCCTTCTAAATCTTATATGCCTTTTATTTCTTTATTTATTTTTCTTATTATACTGCACTGGGCTAGGATCTCCAGTACATCACTGAATTAGAAGTAATTAGAGTGGACTTTTTTGCCTTGTTCCCAATCTTAGGGGGAAAACATACAGCTTTTCACTGTTACATGTGATATTAGCTATATGTTGTTCGTAGACGCCCTTTATCAGGTTGAGGAATGTGTCTTTTATAGTTTGCAGAAGTTTTTCATCATGAATGGGTGCTTAATGTTGTCAAATGCTTTTCTGTATCTATTAAGATGATTGATTTTTCTCTTTATTTTGGTAATATGATGAGCCACCAATTCACATTAAAAAAAATTTTTTTTAATGTTTATATTTATTTTTGAGACAGAGACAGAGCATGAGTGGGGGAGGGGCAGAGAGAGAGGGAGACAGAACCCAAAGCAGACCCTGTGCTGTCAGCACAGAGCCTGACGTGGGGCTCAAACTCACAAAACTGACCTGAGCCGAAATCAAGAGTCAGATGCTTAACCGATTGAGCCACCCAGGCACCCCAGGCAATCCTCATTAAATGAGTTGGTAAATATTTCTTCCTTTACTGTTTTGAAAATTTTGTATAAGATTGGTATTATTTCTTTCTTAAATGCTTGGTAGAATACACCATTGAAAGTATTTGGGCATGGAGCTTTCTTTCTGGAAACATTTTAAATTATGAATTAATTTTTTAATACATATAGGTAACTTGTTTCTTTCAAGGAATTAGTCCATTTTATCTAATATGTCAAATTTATTGACAAAAGTTTTGAAAAATAGTATTCCTTATTTTTTAATGTCTGTGAGATATGTGGTGATCTCGCCCGTTCATTGTCCATATTGGTAATTTGTGTTTTCTTTTTCTTTCTCCTTTCCCTTCCCTTCCCTTCCCTTCCCTTCCCTTCCCTTCCCTTCCCTTCCCTTCCCTTCCCTCCCCTCCCCTCCCCTCCCCTCCCCTCCCCTTTTCTTATTTTCTTTCTTTCTTTTCATATCAGCCTAGCTAAAGTTTTATTAATTTTGTTGATCTTTTCAAAGAACCAACTTGTGATTTCATTATTTTTCTCTATTGTTTGTCCATTTTCTATATCATTGATTTCTACTTTTTTTGGATTTACTTTTCTTTAACTTTTTATTTATTTTTATTTATTTATTTTATAAATGTTTTATTTATTTTTGAGAGCACAAGTGGGGGAGGGACAGAGAGAGGGGGACAGAGGATCCGAAACAGGCTCTTCACTGACAGGCTGACAGCAGTGAGCCTGATGTGGGACTCAAACTCACGAGCCGTGAGATCATGACCTGAGCCAAAACCAAGAGTTGGACACTCAACCGACTGAGCCACCCAGGTGCCCCGCTCCCCCTCTATCTTTTAAGGAGGAACTTAAGTTCCTTGATTTTTGTTTTTAAGTTTATTTATTTCGAGAGAGGGGGGTGGACAGAGGATCCAAAGCAGGTTCCATGCTGACAGCAGAGAGCCTGATGCACGGCTCAAACTTGTGAGCTGTGAGATCATGACCCGAGCCAAAGTTGGATGTTCAACCCACTGAGCCACTCAGGTGCCCCTAAGTTTACTGATTTTTAAAGCATTTTATTTATTTATTTATTTATTTATTTATTTATTTATTTAAGTAGGCTCCACGCTGAGTGTGGAGCCCAGTGCGAGGCTTGAACTCACAACCCTGAGATCAAGACTTGAGCTGAGATCAAGAGTCAGATGCTTAACTGACTGAGTCACCCAGGTGCCCCAAGTTCATTGATTTTTAAACATTAAATCAATAAATTTCTCTCTAAGCACCGCTTTAGATATATTTCAGAAATTTTTGTATATCACATTTTCATTACCATTTAGTTAAAAATGTTGTCTAATGCCCCTTGAGATTTCTTTAACCTGTGGATTATTTAGAAATGGGTTGTTTAATTTATAAATAATTTTGGAATTGTCCAAGTATCCTTTGTCACTGATTTCGAATTTAATTTTGTTGACATCAGAGAATATATTCAGTATTATCTTTGTGCCTTTAAACTTGTTGAAAGTTGTCTTATGGCCCATATATTGTTTATATTGATGAATATTTCATATGTACTTGAAAATAATATGTATTCTGGAGGTGTTGGTGCTAAGTCAAATTGGTACTTGGTACTGTTCATATATTCCTTACTAATTTACCACCTACTTATTCGGTCAGTTACTGAGAGGGTATGCTGAAGTTTCCAAATCTCATTGTGGATTGCCTATTTTTCCTTTTAGTTATGTCCATTTTGTTTCATGTAGTTTGAAGCTGTTGTTAGCTTGATGATTTGACTTCATTTGAAGGTAACTTTTCTTGTCCTGAAATCTAGTCTTTCTGGTATTCATATAGCACCTCCTGGCTTAGTATTTGCATGGTATATCATTTTACTATTCTTTTACTTTTATCTATTTGCATTTTTAAAGATTGCTTCTTGTTGACTTCATATAGTTGGGTTATGGTCTTTTATCCAGTTTGATAATCTCTGCCTTTTAATTGGTGTGCTTGGCCCACTTACATTTAATGTACATTTACAATCAATATTGTTGGACTCAAGTATACTATCTTACAATTTCTTTATGGTTTATCCTATATATTTGGATTAATTGAGCATTTTTGTTTGTTTGTTTGTTTACTTGTTTTTGAGAAAGAGAGAGAGAGGGAAAGAGAGAATCACCTGCAGGCTCCACACTGTCAGCACAGAGCCTGACGTGTGGCTCAAACCCATGAATTGTGAGATCATGACTTGAGCCCAAATCAAGAATCAGATTCTTAACCGATTGAGACACCCAGGCGCCCCTAATTGATCATTTTTAGTGTTTTATTTTATCTCCTCTTTAGGTTTACTAGCCATGCTTCTTTTAAAAATGTTTTAGTTTTTGTCTTAGCCTTAGAATCTAGGGTTTACAATGCATCTTTAACTTATCACATATACCTTTAAGTGTTACATACTTCAAGTAAAATATATGTTGCTTCACAACAGTATACCTCTATTTCCATCTTTATACTTTATGGTGTTATCATATATTATATTTCTGTGTTATAAACCCCACAATACATCATTATTATTTTTGCTTTGAAGAGTCAATTATCTTATATAAAGAAGCTGAAAAATGAGTTTATTTGTCTTGTATGCTCACCTATATATTTACATTTCCAGCACTCTCCATTCCTTTGAGTAGTTTTTGGATTCCATCTGGGAATTATTTTCCTTCAACTTGAAGAATTTTTTTAAACATATTTTTTATGGTACAGATCTGCTATTCTCCCAGCTTTTGTTTGAAAATGTCTTTATTTTACCTTCAGTTTTGAAGCTGTTTTGAAATAATTTTAGACTTATAAGAAAATAGCAAAAATAGTATGCAGAAAGAGTTCCCATATTCCCTTCATTTAGCTTTCCCTGATAACATCTTATACAATTACTGAAACTGGGAAATTAACATTGATGTAATATTACTTAATAATCTACGTAGCTTGGGGCACCGAGGTGGCTCAGTTGGTTAAGTGTCCAACTCCTGATTTCCCCTCAGGTCATGATCTCACGGTTCATGAGATGGAGCCTGCATTAGGCTCTGCACTGACAGTGTGGAGCCTGGTTGGGATTCTTTCCCCCTCTGTCTGTCTCTACCACTCTGTCTCTCTCAAAATAAATAAATAAACATTAAAAAATAATCTACTCACCTTATTTGCATTTTTCTATTGTCTTGCTAATGTCTTTTTTTCCTGGGACAGGATCCACTCCATGTTCACTCATTGCATTTAGTTGTCATATCTCCTTAGTCTCCTGTAAGCTGTAACAGTTCTTCAATCTATCTTTGTCTTTCATGACCTGACTCTTATGAAAAGTACTGGTCAGTTTATTTTTTTATAGAATGTCCCTCAATTTGTTACAAAGCTGTAACCATCAAGACAGCATGGTACTGGCACAAAAACAGACACTTAGATCAATTGAACAGAATAGAGAACCCAGAAATGGACCCACAAATGTATGACCAACTAATCTTTGACAAAGCAGGAAAGAATATCCAGTAGAATAAAGACAGTCTCCTCAGCAAACAGTGTTGGGAAAACTGGACATCAACATACAGAAGAATGAACCTGGACCACTTTCTTACACCATACACAAAAATAAACTCAAAATGGATAAAAGACCTAAATGTAAGACAGGAAGCCATCAAAAGCCTCTTTGACCTTGGCCACAGCAACTTCTTACTCAACATGTCTCTGGAGGCAAGGGAAACTATTGGGACCTCATCAAGATAAAAAGCTTCTGCACAGTGAAGGAAATAATCAGCAAAACTAAAAGGCAACCAACAGAATGGGAGAAGGTGTTTGCAAATGACATATCAGATTAAGGGTTAGTATCCAAAATCTATAAAGAACTTATCAAACTTAACACCCAAAAACAAATAATCCAGTGAAGAAATGGGCAAAAGACATGAATAGACACTTTTCCAAAGAAGACATCCAGATGGCTAACAGACACATGAAAAAATGCTCAACATCACTCATCATCAGTGAAATACAAATCAAAACCACAATGAGATATCACCTCATACCAGTCAGAATGGCTAAAATTAACAACTCAGGCAACAACAGATGTTAGTGAGGATACGGAGAAAGAGGAACTCTTTTGCACTGCTGGTGGGAATGCAAACTGGTGCAGCCACTCTGGAAAACAGTATGGAGGTTCCTCAAGAAACTAAACATAGAACTACCCTACTACCCAGCAATTGCACTACTAAGTATTTATCCAAAGGATACAGGTGTGCTGTTAAGGGACACATGCACCCCAATGTTTATAGCAGTGCTATCGACAATAGCCAAAGTATGGAAAGAGCCCAAATGTCCATTGATGGATGAATGGATAAAGAAGATGTGGTGTATATATATATATATATATATATATATATATATATATATATACACACACACACATACAGTAGAGTATTACTCAGCAATCAAAAATGAAATCTTGCCATTTGCAACAATGTGGATGGAACTAGAGTGTATTATGCCAAGTGAAATTAGCCGGTCAGAGAAAGACAAATATCATATAACTTCACTCATATGTGGAATTTAAGATACAAAACATATGAACATAAGGGAAAGGAAGCAAAAATAATATAAAAACAGGGAGGGGCACAAAATATAAGAGACTTTTAAATATAGCGAACACATTGAGGGTTGCTGGAGGAGTTGTGGATGAGGAGATGGCTAATGGGCAAGAGCATTGAGGAAGACACTTGCTGGGATGAGCACTGGGTATTATACAGAGGATGAATCGCTGGAATCTACTCCTGAAATCATTATTGCACTATGTGCTAACTAACTTGGATGTAAAATAAAAAAAAACAAAACAGAGTGTTCCTCAATTTGGTTTTGTCTGATTTTTCTCATGATTAGATTACGATTACACATTTTTTTTATACGAATACCACAAAATGATGTTGTGACCTTCTTAGTGCAGCATATCAGGAGATACATAATGTCAAGATGTCTTATTTCTGGTGATGTTAAATTTAATCACTTAGTTGAGGTAGTTTCTGTTAGGTTTCTCCACTAAAAAGTTGCTGTTTTCCCTTTGTAAGGTTAAGTATTTTGGGGGGAGGTATTTTGGGACTATGTAGCTAGTCTATTTGTCTCATACTTTAAAAAAAAAAGCTTTAATTCAGATATAATTAAAGTACAATAAACTACAAATATTTAAAGTTTGCAGTTTGATAGGCTTTGATATATGAAAAAACCCACAAAACCGTCACCACGATCAAAATCATGAATATATCCATCACCCCAGAACATTTCCTCATGTCCTTTTGTAATCTTTCCTTTCTTCCTCTCCTTGCCCTCTGCCTCGCATCACCAGGCAACCATAGATCTGCTTTCTATCAAGACTAGTTCGCACTTTCTAGATTTTTATATAAGTGGAATAATGTAGCAGTACTCTTATTTTTTCCTTAAAAAATTTTTTTTTCTGGCTTCTTTCACTCTACAGAATTATTTTGAGATTCATCCATACTGTAGTATTCATCAATAAAAATTCATTTATTTTTATTATTGAGGAGTAATTCTATTTAATGTATAAACCAAAGTTTGTTTATACTTTCAGCTGCTGCTGGATATTTGGATTGATTCCTGTTTTGACCTATTACAAATAAAGATGCTATAAATATCCGTGTCTGAGTCTCTTTATGGACATATGATTCCATTTTTCTTGAGTAAATGCTTAAGAATGGAGTGTCTGGATCATATAGCAGATGTATATTTGATATCAAGGAAAATATCAATTGTTTTCCAAAGTGGTTGTGCCATTTTATATTCCCATCAGCCATGTGTGAGCATTTTAGTTCTTCCACATCCTTGCCATTAGTTGGTAATAGTCTTTTCAATTTTAGCAATTCTAATAGATGTGTAGCCTTTTCTTGTTGGCTTTATATTTGGGTTTCTCTAGTTATTAATGATGTTGAACATCTTTTCCTGTGCTTTATCATACAAATACATTCTTTAATGAAATATTTATTTATATCTTGGGTCCATTTTTAAAAATTGAATTATTATTGAGTGTTGAGAGTTCTTTATGTATTTTGAATATAGGTATTTATCAGCTATATCAATTGCAAATATTTTCTTCCATTCTGTGCATTGTCTCTTCATTGTCTTAACAATATATTTTGAAGATCAAATTTTCATTCTGGTGAAGTCCAATTTATCAGTTTGTTCTTTCATGGATCCTGTTTTGGTGTTATGTAAGAATCTTTACCTAACTCAAACTCTCAAAGATGTTCTGTGCTTTTGTCTAGAAATTTTGTAGTTTTAAGTTTAGGTCTATGATTCATTTGACTTAATTTTTGAATATGCTGTGAGGTATGGATTGAAGTTCACTTTTTTGGGGGGCGCCTGGTGGCGCAGTCGGTTAAGCGTCCGACTTCAGCCAGGTCACGATCTCACGGTCCGTGAGTTCCAGCCCCGCGTCGGGCTCTGGGCTGATGGCTCAGAGCCTGGAGCCTGTTTCCGATTCTGTGTCTCCCTCTCTCTGTGACCCTCCCCCGTTCATGCTCTGTCTCTCTCTGTCCCAAAAATAAATAAACGTTGAAAAAAAAAATTCGAAGTTCACTTTTTTTGGACATGGATATCCAGTTGTTTCAGAAACATTTGATGAGAATACTAACCTTTCTCTCCCAAATTGCCTTTGCCTTTATGTTGAAAATAGTTGCTCAAGTATATGTGGATGTGTTTCTGAATTCTCTATTCTATGCCATTCATATATTTGTCTATTTTTATGCTAATATCTCACTGTCTTGGTTACTATAGTTTTGTAATAAGTCTTGAAACAAGTAACATAGGTCCTTCAGCTTTGTGCACTTTTTTCAAAGTTGTCTAGGTTATTATAGTCTTTTGATCTGCCATAAGAATTTATTTTATTTTATTTTTTTAATTCAAGCTTATTTTTTAAAAAATGTTTATTATTTTTGAGAGAGAGAGAGAGAAAGTGAGCACACGCTGGGGAGGGACAGAGAGCAAGAGGGAGACAGAGGATCTGAAGCGGGCTCAGCACTGACAGCAGAGAGCCCAATGTGGGGCTCAAACTCACAAATTGTGAAATCATGACCTGAGCCAAAGACAGACGCTTAGCTGACTGAGCCACCCAAGTGCCCTGTATCTGCCATATGAATTTTAGAATCAACTTATCAATCTACAAAAAAGCCTGCTGGGATTTTGATTAGGATTGCATTGAATCTACATTTTACTTTAGGTAGAATCAACATCTTAACAACATTGAGTCTTCTGACCCATGAACATGATATATCTCTCCTTTTATTTAGGTCTTTAATTTCTTTGGGCAATGTCTGAGTTTTTAGTGCCTGTGTCTTTCACATTTTTTGAAGTTTATTCCTACGTATTTCAAATTTTTGATGCATTGACAATGTTGTATTTTTAAACTTCAATTTCTAGTTGTTTATTGTGAGTATGTACAAATACAGTTGACTTTTATATATTGATCTTGTATCCTGCAATCTTGCTAAACACAGTAGTTTTCAGTAGTTTATTTTGTAGATTCCATTGGATTTCCTGGATAGACTATCATGTCTTCATGATTTCTTACTTTCCAGTCATTTCTTTTTCTTACCTTATTGCACTGGCTAAAAGTCCCATAAAATGTTAAATAGAAGTGGTGAGAGTAGACGTCCTAGACTTGTTCTTGATCTTAAGGGATAAGCCTTTAGTTTTTCATCATTAAGTATGGGTTAGTTATAGATTTCTTGTAGATGACCTTTATTAGATTGATGAAGTTTCCTTCTGTTCCTTGTTTCCATGGATTTTGTTTTGTTTTTAATTAGAAATGTGTGTTGGATTTTTTTACATAATCTTCTTGAGTCTATTGAGATGATCATATGGATTTTCTTTTTTAGTTTATTGATATGATGAATAATATTGATTGATTTCTAAATATTAAATAAACCTTGCATTTCTAAGATAAATCCAACTAGGTAATGATATATTATCCTCTTTATATATTGTTGGATTTGATTTTATAATATCTTGTTTAAAATGTTTGCATCTATATTCATGGGGGAGACTGTTCTGCAGTTTTCTTTTTTTGCAATGTCTTTGCCTGGTTTGTTACTAGGGTGATGCTGGTCACATAGAATGAGTCGGAAGTATTCTCTCCTCTTAAATTTTCTGAAAGAGTTTGTGCAGAATTGGCATTATGTCTTTATTAAATTTTTGGTAAAACTCACCAGTGAAGTCATGTGGGCTTGATGTTTCTTTATGGGAACGTTTTAATTAAAATTTCCATCTCTATAACAGATACAGGCTATTTATGTTTTCTATTTCTTCTTGAATGAGCATTGGTAGTTTGTATCTTTCAATGAATTTGTCTATGTTTGCATTCCTACAAATGTTCTTGAACTTTGTTATGAGATTCAGTTAAGTTAACCTGTAAATAGATTTGGGTCTTGTTTTTAAGGTCTGTCAGACAGGACTGGAGCAGTGCTCAGTATAAACAAATTATTCCTTACTACTTAGGTGAACTTCACCCAGTGCACCCGTGAATCGTGGTGTTTTCTAGTCTGGCTGGTGAGAACAGACAGTATTCCAGGCTCTGTGTGTGCATCAGGCATTCCTACTTCTAATTCTTTTTGGTGCTTCTTTCCTTGGCCTCAGGTAGTTTCCTCATAATCGTGCACTGATTTGTACTTGGCTAAATACTGATGGGAGACCCTCCGTGGATGTCCAGAGTTCTCTCTTTGTGAAGAAGTCTCCTCTCCAGTAGTCTTTCCTGAGAACTCTAGCTACCTTACTCTCCCCTGACAATTCCATTCCCTCAGCTTGGGGAGTCTATTGGACTCCTGAGTCTATTGGAATCTCTCTCAAGGCAGTAACCTGGGGCAATCTTAGGACTCACATCATTTAATTTTTGTCTCTCAGGAATCATTGTTCTTTGTCGCCTGATGTCCAGTGCCTTCAAAACCATCGCTTAATGCATTCTGTCTAGTATTTGGTTGCTTCAGATGGAAAGGTAAACCCAGTTTCTATCAGTACATCTTGGCTGGAAGTAGAAGTCCTCCGAATGATTGATTATGTGACAATAACAATAGCAATAGGTTTGTTTTTTTTTTTAACCGAGATTACCTCATTTAAAATTCTTCAGCAACCCTAACTGGGTTCTTCTATTATTCATAGGAGAGGAAACTGAGGCACAGAGAAGTTAGGTGATTTTGTCAGGGTAACACAGCTTGGATGACTAGCCCCAGAGTTAATACTTTTACTTTCTGTACTGTAATATGGGAGAATATTTGAATAGATGTGTGGATAAGGTATGGAACTATGCCAGAGAAAGGAGTAAAACTTGTCCAGGATGAGAAGGTTAGGGTAATCAGGGTAGAGGGCAGATGAGAGAGTGGGAGGCAGAAGGCTTCCTGTTGAGGTGACGCCTGATTAGACTTTGAAATAACGAGCTTGCCTTGTAGACTAACCAAAGAAGAGCATTCCAGCTAAAACCAGTAGCTTGTGCATAGGTGCACAGATGTGAAATAGTATGGCATATTGGAATGATAAGCAGATTGGTATTATTGGAGTTTAAAAGAAGAGGCTTTGGCAGTAGATGAAGTGAAAGAAGCAGAGGCCAGGTCATGGAGGGTCTTGAATGCCAGGTTAACAGGAGGAAGCAATGAGAGGTTCAAGTAGGGGGTGGGGAAGAGTGTGGCCAGGTTATGGTATTAGCAGAGTAAGCTTTGGTGGAGTATAGATGGGATTGGGGAGAGCGGAGGAGTGAGGCCTATGGGAAAGGATGCTCTGCTTGGCCGGATGACAGAGATGCTGAGGGTTGTATTGAAACACTGAGACAGGACTCATGCAGAGAAGGGCCAGACATGCAGGATATTTAGAAGGCGGAATCCACAGGACTCGGAGAGGGATCAGAGAGGGGGGGTTGAGGAAGAAGGCGGAACTGACGCTTTCAGGAATCTGGTGGGGGTGCCCTTTGCTAAGATGCCGAAGAGAAGGAGCAGGTTTAGTGGAGAAGATGGAAAACCGAACTAGTGCTTATTATTTACCTGTTGACTTTCTGACTGTAGCTGTTCAGAGAGACTTGTGGGTAAAATGGGAGGTGGGTCAGGTGATCGACGGGGACTAAGTCCTGAACCATCAAAGCCCTTTTGATCAACGCTAAAAGTGCTTAGAACAGGTTCCCTAACATAAAGGAGGATTTCTTTGTTTCTAAGATGGTATCCATCTAGAATCTGCTGACTCAGAGCCTGGCACATGCAAAATAAGACTCTGAAAACACTACTCTGGGCACTTGCTGGAAAGCCCAGCCCGTCTGGTAAGTCCCTTCCCCCAGCCTGGGTTCTCCATCTGTTAAGTGGGTAAATGATCCGAACCTCAGAGTGATTGTGCACATCCAGTGAGTATTGGATGATGAAATGCTTTATTAGCTGTAAGCCTGATTAAGAAAAACCACCACCACCACCAACAACAACATGTGGCATTCTAATTTTTAATATCTCCTTTGTTTTAATACAAAACAATGCATTCATATTAAGAATTCAAATAATACGGGAACGTGTAAAGTAAAAGGCGAAAAAGAAAATCCCCACTCATTAGAGATTACTTGAACACTAGTGTGTATCCTTCCAGCTTTTTCCTATGTATGAACAGATAGACACCGCGTCACACACAGCTCTTTTTCTTTAAAGAAATGGGATTATCCTCTGCGTTCTCTTCTTCAGTCTGCCATTTCCTCCACTGTGTTTTATACATCTTTCCATTTCACTGCTGCAAAGTACTCTGTTGTAGGCGTGCATGACTTTTACAATCGTTCCCCTATTGATGAACATATAGGTAGTTCTCCTGTTTCTTTGGTTCAACAAGTAATGCCATCAGGAGCACCTTCCTACGTAGGTATCTTTATACCCCCGTGCCAGCATTACCTCCAGACAGATACCTCAAAGTGGAATAGCTGTATTAAAAGATACGTGCATTTACATTTTGACAGGTAAAGCCAAACACGAGGCTTTATTAGAAATGGTGCACTTAATTATGAGTGTAAACAGTGTCTTGCCATTGCCTTGGAAGTGAGCTGTCAGAGGTGCGTGTGGGGTGCGTGCTTTGTGACTCCTACAACAGCAGGAGGATGTGTGAGTAGCTGAACAGCATTCTAAAACCTGACACTTGGTAGGTATTTGATTTGTCACATTAATTAGCATTCAATTTATTTCACTAAAGAACGGGGAAGATCCACATCGCTCCTATATTCCTTTGCAAAACTGGTACCCAAATATGATCAGCAGGTGGCACTAGCTGGAAGCAAGTAGGATTCTCCGTGGAAATTTTTGTGGCGAGGAGGACGCAGGCTCTCTTTCCCTCTTCAGCAGATGGCCAATAAAAAAATTCCTTGGAGTTTATTTTGCATATGGTCCTCCATCTGGGTATTTGAGAAAAGTACAGTTTTGTTATCAAAACAGTATTTATTATGGTGAAGGAGTTTGTATTTCGTAGCAGAAGAATTTTTCAGTGAATAAAGCCAAAAACCTGTTCAATAATGTTTTGCAGTTTCTTGGACAGAGTCAGTGAGCATGAGGTTCTTCCATTTTCCTCTCCAGTTACCAACCTCAGTTAGCTTTTATTGATTCAGCTCCTCGAGGCTGAATGAAGTGCATTATTTGCAAAAACCCCAGAGAACAATGTTCTCCACTGGGTGTAGGAACTAGGAGAATGTGGAGTTATAAGTGGGTCAGAGTCGAGGCAGGAACAACACCTTCAATGTGAAGTTTGTATTCCTTGTCCTGATTCCGCACTTAGCAAACCACCTTCTGCTGGCTTGATTACTCGCATCATTCTCCTGCACATCGATGACATGCTGATTTGGCTGGCTTGGGTCACCCAATGGCTTACCCAAAGGATGAAGTTTCTGCACCTTCAACCTGCCTTGGGGAGCCCTGGCCCTCTCCACAGCCTCAGCTGCCACCATTTTCCACTCCTTTCTACGGCATATCCTTCCATATTCAGCTTTCTAGGTACCGCGGCCTCCCTTACTCTGCATTTTGTACATGCCTCTCCTGTCACCTAGAGCACTTGTCTTCATCCTCTGTGTCCCTCTCCCACCTACGATGCTGTTTTCTTTCACCTGACAAATGAGGCTCATTCTTCAGACCACTGTTTTCTTTTACTTTTCCTATAAACCTACTCTGCCCCCCAAGTCAGGGGCATGTCCTTGACAACACCTTGTTCTTCTCTCTTCCTGGCACTTACGTGTACTCACTGTTTGGTAACTGCATGTTTCATAATCTTTCTTTCCTTCTCCAAGTCCCACAAGGGCAGCTAGTGATGGGATGGGTCTCACTCATCACTGTGTCCCTAGCACCTTTCACAGCACCTGGCACACAATAGGAACTCAAGTATATTTGCAAATTGATATGCAGACACGCAGGTTTAAAAATTTTGTCTCTTGTGCGTTTAGCCATCAAAAGTTGGCTCCTCTGAGGTCAAGGGTATCAGTATGAGCTAGCCTGTCACTTTATAAGGGTGTGGGCTGCACTTGGGTCATGAGGAACTTGACCATCCAGTGAGACGGTGGTGGTTGTGCTGCCCTTTCCCTGATGATGCCCCAACCCCCACCCAGACACGGAGCTCTGACACACATCTGCAGCAAGCTTGGAATGCCTTCTGTTTATTCAGCGTGGCTTCCACCGAGGCTGCGGCCGCGGCCTGGGGTTCTGGTGCATAACCAGTAAAGGACTGAAGACAGAAGTTAGGGGACTCCAGCTGTCAGAAGAAGGCAGATGATTCAGAGCTGCTGGCAGTGACTCTGTAGGAGCCATGGTCTCACCTCCCCATCTGCTTCAAGTTTCGTTTTCTTTGTTGCCAAAAATAGAACTTCACCTCCCGCTTAGATATATCATGCCTTTCTTGTGCCCCTTGCTTAACAGTTCAATTTGTTTACTGGAAAAATGATACCATCTGAAACCCAAGAGGCTGCTCCTCTCTGGAAAAGCATACCTAGGTCCTATTCATTAGGAAGTCCTTTTAAGTGGCCCACGTGACAACTGGCACCTTTGCAGTTTACCAAGTACACTACCTCTGCTATCCTCACTCAATCGGGGGAGGTGTCGTTGCCTCCAGTTTACAGATGAGGACATGGGGGTTCAGAATCGGAGGTCCCTGCTCATGGTTCTATGTGGCTCTGCAATGGCCAGTGCACTCAGATTTCTGGCGTGGTTCAGTGCAGACATTTCCTGAGACCTACTAAGTGCCGGGTGCTAGTGAAACAAACCAACTCACATACATCCTTGCCCTCGGCAGTCATTTAATGTGAAAGGAAGGGCTGGGCTGGAGTAGGTGGCCTGGATTCAAGTTCTGGCTTTCTGTTTTCCCCAGTTCTACTGAGATGTAATTGACATGTAACATGGGTGAGTTTAAAACGTACAGCGTGATGATTTGTCATAGGGGTATGTTAGGAAATGATTGTCCCATAAGTATAAGGTTGGTTAATACATCCATCACCTGACATAACTACATTGTGTGTGTGTGTGTGTGTGGTGAGAACATCTCAAATCTACTCTCTTAGCAACTTTTAAGTACACAATGCAGTATTGATAACTGTAATCACCATATCTGTACATCAGAGGCCCCAGAACTTATGCATCTTATAACTGGAAGTTTGTGCACTTTGGCCACTACTCATTTCCCCCACCTCCCAGCCTCTGGCAACCACCATTCTACTCTCTGTTTCTACAACTTACACTTTTTTTTTTTTTTAAATATAGATTCCACATATAAGTGAGATCATACAGTGTTTGTCTTTCTCTGACTTATTTCACTTAGCATAATGCCCTCAAGGTCCATCCATGTAAATGGCAATATTTTCCTTCTTTTCTTATGGCTGAATATCGTTCCACTTTATATATACACCCCATTTTCTTTGTCCATTAGTCTGGTGATGGACCCCAAGTTTGTTTCCATGTGTTGGTTATTGTGAATAATGCTGCAACAAACATGAGGGTGCAAGTATCTCTCAGAGGTAATCATTTCATTTCTTTTGGATATATGCCTACAAGTGGGATTGCTGGTCGTTTTATTTTTAATTTTTTGAGGAACCTCTAAACTGTCTTCCACACTGGCTGTTCCACTTTACAGTCTCACCAATAGGAGCGAGGTGATACCTCATTGTGGTTTTGATTTGCATTTCTCTGATTATTAGTGATGTTGATCATCTTTTCATGTTCCCGTTGGCCATTTGTATGTCTTCTTCAGAAAAATGTCTGTTTGGGTCCTTTGCCCATTTTTTAATTGAAGTTTTTTTCAGTTGAATTGTATGAGTTCCTTATACAACTTGGATATTAACCCCTTATGTGCTGTTGGGCTTGCAAATATTTTCTCCCAATCTATAGTTCGCCTCTTCATTTTGTTGATTGTTTCTTCCCCCGGACAGAACTACATCTTTAGTTCAATGTAGTCTCACTTGTTGGTTTTGGCTTTTGTTGCCTGTGCGTCTGGTGCCACGTCCCGGTGCCACCTCTTAACCGGCTGTGGAAGCCTGGCCAAGTCATCTCTCCCCCGCCCCCCTCTCCGCCCCCGCTTCCAGGCGTCAGTGCTTCCTCTGCAAAGAGAGAAGATCGTGTAGCATCACTAAGGACCCTTCCACCTCTAAGCTTTTGTGATTCTGTGAATTTGCCTTTCCTGGACATCCGTAAAACTCCCCGCTGCAGTTAAAATTCTGCACAGATTTCTCCTCCAAGGTTTCACTGGAGCACCGAGGGCCTTGTGTAATCAATCATCTTCTTGCTAATGCCGGGTCAGTGCAGCCCGGGCTTAGGGAGGCGCAGATAGGGAAGGCTGCACTACTGCGGCTTCTGGAAGTGCTCTCTGCAGGGCTGGCCTGCCCCCCCTCCCTGCCCTGGGGCAACCACGGTCTCCTCACCTCTGCCCGGCCCCTCCCAGGAGGGTGACTGAAGCCAGGTCTACGCGGTCATCCGGGTGGCGGTTGGACGACACTAGTGAATATTGTAGCCAGGGCCAAGCCATCCTTCCTGGGGGGTCTGAAGCCCATTCAGAAAGATTCACATCTGTTCATGTTCTTGCGTCTCTTGACTGTTTCTTTTGCCAGAGACTCTCTTCCTGCGCTTGTTCACTTGAGTTTCCTGTGTCGGAGTCGATGTCACCAAACCTAGAAGGTCTTTTCTGATCCCTCCCTTCTCCCACTCCACCTCCCACCCCCCTGCACCGAGACCCTGGGACAATTTTCTCTGGCCCAAATTCTATACCCCGCTCCAATTATAGGACACCAAAACACAGTACTTTTTTTCCAATGTTCCTGGTTGAAAGATAGTGAGGCAAGTGTTTGGGGTCAGTATAGATCCCAAAGTTTAAAATCCTTTTATTAAATTACTTCCTAAGTGTGCACCTTGGGGAAGTTATTTTATTACTCTGAGCCTCAGTTTCCTCACCTGTAGCACCATGGGGATGCGATGAGAATCACCCTGTGTCCCTCCGTGAGCGGACATTTACTTTCCTGTTGTCCCTGCTGGACTGGAGGCCCTGGGGAGCCGGAACCTGGTCAGACTCGTCTCCACCTCCCCACTGCCCAGCACAAAGGGGCCCCTCAGGCATTTGTGTGAAATGAATGAATAATGAAAGAGGTTTTGCAGTCTTCGATGGAAATTTAAGCCGGTGCTAAGGATGCCTAGACAAAGCATTCTGGGTATTTCTGGCTTATTGGAAATGTGGAAATGGACTTATTTTAATTTTTCATAAAAACCTTATCTTGAGACTAATTATCTCACTATTTGATGAGAGATCATTTAGGAGAGGAAAAAAGTGAAGACCTCTCTCTGACTGAATGGGATCCCAGCTTGGCTTAACTTTTTTTTTCCCCCTAGAGTTCTTCCTCCTCAGAGACAGCCCTGTGCAATAACACAGAGAGTAGAAGCTCTTTTGCTTAATCTCCTAAACTTCAGTTTGGCCCCAAATACATGTAGTGTTTTAAATCGCAGCTGTTACCGTTTCGCCCCTTCGCAGTACTGATATATTATGTGGAATGTTGAGATGAACACGATCATTAGGGAGCCGCTGCCTTCACCTGCTTCTCCCCTCTAATGGCAAGCTTTTACTCGACGTCAGTGCCTATGTCAAAAGGGAATTATGAAAATTGCTTTGCCCGTGCCTTGTTTCCTCGTCTCTGAAGAAACAAAGCGAGCTCTGCTGCTGTTTCTCGCTCAGCTCCTTTTCTGTGTCATTGCTTTTTGGGAGGTTAGTTTAAGGCAAGCAAGGCAGACGAGAGGCCCGGGTTGAGAAAGACGTGGTGATCGAGTCCTCCAGCTCATTAATAACTGATTCTCTCCTCCTTTCCTGCCCCCGAAACGCACACCCGCTCTCCCACCACCTTCTGAAATTCACCCATCATATTTTCTAGACGAGTTAGAAAGGCAGGATAAAAGGATTTGTTTGGCCAGAAAAGATCTAGTGATAGTGCTTCTCTGTCCTTTTGGACCTGATGGCTTCCTTCCGTTTTCTTCGAACTTTTTAATTTGACCTAATTTCAGACTGATTGAAAAATTGTGAAACTAATACAGAGGATTTCTACACACCCTTCACTCAAATAACCCGAAATATTAACATTTTACCACATTTGCTTTCTCCCTCACCCTCTCTCTCCTTTTTTGGGAGTAAGTTGCCAGATGCCCCTTTACCCCAAAACACTTCTGTATGTATTTCCTAAATAAAAGGGCATTGTCTTTCATAACCACAGTGTAAGGGTCAAAATCGTGAAATTAACATCGATCCAGTGCTATTGTCTGATCTGATCATACTCAGAATTGACCCAGATTCTGACAATTATCCCAATAACGTGTAGTGTAAGAACTGGATCCAGTTGTCTCTTTAGCCTCCTGTAATCTGGGAGAATGTGCTGGCCTTTCTCTGTGTTTCATGACATTGGCATTTTCGATGAGTACAGGCTAGCTATTTAGCAGATTGCTCCTCAATTTGGGTTTGTCTGGAGTTTCCTCATTATTAGATTCAGGAAAGGCATCTTTGGCAAGAATAGCACAGAAACAGTGTCATGTCTTTCTCAGGGGTATCATCTCCGGAGGCACATGATGTCAGTGTGCTGTCTTCTTCCTGGTGACGTTAACTTTCATCTTTTGGTTAAGGTTGTGTCTGCCAGATTTCCACTGAAAAAGTACTGTTTTCCCTTTTTGGATTGATAAGTACCTTGTGGGAAGATACTTTAAGACTATATAATATCCTGCTACTCCTCAAATTTTCACCCTCTTGTTTTAACCTCCATCAGTGATTCTTGCCTGAATCAGTTATTATTGTGATGGTCACCAAGTGGTGTTTAGTTAACCCCGTCATTCTATCTACATTTGTTGGTTGAGTTTCTACTGCAAGGAGAAGCTTTGTCTTCTCATTTATTTACCTCTGCAGGTGTGCCTGCATATTTAGTGTGGACTCGACTCATGGATTCTTATTTTACCCAGTGAGTTATAATCCTTTACCGTCATTATTTATCTTGATGTTCAGATTATCCAAGATTTGACCAGTGGAGTCCTGTGTTCTTCCTGTCGCTCTGTGAGCACTCTCTTACTTTTTTGCCACAAGATAGTCCAGGCTTTTGTTACATTTTCCCTGCCCCAATTTTGGAATCAGTCAAGTCTCCAAGAATCCCTGGTCTCTTCTGGTGGGCGTGAAGTGTGCTCGTTGCTACAAGGTGTCATCCCAGTGCCCTCCCCTTTTTATAAAAAATATTTTGTGATATTATCTTTATCATCCTGAAATGAAATATAATCAAGCTATACACGTTGTTTAAAAACAAAACAACACCCATAATGTTCTCTAAAAGAGAAAATAAAGGAAAATGTATGCATTTCAGTAAGTAAATGCTTTGGCACTGTTATCCTGAAAGACATACGAAAGTGGTCAAATGCTTGCACCCACCTATAATGAATAACTTTGGGTATAAGCAAAGTAAGACAGTTTGATTAAACATTATAGTGTCTGTCTTTCGGCCTCTCAGATAGATAGATAGATAGATAGATAGATAGATAGATAGATAGCATAAACCACCATGCCATCAGTGAGGTGACACTTCTGAAATATTGATAAAATCCCAGGGCAAGAAAGGGCAGAGTGTAATTTGCCTTCTATTTGTACAATTGTTGCATTTCTGGAAAATTGTGATGCTCAACTTAAATCAGGTAGAAAATTCTTTTTGTTTGTTTGTGACAGAGTTGTGTTCTAGGCCAGCTCCATGCTACATATCCATAGGTCTTTGACTTCACAAAGGTACAGCAGACTGCTCAGGGCACAGCCGTCTGTCTGGCATTCAGGCCCTTGCCCACCAAATGCTGGTAGTGCTCTCCCTTCACTGTGACAGGCAAAAACACTCCTAGAACTTTCCGAAGCCCTCCTTTGGTGGCAGTGCTGGCGTTCATCTCCACGGAGCACAGCGTGTTCATCTGTCTTCCTTAAGAAACACAAATGCTGTTATATTGCTTGAAGGTGTTTAATTTTTAAGAATCGTATTCCAGAATTATGTCTAACATTCAGGTTTCCCTGACGCCCACTTTACTTTTGGAATGAAGGCGACCCTCCTCTGTCTTTCTGCCTGGGTGGGAAAGCAGCCTCAGCTCGCTGCCTTGGGTGGCCAGAGCTTGCTCACAGGGAGGTTGTCCACGCTGGGTAGGAGAGTCGTGACCTCTCACAGCACAGTGCCACCCTGCAAGCCGTCTTGTCATGACCCTTGTTCTCCAAAGAGTGTATGGAGGAACGCTGGAAGCCCTAAGCAGACACAGACCTCCAGAGATATTAATTAGCCATAGAGCTAAAGGAGTACCAAAGGATAACTACTCATAGGAATTAGAAAGGACCCGAGAGAACATCCGGGCCACTCTCTTCTGGGTGAGTGCCCTGCACACCTGGACAGGTGCCCAGGTGCCAGCCTGTACTTGGTCATTTTCAGAAATGGGCAATTTAATATTTTTCTAGGCAGTTCATTCCACCGAGGACTGTTCTAAATTTTTTAATTATTCCCAAGTTGAGACCTTTCTACCTGTGTCTTATCTTCTCTTCCCCATCCCCGCTGGATATGGTTTGGTGCTGTTGGTCCCATGGAACATATATGTCCCCTGTAGACCCTATGACTACACTTCAGAAATCTCAAAGTTGTGTCCATGTCTCCTGAGCTTTCTTGGCTCCAGTCTTTGACATTGTACTTGACATTGAGATTATTGTGATGAACATGCCTGAGTTCTTGTCCTTACGAAGCTTTTAGTGTAGCAGGAAGGCCAGTACTGCACAAGCACTGAGCATACAGGCTGATGTCAAATACCCCTGCCTCCTTTTCCGAAGGAGTGGAAAGGTGTGGAGGAAAGAGGCTGGCTTCTGGAGCTTGAGTTGACACTGCCCACAGCTGCACGTGTGGCCTTGTGTTATTCTTTGCTTCACGCTCTGATCCTGTTTCATCCTCTGTAAAACCGCAGGCAGATGAACATTCACTCCACAGTGTGTTAAATAAGAACATTGTAAAGCGCCCAGCACTGTGACGCTCAATGCATGGTTGTTTCTGCCTCTTGCTCTTTTCAATCCCCCAGTGTGACATGTTTAAAGAAGCTTCTAGATATTTAGAAAGGGCTTACAGCTCAGATTAAAATGGCTTGTCAGAGTAAAATCACTCAGATTTATCTCTGCTGCTCTCGGACTCCACCCTTTGTCAGATAACCAGGGGTACTTTAAAAATTAGATGAGCAAAACACAAATAAGGAGATCGTGCCTATTTGGATTCAAGGCAAAGGCAAAATAGTAACTTGTCTCTCAGATTAATTGTTTTGTGTTTAATGTTGAAACACATATTGACTAACGTCGCCATTGACTGATATCACCTCATCGCCATGTCTTAGATATTGAAATTATAATCAGCCCACATTATTAATCTGAATATACGTGAGCTCTTGTCAGTGTTCTCCAAATACATTATAATTAAAAAATTTTTTTTTAGCATTTATGGTTGAGAGACAGAGACAGACAGAGCATGAGCAGGGGAGGGGCAGAGAGAGAAGGAGACACAGAATCTGAAGCAGGCTGCAGGCTCTGAGCTGTCAGCCCAGAGCCTGACGCGGGGCTCGAACTCACAGACCGTGATATCATGACCTGAGCCGAAGTCGGACGCTTAACCGACTGAGCCACCCAGTCGCCCCCAAATACATTATAATTTAAAAAGTGTTCTCTGGGGCACCTGAGAACAGGGGTGGCTCAGTCAGTTAAGTGTCTGACTCTTGATTTTGGCTCCGGTCATGATCTCACGGTTGTGAGATCAAACCCCATGAGATAGAGCACCTCATCGGGTCTGTGCTGGGCATAGAGCCTGCTTAGGAGTCTCTCCCTCTCTCTCTGCCCCTCCTCTGCCTGCTCCCTCCTCTTTCTCTCTCTCTCTCAAAAAAAAATTTTTTTTTTTTTTTAGTGTTGTCTGGTCTTGAAGGTCTGGAGAATGCTGGACTAGAGAGGTTTATTATAATCCCCTTTTGATGGATGAAGATATTGACGCTGTGGGGCTAACAAATACCCTACTATTTCCCGTACATTATCTCTCTGTGGCTGCTCAGTTTATGGGATTGTATCCTGATATCCTGACCGCTGTCCTGTTGCGGTGGTTGCATAACTCTCCTGTCTTTATGGGTCATAGGTGAGGTCTTCCCTAGAGAGGGAGAACTTTCCAGTGTCAGTGTTAGGGGATCTCTTAGCTGAGCCTCCAGGGAATCTAGGTGTGCTCCTAGACATGGGAAAACACTACCTTCTGCCATCCAAGGTCACACCGCAGAGCCCTGTTGTACTGAGATGAGAATAAACAGTTCCGTAAACAGGACTGTCTCATTGCGTGCTCTTCTCTGTGTTTATTTCCCTTCTGCTCTCCTTGAGTCATTCATTAATAACAGTCTTTTAGAGCTTGATCCCATCTAGGCTGTGGGGAAGTAAGGAAAGAGTTGGAGCCCATGCTTGGTTCGGGGCGTTAGCGGAGATCAAACTCCCTCCTGTCCTAAATCCCTTGTGGTGGAGACAGTGGCTACAGAGATATCCCCATGGGGAAGGTGGATTGAGGGGAACAGTCAGGGGAGCGTGTTCCCACACAGAGTGGCCTCCACTGCCACTCTCTGATGCATTTAGGAAACAGGGAAGTTTCCTTACACATGACCACTGAGGTCACAAAGGGGATGCTGGGCTGACAGTGCCTGTGAGCCCATCTAAGAGTAGGCAGAGGATTTGTCCAGTGGCCACCTGCTACCATTGAAACAGAGTGGGGTGGGGGAAGCAGACAGTGTTTATTTGAGGACAAGTGCTCATAAAGCTGGCTTCCAGTGGCATGGGAGGAGCTCCTTTGTAAAACTCAGCCCAGCCTGGCTTCCAACCAGCTCGCTCATTCAGAACACCACAGAGCTTCACATGATCAAAGGCATGTAAAAGTAATTCCTACATGTCAACACCTTCGTGCTCCTTGAAATTTAAACCAGCAGTTGAAAACTGGAGCCTGGCGGGAGATCCTGTTCTCACTCTCCTGCTGTAAATGATCAGGCTAATGACTGATGAGTTCCCAGAAGGGCACTTGGCTGCCCGGCCAGGTTCTCAGAGGAGATTGGTTTCTTGGTTTGTCAGGTTTATACCCAGTGCTTTTCTGGTAGACATCAGAGCTCTTGCCCAGCAGCACCAGCACCTGCATTGCTGTCCTGCCTGCCCAGTGACCTGGGGCCTGGCACACCCAGCAACAGGCCATGCCATTGGCACTCAGGACAGCAAGCGTCTGGGTCTGTGGCCCTGGTCCCCAGAGTCACCTCAGACTTCCCTGCCACGCCCCACTCCTTACTCTCCCTGCCCTCCTGTCATTTGACGTGCCATGTCCTAACTGTGATTTGTAGGTCATCTGACTTCTCTGAACCTCAGATCCTTTCCGTGTAACATTATTAAAAATGGTATCACACACATGCACAAAGGATACTAAAGAACACAACAAAAATAGAAACATTTTGGGCCACATGGGTGTGAAGGGGGTCAAAAGGTATAAACTTCCAGTTATAAAATAAATAAGTCATGGTTACCATAGTTAATAATATTGTGTTGTAGGGGGGGGCCTCGGTGGTTCAGTCGATTAATCGACCAACTCTTGATTTTGGCTCAGGTCATGATCTCATGGTTCATGAGATTGAGCCCCGCATCAGGCTCTGCTGACAGTGTGGAGCCTGCTTGGGATTCTCTCTCCCTCTCTCTCTGCCCCTCCCCCACTTGATCTCGCTCTCTCTCTCTTTCTCTAAAACAAAGAAATAAACTTTAAAAAAATAATAATGCTGTATAGTTTATTTAAAAGTTGCTAAGAGAGTAAATCTTAAAGTTCTCATTTCATCTCATTTTTCTTAAAAATTTTGTGGCTATGTGTGGATATTAACTAGACCTATTGTGGTAATCATTTTGTAATATGCATATATTGAAAGATTATGTGGTACACCTGGAACTAATATGTTACATGTCAGTCACATCTCCTGAAAAAAGCGTATAAATATAGAACACATATTTGACTAAGAAGTGATAGCCAGTAAACTGAAAATCCGCCCCCTCCTCACCAAATAATAGTAGCAAACATTTATGTAGCACTTAGTACATGCCTGACACTACTTTTTAAATATTAATTAATTAATTACAGCACCACTTTTCAAAGGTGCTTCACGCATATTAATTCATTCAGTCCTCAAGACATCCCTTGTGAGGTTGATATATCATTCTTTCTATTCTATCCATGAAAAAAACAGAGGCAGAGAATTTAGGTGTTTTGCCCAAGAATATAGTTTTTAATTTTTTTTTTAAGTTTATTTATTCTGAGAGAGAGAGAGCGCAAGCAGGGGAGGGGCAGAGAGAGAAGGGGACAGAGGATCCCAAGTGAGCTCTGTGCTGACAGCAGAGAGCCCGATGTGGAGCTCGAACCCACAAACTGCAAGATCACGACCTGAGCCAAAGTCAGACGCTTAACCAACTTGTGCCACCCAGGCGCCCCTATATATATTTTTTTTAATAAATAAAAAAGAAAAATCAATATCAGTAGATTTTTCATAGCATAGCTCTGAGGATTCAGTAAAACATCTGTAATGCAAGTGAGTTTTAAATGCTCGTGCATGGTTATTATATATTATTATTAATTACATGTTTAAAATATTAAGCTGTAAGCCTTCTTCTAGAATCTGCTATATGAAAGACGGTACGATTTAGCAGACAAAATGCAGCCTCTGGGAATTTGGACGTACATGTGTGTTCAGATCCTGGCTCCCTAGTGTGCAAACTGTCTGACCTGGGGGGATATGCCTAACCTGGTAAGTCCCATTTTTCCTCACCTGCGATGGAGGGGACTCTGATAGTGTTCACTTGAACCATATGGAATTGCCTGTATCTGTATGGCTGGTTGTGACCTATGAAAATGGTGATTTCCTATGGCTCACTCTCCAGTGCCTCCCTCATAGGGTTGCTCCTAAGGATTGAAGAGAATCTCCTAAGGATTGAAGAGAATGTGTGGAAATACCCAGTACAGAGCCTGAAGTGAGCTCTTCCAGCCACCTAGGAAGCTATCACAATAACAGAGGTGAGAAATGCTGAGAGCAGTAGAGGACAGCAAGGCGTGTGAGGAGATAGAAATGTCAGAATTTGGTGACTGGATAGGGCAGGTGATGGGCAAGAAGGTAGAAGCCAGGGTGACGCCCAGATTTCTGGCTTGGGGACAGGGGTGGATGGTGGCACTGTTTACTGATACAGGGGACACAGGAGCCGTAGATCTGAGGAAAGAGGCAACGGGTTTGGTTTTGGCCAGGCTGAATTTTTGATGCCTATGGAGATGTCTAATTATATGGCTCTGGAGCCCAAGAGAGAGGTGTGTGCCAGAGATAAGAGGATGAGTAGTCAGCTGCGTGCAGGGTGCTTTAGTTGAAGTCCTGGGAGTGGTTGGAATCCCCTGGGGATTAGCCCTGGAAAGAGTGTTAACTGTGATCTCGGACAAAAGGTAACAATACTGAACAATGGAAGACATGGCATTTGCTGAGTCCCGCTCCACACAATCTTCCTTGCTACGTGGGGACAGATGAGGGTGGGGGAGTTAGCATTTCAGTTAACTTAGCCCCTTTTTTTGTAGGACTTGCAGTATGGGAGAAAGCTCTAGTTACAAAGCACAACAGTGAAAGAGCTATTACTCATCCTGTAGGCTTTAGATCTCATGTGTACGTATTAACACTCATAGCCGATTGCCTGGCACTGATCAGTACTGCAGACGGGGGTGCTATTTTAGCCAAAAGAGCATCGGAAGGAGGACTCCTGGTTTGAATGTTGCAAAATATGACGTTGATATTCTTGTGTGTGGGGGGGTGGGGGGGGTTGGTTAAAGCTCAATGTGTGAAGTACGGTAAGAATGCAAGAGATTCAAGGACGTGGTGTTAGGAAGCAGGACAAGCTAGGGCTGGCGATCTGACGTGCTTTTGATTAGTGTGGTCATGTACATTTGGAGGTGAGCTAAAGATTATTTCGTCAGTTCATTAGCAGGAAACCCTCAGTATTGAAACAAGTTTAGCTGGAAGGGGACCTGGCTTAGTAATCAGGTGTTGCTTTCCGGGTGGGATCAGCTATGATGCCTTCTGGGGTCTCAGTAGGAGACTGTGGGGAAGGGACTCTGGGAATTTGGACGTACACGTGTGCTCAGATCCTGGCTCCCTAGTGTGCAAACTGTGTGACCTGGGGGGATATGCCTAACCTGGTAAGTCCCACTTTTCCTCACCTGTGATGGAGGGGACTCTGATAGTGTTCACTGGGACCATATAAGATTGGTAGCAGAGCGAGGGTTTGCCTGCGGGGGCCAGCGAATCACACCAGGCTTTGGGTGGGACTCTGCCGGGGTGAATGTGAGGCTGCTGTCAGAGGGGAGCAGGGAAGGACTGAGGGGCAGGAGACAGGCCCAGTCACTGGGCACAGTGCTGTAGTTCAGATACCAGCCAAGTAGGTCAGGGACGAGCTTTAGTATGGAAGCTGGAGGATGATCAGGAGACCAGGACAGAATAATAAAAAATAAGGTAACGTGAAATGAAAAGTAGTGCTATAAAAAATAGTACTGGGTTAAATACGAATGCAAGGTATTCTTTCCGTCTTGTAGGTGGGGATACTGAATACAGACAGCTTAACTAGCTTGGCCAAGGCTCAGCTCGGAAGCGGCCAAGCTGAGATTTGAACCCAGGTCTGTCTGACTCCCAAGCCCGTGCCCTCTGCTCGGCTGCTGCCCCCACAGACACTGAGACGCATGGACCTGGTGGTGGTAAAGGGGAGCTGCAGCCGGGACCCTCCTGTGTCCAAGGACCCTGAAGCCCCTAGGATGCAGCCTCGGGCCCAGCAAGCCTGGTCAGAGCCTGGTCAGGGAACTCGAGGGAGAAGGGGGGAGCCTGGGGATACCAGGCAGGGCTGATGCCTGGCTGCTGAGCCACTGTCCTCGAGTCCCCTCTCCCAGTGTTGAGGGGAGACCTGAGAGGAAAACGGACAGTCTCACGAAATGACTGGTTCCTTCCTACTAAGCAGGTTTTATAGTCCCAGGTGTATTCTAGAGTGGCTTTTTGATAGCTCACTAATGATGGATAGATTGCGGCCCACATAAAGTTGCCGTGCACTAAGAGTGGGATCCATTACGTTGCGTTGACAACAGGCTGGATCTGGGTAAAGCCCGTGGAGAGGCTCCTCTTTGCCTCCGAGTCTTTGTGATTGTGAGCGCCCGCTTCCTCGAGCTCGCGTGGCGCTCTGTCCACCTCCCCGTACAGTGAGAGCATCTTCCAGAGGCAGGGCAGCTTGGGCCCAGGACTGCTGCTCCAGTTCTACCTTCTAGCTGGGTGACCGCAGGCTTCTTTAGTCTCTGGCCTCCATTTCCTCAGTCTCCCTAGAATGAAGGCTTGAAGATTGGCTAAGGCGATTGCACTTCCAAATTTATTATAATACCAAACAAATGTTATTATTCAGAATGAGGAGAGAACTTCTTTCCAGATTTTCTTCTAAAAGACCTCTTCAGGGGCACCTGGTAGCTCAGTCGGCTGAGTGTCCGACTTCGGCTCAGGTCACGATCTCACAGTTTGTGGGTTCGAGCCCTGCGTCGGGCTCTGTGGTGACAGCTCAGGGCCTGGAACCTGCTTCAGATTCTGTCTCCCTGTCTCTGTTCTTTCCCTGCTCCTGCTCTGTCTCTCAAAATAAATAAAAACGTTAAAAATAAGGAAAGAAAGAAAAAGAAAGAAAGAAAGAAAGAAAGAAAGAAAGAAAGAAAGAAAGAAAGAAAGAAAAAGAAAGAAAGACCTCTTCAGGGGCGCCTGGGTGGCTCAGTTAAGCATGACTCTTGATTTCAGCTCAGATCATGATCTCATGGTTTATGGGTTCAAGCCCCACGTTGGGCTCAGCACCGACAGCTCGGAGCCTGCTTGGGATTCTTCCTCTCCCTGCCCCTCCCCCACTTGTGCTCTCTTTGTCTGTCTCTCAAAATAAATCAATAAACTTTAAAGAAAAATAAAATAAAATTTAAAAGACCTCTTCAGATGACTGAATCAAATATAGTAAAAAGCACTTTGGGTTAGAAACCTGGAGGTGTTGTGTTTCAGTTCCGGCTCTGCCACTAGCTGCGTGGCCTTGGGCAAGTCTCCCGTTTCTTTGTTTACAGAGTGTGTGTGTGTGTGTGTGTGCGCGCGCGTGCGTTCATGCACACACGGTGATGACTCCTTCCTGGGCCTGGCCAGACTGGGTATGAAGATACAAGGCCGCTCCGTGGCTGTCTGGAATCACTCTTCTGACAGCAGCTGGCCCCAGCTAAAGCAAGACGAATCCTGCTTCTCTTGGCTATAACTTTGTATTCCTACAACTATCTCCTTCTATACTTTGCCTGTTAAACAAAAGTTCCTGCATGTTAACTGCTTTGAGTTTTCCCAAAGAATAGAGTTGTCACGGAAAGATCACAGACTTTTTGAATCTGATCAACTTGATTTCAAATAACTTTACTGTTTCTTAGCTGTGTGACTTTGGCCCTGGGACTCTACGTCTCTGAGCCTCTATTTCCCTGCAGCGTTGCTGTGAGAATTCAGTAGATCGTAGCTGCAAAGCACATAGCACAGGACATGTGTTCCACAAATGGTAGTTTAGAGGAAACTTTTCTTACTTGTTAAAGGCATTTTGTTTCTACAGGAGAAGTTGGTTTATCTGGCAATCTGTCAGCCACATATCTGTTAACTAATATTCCTGCAGTTCACATATGTCATAGTAATCAAGCTTCTTGATGGTATTTTGGAAAGTATTTATTGAGCTTCCACCCCGCTACATATGGGAATAGTGACTAGACTAAAGGCATGGTCTTCATCCTGAACAAGCTCATAATCAAGTGGGGGAGACAGAAGAATAAATAATAATAATAGCCCACCGTGTTTGCCTGGCACTTCACATTCTTTAACTGGGGTAATCTTCACAACAGCCCTAAGGCAGAGGCACTCCTATTAGTCCCATTTTGCAGGTGAGCAAACTGAGACACAGAGAGGTACGCACATTGTTGAGCTAGTAAGTAGCGGCAACACTGGGCTTTGTACCGCTGCTGGCTGTCGGCCGCAGCATCCGTGTTCTTAGCTTTCATAATGTACAGTTCTTAACTACGTATTCTCTGGAATACAAGAGAGCTCCAAACTTAAAGACACAGGTGATATTACAACCTGATAGAGATGTGCTGTAGAAAGTTTAGATGCCGCAGCCATGGGAGCACAGAGGACCAGAGTGGCCATTCTGTCTGGAGGGTGATAAGCCAGGAAAGGATGCTCAGAGGGAACCTGTGAGCTGGGTCCTAGATGCTCAGTAGCGGCTCTGCTGGCAAAGAAGGGGAGGGGCTGATGGAGGCGGATGGGAAACACTGTGAGGGTGTAGAGGAGAGACAGTGGGACAGAGGGGAGGGAGGGGACAGAAATGAGGCAGCGGCTCTAGCAGGTGAGGGCTAGCCTGCCAGAGAAGGAGGGCCTTTTAAGCCATGCCAAGGGTTTACACGCGAGTGGTCCGATACCACTCCATGGGAGTAATTAATGGCATTTCTTTTCGACTATTCAAGGAAACCCAGGGTAGTCATCAGTGATAAAACGAACAGAGTTTTTGTTTTTGTTTTTTGTTTTTCAGTTTGCACTTAAGTGTCTGGAACTGGAATGCTTCAAAAGCCAGGGAGTGGTGAAGTGGGTGAGCATGTAGTGGCAGGTACAGGTCCTTCCGTGGGGCCTGTGGTCTCCCCACTAGCCAGTGGGCTGAGAAGCGTACTGGGATACCCTTCCAAATATCCTCCAGTTCAAGATATTCCATGTCTGAGTTTAAAAACCTGAGTCATGAGCGTCACCCCAGCCAGACAGCAGTTCTTACTTTTGCTAATGCTGTGAAAGTCACCGCGCGAGTCGAGTGTGTATCTGTATGAGACAGTGGACAACGCGTCCAATTCCTATGAACAGTAAGGGGCTTGAGGAACGACGTTACGAAGTCTCATGTTGGCTCCGTGAATACCGGTCAGCGAGGGGAGCTCCCAGGTCCCCTTCCCACCCCACCTCCCCTTCCTGCACTCCCTAAACCGTAGGCTGTGCTATCTCCCACACCACCGAAGCCGCCCCTCTCACCTTCACCTGCATCCAGTCACTGGGTGCCCTCGAACCCACCTCTGCCTCACTTCCCAGCCCAGCCCAGCCCGGGCCTTCAAGACTTTGACAGCCCCGAATCTTCCTGCGTCTGGTCTTGTTTTTTCCAAACCATCCTCCTCATGCAGATGACTGGTATGGGTGCCCACCACCCCCAGGTTGAAAATCCACCAGTGGCTTATGGGATCAAGTATAAATAGAAGACATTTTGTGATCTCCTCTGCTCCTCTAGCCTCTCGTTCCCAGGTGGGCTCATCTCCCCCCTTGAACTATCCCTGTGTCACTGGGCCCGTCATGGAGGCTACAGCCATCATCCAGGGGCTTGATGGCCCCAGATGTATCTCCCGAGCTCCAGACAGACATTTCCGGGGGCCACAGAGCCTCTCCAGCTATGCGCCCCCAACCTCCTCTGTCTGGATCACCATCTCCGCCGGGCCTCCTGAGACCTCTCTCCTCTTCCCTTCCCTGGGAATACCACCACCATCACCTAGACATTCGGGAGCTGTCCTCATGCTCCTCTCTCCCTCACCTACTCACCCAGTTCTGTCGATTTTACCTCCAAAATATTCTCAAACCTGCCTTCTCCCCCTTCACCCCTCTGCCAGCCTCTGTTCAGGCTCCTCCTCTCTGCTCCTGACCTCTGCCCCCTCCACGCCATTTTCTGTGCAGTAGCCAGAGGGATGTTTCTAAGGACGCATCCAGTTTGGCTGTTTCCTTCTCAGAACCCTGCAGTGACTCTCCATTACTTCAAGACATTGTCCAGACTCCCTAAAATGAAGTTCAGGGTCCTTCCCTGTCAGGCCCCACCCCATGCCTAGCCGTGATCTTTTTCCCTCATCTTCCTCACATCCTTCCCTCGTTCACTATAGATATGGGCTCTGGAACCCGCCTGTCTGTGTTTAAATCCTGACTCCGTATCCTGTTGACTGTGTGACCTTTGGCAAGCTAATTAACATCTCTGGGGCCCCATTTCCTGAACCGTAAAATAGGGTTGTGGAGAATTAAGTGAGATGATAATGTAACATGCTTGTGCTTAGAACAGCGCCTGACCCACGAGCACCTCACTGGTGCGATTTCCAGCACTCTGCCCATTTCACTGCTCTCTGTTCTGCAGCTGTGGGAACGGTTTGTGGTTGCCCAGACTGGTCTGTCTTTCCCCTGCTTTCATTAAGACCCACCGCAGCAGGACGATACCTGCACGGTTCTTCCTCTTGGTGTCACCTGTCTGCCTCCCACGCTGCCCCTTCCTGTCTGGCGCTGGGGACCGCCTCGTCCTCAGCTGACTCAGCGATCACCTTGAACACTGGGAGTAGGGATTTGCCCTGAGAGCGAGGCTCAGTCCGCGGAGGTTGGAAGGGGCCGGTCCCTGCACGCATGCGCTCTGTGACATCTGCTTGTCTTCCAGAAGCTGTTTTACCTGTGCCTGTGACACCAAGGGTCTCCGTTGCTAAGATTGAATGCAGACCCACCTGAGTGACAGAGGACCGCTCCAACCGGCTTCGACTTCCCTGGTGTTGCAGACACAGTGTTTCTCCAGCAACTGTCCTCTCAGCTGCCCTCGCTGCTAATGATGTTTTGTGGCTTAGTATTCCAGTTGCTGAATTTCTCTCTCAAAATATTTTAGCTTGCTTCCCCCAGATGCCCAGCTGACTTCCTCAAGTGCATCATAAATCTCCAATCCAGATCTCCTGCTCTTGGAGATCTTCCCGCTGCACTCCTCACGGTGGCACAGCATAAACTGTCCGCTGATGAATGTCCCTTGTGTGTTTGTAACACAGCCTTCAACTCCGGTGATATCAAGATAAATCAATGTTCAGAACCTGTTAGATGGCAGAAGCCAGGGACCTTAGTGTGACCTCTTTATTTTATAGGTGAATACAACAAAGCCCAGGAGGTTAGGTGACTGTCTCAAGGTCACACCATCAGAAATGACCTGACTAAATTGGGGCTAGAAATCAGATTTTCTGCTTTTTTTTTTTATTTCAGTTTTCTTCCTAACTCACCAAAAAGCCATTTATTTGCGTGTTTTTATTAAAAATTTTTAGGGGCGCCTGGGTGGCGCAGTCGGTTAAGCGTCCGACTTCAGCCAGGTCACGATCTCGCGGTCCGTGAGTTCGAGCCCCGCGTCAGGCTCTGGGCTGATGGCTCAGAGCCTGGAGTCTGTTTCCGATTCTGTGTCTCCCTCTCTCTCTGCCCCTCCCCCGTTCATGCTCTGTCTCTCTCTGTCCCAAAAATAAATAAACGTTGAAAAAAAATTTTTTTTAAAAACTTAAAAAAAACTAAGGTGCCTGGGTGGCTCAGTCGGTTGAGCGTCCGACTTTGGCTCAGGTCTTGATCTCATGGTTCGTGAGTTCGAGCCCCGCATTGGGCTCTGTGCTGACAGCTCGGAACCTGGAGCCTGCTTCGGATTCTGTGTCTCCCTCTCTCTGCTCCTCCCCTGCTCATGCTCTGTCTCTCTCTGTGTCAAAAATAAATAAACGTTAAAAAAATTAAAAACAAAAACATTGCAGTAAAATATGCATAACATAAAATTTACCATCTTCACCATTTTTAGGCGTATAGTTGAGTAGCATCGTCTCCAGAACTCTTTTCCTCTCCCCACACTGAAACTCTGTGCCCACTGAACACTAACTCTCTACTTCTCCCTCCCCTCAGTCTCTGGTAACCACTCTACTCTGTATCTATGAATTCTGACTCCTCTAGGTACTTTATGTAAGGGTGACCATTCAGTGTTTGTCCTTTTGTGTGATGGCTTATCTCCCTGAGCATAATGTCAGGGTTCATCCATGTTGTAGTAGGTGTCAGAATTTCCTTCCTTTTTATGGCTGAATGATCTTCTATTGGACGGGAATAGCACAATTTGTCCATCCCCTCATCTGTTGATGGACACTCAGGTTTGGCTATTATGAGTCATGCTGATACGAACACGGATATACAAATATCGGTTCACCGAGAAGTATTCCTTGTACATTTACACTTAGAGACCCTTGCTGCTGCCCACCCTTGCCACACTCCTCTGTTTTTTTTCTTTTTTCCTAATGGAAAGTTTGGAAAATACAAAAAGGCACAATGAAGAGTATAGAAGTCATGGATTTTTTTTTTTTTTGGTGATATATATTTACAGGATGTTATATTCATGCTGCCCATAATTTTAAAAGTTTTATACATCCTGAGAGAGAATTTTGACAGATAGTCCCATCTATGTGGTAGGGAGAACAACGTGGAATGTATTTAAGGAACCGAGAGCGTGAACACGGAATATGACCTTGGCCAGCCCTAGTCTTTCAGAGAGGAGTTCATTCCAAGTATGATCTTACCATAACAGTCTACTGAGGGAGCTCTTTGTGGTGGTGCTTCCTTAAGACCATTATTAGTAGAGCGGGTTACTGCTAAAAGTCGGAATTTTGAACTGGGGTCTTTTCCCAGTCACATTTCTCAGATATCCACTAGGGGGCAGTAAAAGACACATAAATTTTCCCTTAGGCCGGATGAGTAGCAAGCGGTCAGGCCACCACATCCTGTTTGCATCTCTTTCAACTACCCATGCATAGTTACAAGATAATGGATTTCACGTCCAACAGCAGCCCTGGGTAAAACTGGAGATACCATCAGCTGTAGCCTACGTGCCGGTCTTCCTCGCGTTCAGGCTAACATCAATGCAGAAAACTTCATTCTCTAGGTTGGTCCCAGATTGTATTTTTCTTTAATTCACATTGGTTCAGCGATTCTCAAGCTAAGGGAACATCAGAATCACTCGTCATGTTTTTCCAAAATACACATGCCCAGGTCTCATCCCAGATCTATTAAATCAGACTCTCTCTCGGGCTGAGGCCTAGTTATAGACTGTATTTTTATTCCGGTCCTCGAGTTCACTAAGAACCAGTGCATTAGCTCTTGACTCTAATAACCGGAGAGAAAGGGCCACCCTTGAGTAAAACCTCGGAGGAGAGTGAATATGAATTCTGGAAAATCTCTTTCCCTTTTAAAAATAGAAGTCACTGAAGGATCTGGTGGCTATGGGAACCCCACTTGGAAGAGCTATGAGGCTTTCCCATAGACTGTGCCTCTATCGTTAGAAGCTAGGAACCTGAGAGAAGCTCTGGAACTGGGGAAGTCCTGGCAAACTCAGCATCTGTGGTTACAGCTCCAAGAAGGCCGTGCTCGGGGGCCAGCCCCCTTATTGTACAGCCAGAGTTCAGATCCCAACTGTCTGCCACATGAAGAGAACCTTCCCTATAGTATTCGGGAGAAAGAGGCCTTTAGTTTTATGTTGTAGAGGTAAATTGGCATAGAGAACCTGAGGTGAGGTCAGACAGCCTCCATCTCCTCGGAACCATCCCACCAGCCAGTTAGGTCAGCTTTCCAGTTTGAATTATGGGAGGACTGGATGGCATTGATCTCTGAGGATCCTTCCAGTTCTAAAATTTCAATGATCCCATTAGTATTAATAATCATGATTTGTATGGTCCTATTCTGGCAAAGAGCAGAAGAAATATTCAGTAATGCAATGAATGACAGAGACTATTGACCACGTAGTTTAATTTATTTAAGGCATATACACTGAATTCAAAGGAGAAAATATTGCTCCCGATAATATATTGAACTGTTAGTATCTTTGGCATAGTAAAAGCTTTCCAGAGGGAAAAATTATCCATCGCTGCAAACTTGACATTTTTCACTTCCTGATCCATAACTGCCATTTCTCCAGCATGCTTGTATTTACTGTGAAGGGCCAAATGTATGAATGTTTTGGATGAATATTAAATAACTACATAAACGTCAAGGTCACAGTTGCAAGAAAGGCTCAGTGGAGGGCCCTGGGAGGCTTGCATTGATCTCTCATGAACTTCCATTCTCGAATCCTGCTGACAAGGGGAAACAATTGATGTGGACCATTATTAAGGTTTTAAGTGTTTCTCCATTGTTAAAGATCTTTTACAAGCCCGGAGTAACCGATAGTGCCCAAGGAATTGGCAAAAGCTTCACTTAGAAATATAGGCTGGCCAGAGAGATAAGTACAACCCAGAGTGCAGATGTCCTGGGCTGAGCTTACACAGCAAAGGTGGAGGGCTGGGGCGAGCCCAGTGCTGGGGCCCGCCACCTCCTCGGCCCCCCCAGGCTCGGCTCTGAGTTACAGAGTTCAGAATGGAAGGCCTGCTCTGGGGTCCGGCACATCACAAGCTGCAGAGAAACCGGCTGCCCCTTTCACATCCACCCCCGCGTTTCCTCCAGCTCCCCTCCCCCAGCGCGCCATTCAGTCCACAGCTGCACAGAGGACCTGACAAGTGTCCGGGGGAATTGGGTGCATATGAATTATGCAGACCTGCAGATCCAGACTGACTGTCTGGACTGGTCAAGTGCCCTGGATAATTATGTGAATGTCCTGCTGACCTGGAGATGGGAAGACAGCAGACATTATGGATGGCAGAATCTAGTTTCAAAAAGATCTCCACAGACTGGAGGAGGATGGGCCCAGTCTACGAGATGAACTGAGTAATAGATATAAATGATGGCATGAACATTTCCCCGCACGAGCTCCCCGTTCGGTCTTAGGCTCGGCCCTTTGCACATTTTAGTTTATTTCTTTACCGCGAGCCAGTGAGGGTAGGTTTGTAGATCTCCATTTTGAAGAGGAAGAAACAGAGACATGGCAGGGTAGAGGAAGGTGCAGGTGCTGTAGAGTCCTTGATCGAGATTCCAATCCCACTTCTACCCCTCAGCTGACAAATCACTTCATCCTTAACAGTTAGGAATAGCTAGGCTTCGTGGCTGCCTTTCACGAGTCAGGTTCGGTGTGCTTAGACCTTTGCGTTCATTATCTCATTTGTTCTTCAGTGCAATCTTACTGCTATGTTACAGACTGAGGGAGTCACAGAGAACTTAAGCAACTCGCCCAAGGTCACGCAGGAAGCAGCAGGGCCATGATCGAGCCCAGGCAGTCAGATTCCAGTGCCCACACTCTTAACAACTGCTGTGCCCTCTCTGCTTCCTATGTTGTAAAAAGAGAATCCTATTCTCTGTAAGGGGTAAACTCGGTAACTAATGTGCAGTGCCTAGTGGAGTTATTTGGCACGTAATAGGCACTCATAAATGGTGTTAGCCATCCTCCTCCTTCTCCTCCTCCTCCTCGTCATCTTCCTTTTCCTCCTTACCATCATCATAGCACCATGAGTTAAATGACTTGTCTGGGGTTAGACTTCATAACTGACAAAGACCCTGGATTTGAACCTAGCTCCTGTGACTTCAGATCTGCCTGACTCTCAGTCCCCCTTCTGGAGGACAAGGCCAAGGGCAGTCCTTAGGTCACTATCTTGGTACCTAGTACAGTATTATCTCCCTGGTGCTCAGTGAATGCTCACAGAGGCAGGGCTCACTTTGTCACTCATTCACGAAACATTTGCTGAGGTCTTGCTCTGACTTGGGGGTCCAGAATATAATGCAGCCATTCTTTTTTCCCCCACCAGGTTCGAATGGTGAAAGACGGTGACCCATCCTGGAAGCCCACTTTTATTGTGAAACCTGATGGTGGTTGTCAGGGTGATGGAATCTACCTCATTAAAGACCCCAGTGACATCCGCCTGGCAGGGACCCTTCAGAGCAGGCCAGCGGTGGTCCAGGAGTACATCTGCAAACCTCTTCTTATCGACAAACTCAAGTTTGATATTCGTCTGTATGTCTTACTCAAGTCCTTAGACCCCTTAGAGATTTATATAGCCAAAGACGGACTCTCTAGATTTTGCACGGAGCCATATCAGGAGCCCAACCCCAAAAATCTGCACCACATCTTTATGCACTTAACCAACTACTCCCTGAACATCCATAGTGGTAACTTTGTCCATTCGGACAGTACTAGCACGGGCAGCAAACGAACTTTTTCTAGCATTCTTTGTAGGTTGTCTTCCAAAGGTGTTGACATCAAGAAGGTCTGGTCTGATATCATCTCCTTGGTGATTAAGACTGTCATTGCCCTGACTCCAGAGCTCAAGGTTTTCTACCAGTCGGACATCCCTGCAGGGAGGCCGGGGCCCACATGCTTCCAGGTAACCCTCGCCTGTCTCCACCTGAGTTCCCAACCTTGATGGGGCCTTTGGAGGGCTCCCAGCTTCCTGCGAGATGAGGGGTGGGGCGGCATGGCCAGAGGCCGGCAGGGGTGGGTGCTGGTGTGGTCTTTGGGGTTAAACCTGGGTCCAACTTTCTATTTGCCAGCTGTGTGACTTGAGGCAAGTTATTTCCCTTCTCTCACCTGTAAGACGAGACTACCTCCCTTAAAGGACTCTTGTAAGAATTAAATGAAATAACACACATAAAGCACAGTGCTTGCCGTTCATTTATTCATTCTCCCTTCTAGTATGTTTTACCACCTGCTTAGTAGGGGCCAGGCCCTGTTGCAGGTACTGCGGAGACAGTAAGTCAGGTCTCCACTGGCCGAGGCATAGAATTTACTAATATGAGAGACACATGGTTTACGAAGCACCTGGTATAAAGTGTCACGAGTGCTAGAGTAGAGTAAGAAATGTACTGGGCACCGTGACATTGTGGGGCCATCTAACGTCCTCTAGGTGAGAGTGAGGGTGGTCTGGGAAGGCTTCGCAGGAGGGGAAATTGGATGGAGCGGGAGATTTCTGGATTGGGCTGGGGGAGACGGTGTTCCGGGGGCAACCAGGCAATTCAAGGAACTGAAAGAGGTTCAGTGTGGTTGGCGGGTGGGGTTTGAGGCAGAGCTTGGAGGGAGATGAGGGAAGAGGAGGCCGGGCAGGTCGGTAGTAGCCAAGTCGCGGAAGGCTGAGGGGGCCCCCCAGAGGGTGGTCGCGGGGACTGGCCTGCTCAGGTTCGCACGTTACAAAGAAGAAGCCAAAGGCAGAGGGGAGAGTGGATTGGGCAAGGCTGGGAGCAGAGGCTGATGAACCGATGGCTTTCATACAAGCAAGAGGTGGTGTTCACTAGGATGAGGAAGGTCTCGGTGTGGGTGGAGAGAATAGGTCTGAGAGCCATTCTGGAAGTGGAAGGGCTGGGCTGGAGATGGGGTGGGGGGAGTGTGGTGGTGAGGGAGCAGCGGAGAGCCAACACGGACTCCCAGGAGCTCAGGCACTCGGATGGATGGATACAAACCTCAGGAAGGGGACCGGGCTTGTGTGGGGAAGGTCAGGAGTTGGACTTGACCATGCCCTTGAAGTGCCCGTGTGACATCCAAGTGGAGAGGTTGAGTGGACAGTCGGACATTTGGGCCTGGAGTTCAGGAGCGAGAGGCCGGGGCTGGGCTGGGAAGTCATCAGCATTCAGTGACTCAGGCCACGTGAGGCTGCAGGGAGGTGGGGCCTCAGAAGATCTCTGTGGGCACCACCATTCAGGCAAGGGAGAGGCGGCTCGGGTGGGGGGACCAGCAAAGGAGGTCAACAAGAAGGGGCTTGAGACATAGAAGGCATATCAGGAGGGGAAGCTCCCTAAGTGCCAAGGAAGGTGCGCCTGGAGAAGGAGCGGGCAGGGAACGGCAGCGGCGAATGCTGAGATGTCACACGGGACCAGAACTGAAAGTGCCCACTGAGCTTCGCGGTCTTCAGGGGAGTGACGGGGCAGGGGCCACGGTGTGGTGGGCTGAGCCCAGGTGGGGGCGGGGAGTGGGAGTGACAGCAGAGGGTTTTCTCAGGGCATCTGTCTGTGAAGTGGGTGGTGGGGAAGCTGGAGTCCAGGCGCTCAGAAGACACACAGGTTCCCACCACCAGATAAATCAGAATGGGGAGCAGATAGCAAGACCCTCTGGGACCCTGTCCATCTAATCTTTAGAATTACGTGTGGCAATCGACGTATAAATAGAATACACAGAACATGTGTGTAAGCTACGGAGCAGAACAACAGAATGGTCATCCCAAACGCAACCCCCCCCCCCCCGCCCCGCCCCGCCCCACCCCACCCCACCCCGTTCAAGATTGCCAACTACTGTGCTTGTCCCGATCCCATTTTCCTACCCACCCCTGGGCTCACGTTATCTGGAATTTTATGCATATCATCCCCTTGTTTTTAAAAATCCTTTTGTGATGCACGAATGTATCCCTGAACAGTATATTGTTTCATTTCGCTTGGTTTTGAGATTTATAAAAACGCTGCTATAAAGTATACAGTCTTTTTCAACATTCTCTTCCACTGCATGTTGAGGTGGGGTGTTGGGGCTGTTTCCTGTGTATTGCTGTAGATGCCAGTGTAAATGCACACTATTTGTCTGGGCTGTTCCTCATCCTCCGTCTAAGGCGGGAGAGCAGCGGGTGGTGTGGAGCAAGGAGAGGAGATGCAGTGGGGCAGCGTCTCTAACGGATGGGCTGTTAATTCAATAGCAAGAGAGGGGGCTGGTCCCCAGGTGCAGGTGCCAGAGAGGCCAAACAGAGAGCCCCTGGGGCTGGGCACTGGTCAGCAGGGTTTCCAGGCAGGCTGGTGGGACCCTTTGGAGGGCAATTCAGGCAGTGATCAGTTCCAGGAGGGGATGGCTGTCATCTGAAGATCTGTCCTTAGGCACTTGGACCTCAGGCTTTGGGTCCCAGGTGGGATGCCCAGCTCAGCCATCCGGTAGGCAGCTTAACGCATTAGAAAGGGTAAGTGGGCAGGATTTAGAGATAGGAATAGAGAAAACGCGTCTTATCCCAAGCCATGAGAAGATTGGGGGCAGGAGATAGTTGCAACGTGGAGGCATCCAGGGGTCATCCCAGGGGACCATGTGGTCACATCTGTTTGACGGTGACAGCTATTCCAGGAGTATCATGTGGGCCCAGCATGCACAGCCAAGCCACACAGCCCTGGCACAGTGAGCGTGCAGCGGGGAGGGGCCAGGGTGGTTGTTCGCTGCCTATCCTGCTGTGGACAGGACACACGGGGCAGCCATTGGGGTGGAACCAGGGGCCCACGCTGTGGGGAATTGGAGGGCAGACAGGGAGGGAGCCACTGGTTTGGACAGATCACGTCTAGCAAACGGAACCACAGGCCCCATATCTGTTTTCCATTGCTTGACCACACTAAATGCTTCCAGACCTAGGGGCCAGGGGATGAGCCCTGGGCTGGAAGTAACATTCCAAAGGAGAAGCTCTTCCTCTTTCCAGCTATGTGACCTTGGGCAAGCTTCTTCACCACCCTGGGCCGCTGTCTCCCTGTCTGAATCGCCTACACTCACCTCCCCACCTGCCTTCTTAGGGGTAGCGTGAAGTATTATAGGTGAAAAACTTCGACAAGGCATAAAGTGTTAGGTGTTTGAAATTTGGTTTACCCTGCATTTCAGATTCACAGTGATTGAGAAAAGACTATTCTTTTTCCCTTGGGGGCCTCTCTTAGTTACTTTATTCTTATCACTTGGTAAAACACTTGTTAGTTTGGGTTTCAAATACCTAAAGTGATTTGAAACCCAGAGATTTAGGGAGAAGGTATGGTTCTGCTATCGAGTTGCTGTGTGATCTTACATAAGTCACTTAACTTCTCTGTGCCTCGGTTTCCTCACCCTCCTTACAGTGCTGTTGTCCGCCCCACACGAGATAAAGAGTACAAAGGACTTTGCAAACTATAATGTGCTGTGCAGGTATAATAAATTATTTCTTTGTCGTGAAGCCCCCTTTGCCTGTAGCCTGGGCCCGGCCCACACTGCAGCATTCCAGGACATAGACTCTAGCCAACCACATTACATTTATCTTAAACATGTGATTGTGCCCCCTTTCCAATCATAGCCACAATAACTACTTGGGAAACTGTGGTGGCCCGGAGCAGCTGCTGGCACAGCTCAGGCTGTGGGCAGGTTTCCTGTAATCTGTTGCCTAGGGAACGTGGCAACCCTGTCATTCCAGCCCGGCCCCCGTCATCCCCCAGCCACACTGCTACCCACCCCCCCCTCCGCCGCCACAACACATCCCCATGTCAGTCTTCTTGGGGGCAGCAGTGTGACTCTGGCTTCAGCAGTAAGGTCCATCTGGGGGTAGATGATTCATGTGGCAGAAAAACACATGCAGAGGAAAGGTTTTCCGCTCAGCTTTCAAAAACATTCTTTCCCAATCCTGTTGCTTGGTCTGTATCTTCCTTTAGCTCTGTGTCTAATTCTCTCCTCGGCTCATGATCCTTTCCCTTAGATGTCTGCAGGAGACACCTTTCCTAAATGCTAACGTGTTTCTCTTTCTTCTCTGTCCTCTTGACCTCCAGCTCGCCTTCAGCCCCAGGCACCCCATAGGAAGGAGATAAGAAGCAGCCTTAAGGCCACATGAGGGCTTGGGGTTTGCTCTCAGACGCCCTGGGTTTGAGCTAATAGCGGCTCCTTTTTCCAGCCACTCTAGCTGGTGAGCTTGCAAGTTAACCTTTCTTTGCCGTAAATGCTGTAAGAGGGCCTGTCACAGAGAAAGGAGTAATTAACTTTGCCTGGCCCAATCAGGGAGGGCTTCCCAGAGGAGGAGCCGTTTTAGCTGGAGCTTAAGCATGGAGAAGAATTTGCCAAGCAGAAAGGGGCAAGGGACCCCATAGTGACCTGCTTTCCCTTCCACCTCACTGGCCGCTGCTTCTGTGCCCCTCCTCTGGACCTTCAGTGTTGGGGATTCCCAGGACTCAGTGCCTGGAAAGTTCTTTTATGTACAACCACTCTCTAAATACCTCACTTAGCCCCGTGGCTTTAGGTACCAGCTATGTGCTGTTGACTCCTGAATTTTTATCTCCAGTCTTGACCTCTCCTGAGCTCCAGGCTGGTATATCCAGCTGCCCCCTTTCATTTTTTTCACCCAGACATCTAGTGGGACTTTCACATCCAACATGTCCAAAATCAAACTCTTGAATTCCCTCCCAAACCTCGTCTCCCATTGTTTTCCTATTTCGGTAAATGTACGACGTCCGATCAGTTCCACAAACGGAAAACCTGAACCATCCTGCTTTCTTCTTTTCCTCTCCTCTCTAGATCTAATACACAAGCAACGCTTGCAGATAGATCCTAAATGTAACCACGTCTGACCAGCTCCACTGCTGCCATCCCAGTCCAGGCAGGGGTCACCTTGCACTTGTACCACCTCCGTAGCCTCCTAATTGATGTCCTGTTTCCCACCCTTGCTGCTTATGGCCTATTTTTCTCACCGTAGCCAGAGTGATTCTTTCAGAACATGCCAGATCAAATTATTTCCCTTGTGCAAACTCTCCAACGGCTTTCTCGTTGCACTTGAAAGTCCTGGCTCCTTACCATGGCCTACAAGATGTGACATGACCTGTCCCTTGTCTTTCTATCTGACCTCATCGCCTACCACTGTCCCTCTTGCTCACCCCTTGCTGTTGTTCAAAAGTGACCTTTGCTCTTGCTGCTCCCTCTGCCTGGAATGCTCTTCCTTAGCTCTTCAAATGACTTACCCACTTACTTCATTCAGTCCCTATTCATGCATCCCCTCTTGAGGCTTTTGCTTCTGGTCATGATGGAACAACAAATCTGGACTTAACGGCCTTTTGAAAATGACTAGAAAGCTGGACAATGTCCATGAAATAAGTGGTTTCAGATTTTGGACAACAGACATCTCAGCACTGTGATCCCTGAGGAAGTGGGGGATGGAACTGAGGTGAGTCCTACGGTTGCCACAACTTCCTGTCTGGGAGCAATCTCCTGGATATGGATGCGGGGAGGAGCCTGAACCAAGCCCTGTGACCTCAATGAGCTGAAGAGTTGGAGATCAAAGTTGGGGAAGGCTGAGGTATCTGGAATTCTGTGGACAGAATTCTGAAAAGGAGGGAGCTGAGCAGGGAATGGGCTCCAGAACCTGCAGAGACCCCTGTGTTGTTACTGAGTGCTAGGCCACCATGTGTGGAGTGTGGGTCAGTCAAGCTGGGCAAAGAGTGACCGGTGAACTGATAAGCGAAACAACTTCCGGTGCCCACACAGAGCAGGGAGAGATGTTTATACTCCAAGTAGCCAGTGTGGCTCATCCTTGGTGGTCATCAGGAGCATTCAGTGGAGGTTCCGGAGAAGTTATGCCTTAATGGACTGACTCTTACCTGGAATGAAAGTTGCTCTAGACCTACCCTAGTGAAGTTTAAACAATAGGCCTTGGGGGCACCTGAGTGGCTCAGTTGGTTAAACATCTACTCTTAATTTCGGCCTAGGTCGTGATCTCACGGTTCATGGATTCAAATCCTGCAACGGGCTCCATGCTGACAGCATGGACCCTGCTTGGGATTTTCTCTCTCCCTTTCTCTCTGCCCTCCACCTCCCCCTCAAAATAAATAAATACACATAAAAAATAGGCCTTGGAGGTATCAAACTAATCTGCAAATAACTGCCAAAAAAGCCTAGCACTTTTTAAAAAACAAAACCTAGACACTCAGCATTGTAATGTTCACAGTGTCCAGCATCCATTCCCATCCAGCATTCAGCATCCAGGCATTCCACAGAGCAGGTAAGGCAATCCATACCAAGGGAGGAAACCAATACAAACAGACCCAGAGTTACCAGCAATGATGAAACTAGTAGGGGAAGGATGTTACAACAGCTGTTATAACTATGCACGACATTTTAAAGGGAAATATGAGCTTAATGAAGAAGAAAGATGGAAGCTATTAAAAAGAACCACATGAACTTTCAGCAGAGAAAGATACAAAATATGAAATGAAAAATTCACTGAATGAGATTAGCAGATTAGACACTGCAGAAGAAATGGATCAGTGAACTTGAAGACACAGCAATAGAATAGAGAAAATGACAGGAAAAATAAGTGAACAGACCCTCACTTATCTCTGGTACAATATCAACATGTGTATAATTGGAGCTCCCCGAGCAGAAGAGACAAAGAAGATGCAGGAAGACTTTTTTTTTTTTTTTTTGGAGAAATAGCCCCAGATTTCCAAATTTGAGAAAAAACTGGAAATCTGCAATCCAAGAAGCTCAAGAAACTCCAAGGAGGACACACACACACACACACACACACACACACACAAACACATCAAAGCTTAACAGAATCAAATTGTGGAAAACCAGTGATAAAAAAAAAAAAATCTTATGTTCAGAGGAACAAAGAATAACCAAAAAGTTATTCTGATCAGAAACTGTGGAAGCCAGAAGACGATGGGATGACAAGACCTTCCCTAGTTATCCTTCTAAACCACCAACCCTCCCCTCCACCTACCATATCACACTCATTTGTCTTGTTCACTGGTTTATCCTCAGGGCCTAGAATAGTACTGAGTCTTTAGTAGGTGCTCAGTAAATATTTCATCAGTAAAGTTGTCTTCCAGGCAGAAGAGTATAAAGGAGAAAGCAGTAAAGCATCCTAGAACTACTAATAGTTCAGCACAATTACAGCCCAAGATGTGCAGGGGGGGAGGGAGAGGAAATAAGGCTGGAATGTGAGACAGATGTCAGGTCATAGAGGAATTTGTAGGACATGCCGTGGACCTAGGCCTTCCTTCTGCAGGCAGGGATTTTAGGCAGAGGAATGCTAATACTCTGTTTGCATTTTAGAAAAATTACTCTGGCAGCCCCTTGTGCCAGGTGAACTAGATGTGTGAGATCGAAAGCAGGGAAATGAATGGGAAAGCTATTAAATTAGTCCAGGTGAGAGCTGGTGCAGACCTGATCTAGGCCAGGAGCGGTGAGGATGGGCCAGCTCTGGAAAGCTCTTCAGGAGGCAGAATGTACACGAGTTGGGGAGCAGCTAGATGTAAAAGATGAAGGAGAAAGTTTTAACTTGTGTAATTGGGTGGATAAGGAATACAGGAGGCAAAGTCGATTTTAGAGAAAGGTGCTGTATTAATGATCAATTGGCTGTGTAATAAATTACTCCCAAAGTAATAGTTTAGCGGCTTAAACTCACAAACATTTATTATCATTCAGTGTGTGTGGATCGGGAATCTAGGCTTCGGGGACTCCCTCTGGTTCAGTCTCCTACAAGGCTGCAATGACTATAGTCACCTCAAGGCCTGACTGGGGAAGAAGCCTGGGGGTAGGCCTCAGCACCCCCTGGCTGTTGGCTGGAGACATTAGTTCCTTGTCACCTGTGCCTCCAGGAGGGCAGTCCACAACGTAGCAGCCAGCTTCCCTCAGAGTGTGTGAGCAAGAGAATAAGAGAAGGCCTTCCAAGATGGAAGCCCTGGTCTTCTTATGATATGATATTGAAAGTGACATCCCATCATTTCTGCCCTATGCTGTTTTTTAGAAATAAGTCACTAGGTGCAGCTCACACTCAAAGGAAAGGGATTACACAAGGGCATGATTGCCACGAGGTGGGGGTCATTGAGACCATTTTAGAGGCTAGTGAGTTTGGATAGTAATACTGAGTTTGGATATGTTGAATTTGAGGACTCTGGGACCTCCCAGTTGGGACTACTCTGGATACAGATGGGTGTGTAGTTCTAGGGTTCAAGAGAGAATCCCCCCTCATTGGAACATAGCTTGGACCTTGGCATGAGTTTACAAGTAACGGTGCAGGATCCTTTTCTTCCCAGGTTGTTTTGGAAGCTTCTAAAAGGGCTGAAAGACAGATAACTTTGAATCCCCAGGGTACCCCTCGAGTAGGAGGTGTGCAACACATAATTGCTTGCATCAGGGCAGAGTATCATGTGACTGAAAAGTCCTCTCTCTCCTTTTGACAATTCTTGCTCTGCCACCAAACTGGAGGGAGGTTTTCTCCTTTCTAAGCTGCTTTTATGATCTGCATAAAGTGGCTGTTAGACTAAATTCGTAGTTTAAAAAATATATATATGTGTGTATATATATATATATACATATATATATGTATATATATATGTACATATATATATATGTATATATGGATCTCCAGAGAAGAAAGCTTTATATATATATGCATATTATATATATTATACATTATATTTTATACACACACACACACACACATATATGTATATATATAAAGCTTTCTTCTCTGGGGATCCAGTATATGAGATAGGTAAAAGTGGCTTTGATCTAGCCTCCCCAGTGCTTCCCCAGAAAAGAACCCCATTTTGAAAAACACTGGACCAAATTCCTGATTTTTTTCCAGCTCTATTCCAGAATTTTATGACAAGATCAACTCTAAGCTCCTCCCAGTTCCGTTATTCTGTTTATTGAGATCCACTGGTGCTACATATTTCATTGAACTTTTGAAAAGAAAATCAATATTTCCTTGAATTCATGAAAAAAATATAATAATGACCTTTATTAAATACTTACTATGTTTCAGGCACTGTGCAAAATATTTTACATTGCATTATCTTTATTTGGTCTTGGCTCCCCACTATTTATTGGATTGTAAGCTCCATGGGGTCAGGGACCTCGTCTAGTCCACTGCTATATTTCTAGAAGGTAGAATAGTTCCTGGGATATAGGAAAGCACTCAATAAATATTTTTTTGAATTAATGAACTAAGGTAAGTACTATTCTTATTCCCATTTTACAGATGAAGAAACTGGGGCTTAGAGTTGCTAAGTAACTTGACCATAGTTATGCACATTAAAGGCAGAGCTAGGATTTGAAATGAGCTCTTCTGGACTCGAAAGCCACATAATGCCATTTCTTGTTGGTGGGATCAGTAGGAAACTGCAAAGGGAGCTGTCACATATTGAGTACCTCCCACATGATGAGCCTAGTCATAGGTGCTTTTTGCTTCCGTCATCAGCTACTCTGCAAGGTAGCTGTCATCAGCTCTCATTTTTCATGAGGTATATGAAGCTCAGAGAGGCTATGCACTGCACCTAGAGTTGTCTAGCTAGTGCGAGAAACAGAGGTAGGATTGGAGCCAAGTATTTCTGACTCCAAAGCATTTCTGTACAAGACCCTACATATTCAACGACATGCACCCAAGTTTAGGTTCTAGAAAATACCATGCCATTGGTGGGTGCAGATCAGTATGGCTGTTGAGGTTTTGCCTTCTCCAGCTTTCCTATAGCTTTATTTTCAGGAAACCACTGTTCATTGAACTGAAAGAGCCCACCAAGCTGAGAAAGAGCGAGTCCAAGCTTCTAAGATGTAGCAGAAAGCAGCTGATGACTAAGGATGATAAATGCAGGCACCACAGCCCGCTGTTCTCTGTAGCCTCATCAACACCACATGCCCCAGCCCCAGTCTGCAGTTAGACTGATGATGTCACCAGAGTCTTCTAAAGGCCTCATCACTCATAGCCACTTGCCATATATTATTAAGTGGATCTATAATGCATGTAACATTTTCTACTGAATTTCCATTCCTTTCTTTTCATGACCAGGGAAAGAAAAATAGAGCAAGGGTGACTTTTTCCAACTTCTCATCCTCATTGCCCTTCACTGAAGAATAACCTCATCCTGAATTACCCCCAAAAATGGTCATTCGGGCTCTGATTTCATCAATAAGAATGAGGCTACAGTTGGATAATTACCGTCTGACTAATGCACATTCTATATAGACAAGTAAATGGGTTTCCCTTCATCTTTTCTGCTTGATCCACAGAGGAGGGGATACAGCTGTATCTTTTTCTTTTTCTCTCCTTTATTCTCCACTTTATTTTTTGAAACTTTGGGACTGTGTCAATTATGTCAGAAGCTTTCTACCTTATCACCACCTAGAGAGATAAGGAGAGTCCTCCCGAGAATCTGACGTCCTTGTGGTTTGAGTCTGAATCTAATTAGAACCAGTGATTTTGAGGATCCGGAGATGTTATTGCAGGTGAAGGGTTGTTTCAGGCAGAGGGAAAGATGCACAGGGTAGCTTACCCCATCCTAGGGCTTGTGAGGAACTGGAGGAAGCCAAAGACGAAGCCTCACCTAAAGCAGCACGCTGGATGGAAGGGAGGGTGTCAAGGACACATGGTGTTGGGGTTAGCCTTGGGTGTGGGTCTGTGCAGTGACACAGCACTCCGTGCTCAGAAGGGCTCCGTGCTTGGTTTAATGCTCTGCTGCCACCATCATGAAATTGTCAGTACTTTTTGAACAAGTCTCCCCCTCCCCACCGTGTTTTCATCCTGCACTGGATCCCACAAATTCTGGAGCCAGCCTTCTGTGGGTATGAAATCCAACTCTGTCACTTACTCGCTAGGCGAGCTTGGGGAAATCCATTGGCCTTTGTGAGACTCAGTTTCTGCTTTTGGAAAATGGAGAGCAGGATCCTTCCTTCAAACACACCATCATGAGGACTAAACGAGATTATGAATAATTGATGAATCGTGGAGTAATTGGTGCCTAATAAATATTCCCTTTCCTTAGCTAAGGAGCGTCTTTCAAAATCACTGGGGTGGGGAGCAGGGGCATTGTTTTTCAAAACTAGTTTGCCTGGGTTCTACTCTGAAAGATTCTGACTTGTAGGTGTGAGCTGGGGGATATGTGGTGGTTTTGAAAGGGCTCCTTAAGTGATACTGATGGACATCTGAGGTTATGAAAGGTAGCCTTGGGTTTTCAGAGATCTAGCTAAGAAGCAGCTTAATAGAGGAGAGCAGATGGAGAGGGAGAAATTGATGGGCACTACTGATCCTCAACATAATAAAAAACCTGTTAAGGAAGAAAGAGGTCACCGATATTGCTGAAATGCACCAGAAGAACTCATCCCATCATCAAGGTTCCTGTGAAATTTTCTGCTGTCCATTTAGCCTGACAAGAACACCCAGGGGCAGAGGGGCCATGGACAAGAGAAGCCAGGGTCAAGGCTCAGGTTGGGGGCCAAGTTTGAACTTATTGTCACCTTAATGACCCTAACACCATACTTGATTCCTGAAAAGAAATTGTAGCTAGAGGGAGTAATCTTGAATTATGTGTATCCTACCCAGATTCTAGGCTTTGACATCCTTCTGATGAAAAATCTGAAGCCTATTCTCCTGGAAGTAAATGCAAATCCCAGCATGAGAATCGAACATGAGCAAGAAGTAAGTATTTAGAACGCCTCGTTGAATATATTGCCATACAACTGCACGTGCCCTCTCATGCTGTTCACTCGGCTAAACAAGGTTCAGCATTCTCAGATTTGCACAGTGAACTTCTGTTCCAGTCTAAATAGTTTCAGTTTTGTGGAGCTCTGAACAGAGTCTATAAATATAAGACCTCTCCGACCCCTGGTAACTTCTCAGCATGCCATTCTTCCAATTTTTAAGGTCTGCAGACATAGAGGCAGCTGAACCTTTCCATCAGTTTTGACGTGAACTAATTAGTTAGCCTCAGGAGATGAACTAATTGAAATTCTAGGAATATGATTTAGCCATGTCGACATACTCGAATCACTAACATAAATAGCACATTCAACAGTGGTTAGTGCATAAAAAAAGACTGGAAGGAAACACACCAAATACTAATATTGTGTTTTGGGGGGAGTATGTGGATTTCTTTTATTTTCTTAACCCCTTCTATATTTCCAAGTTTTCTACAGCGAGCATGTATGATTTTGATAACTAGAAACACATAGTGCTCCTTATGTATGTATTTCCCCTTTACATATTTTGTTGATTTGTTAAAGGAAACTGACACTGTAAAAGTAACATAAAGGGAGTCTTTAAAAAATTACCTTCTGTAGATGAACATAAGCAAAGCCTAACAGTACAACCACTGGAGCCAGTGCTAATAGGTACTTGGTACTGAATCACTCTCCACTGTAACACTGAATCCTTACCCATTCAAGCTTTCTCCGGGGGTCTTTGAAAATGTCCCCAGCCTTGTCGATGAAGAAGTGAAGGTGGCCGTGATCAGAGACACACTACGCCTGATGGACCCACTTAAGAAGAAAAGAGAGAACCAGTGAGTATATTTTTTATATCATTCATTTCTATCAACTCTGCTAGCAGTGTCCCAAGCAGCTAAGTTCCCTTAGAACATTGTAACATTGGAGTGAGATTTACACATTAAACAATCTCACCCATCACATTTTCATTTGTGGACATCAGCCTCCAAATATAGTGACTTGCAATCAGGAGATGGAGACTTGTATATGAATCCAACGTTTGGGATTCAGCTGATGAATTTTTAGCTGACTGTTATTTGAATCTGGAAAGTCTCTTCTACGAACCCACTTTCCCCTGAGGTGGAATCTCCTCTCACCCACCACTGTTCACGTAGAGCTTTTCTTGGAAATGCCCAAACATAGGGAGAGAGTAAAACAAAGCCAAGGAGAGGGCCATAGGTTGCTTGGACATGATAAAAATCGTTTCCCTTTTCACTTTCTTCCTGATGTTTATACTCTTGCAGGATAAGTTTTTGGTTTCGACGTTTGCAGGGCCACTTGAAGTTCTGGGAGTTCTGTATTCTTTACAGTTACTGTTCTTTTCCATCCCACTGGCCCCAGGGTGCGTTACCCCAGTTGGGGCATTGGTAAGAGTATGTGCCCCACCCCTCCCTCCCCGGAATCACCCCAGAAATGAACAGCATCTCATTTGGGTATTTTGTTTTTATCAAATTCCTGGCTCTCGCAAAGTAAATATCGTTATGCTTGTTTTAGGCAAAAAAATCAAAGCCCTCCTTGTCCCCCCAACAAATCAGCTTGACCTAAATGCCCGCAGACAAATAAAGCACTTGTCAGCTGTGGCTCGAGACCTCAGGGAGCATGGACTTCCCTTTCCTAAGCAAGTGGTGTTTTGCGAGTTCCTCTCCTGCAGCACCTCACCAGCTGGGCTCAAGCCCAGACAGTGCTAGAATATTCTGCACTGGTGCTTCTCCCTTGGCTGCATGTTAGAACCATCTGGAGAGCTTTCATAAATACCAGTGTGAGGGCCCCCGCTTCTAGAGACGCCGATTTTAATGAGCCTGGGCTGGAGGGCTGGCCACAGAAGTATTTTAGGTTCCCTAGGTGATTCTACCGTGCAGTCAAGGTTGAGTGCCACTGCCTGGCAGGAAATGTCACTCTGTAGGAGCATTTGTCATATTCTGAGTCAGGCTGGATGGTGCCTGCTCGGTTGAGTGTTCCTCTGGGGCGCTCTTCCCCGTGGGAAGCACAGATTGCCATTGTTGGCAAGACCTGGCCGAGAACATTCACCTGCAGTTTGGAGGGCCGGTCCCGCCGGGTGTGGCTTCGGCCAATTAGAGCTTCAAAGTGGTGGTCTGTCAGCTCTGCCGCATCCTGGGTGTGGCCCCAACACCATGGGTAACGTGTCCATTCGTATGAGCACGTGACTGCTTTCTTCCGCCATCCCGAAGGAAAGGCAGCAAGTGGATTGCAGTTTGGTCAGATTAATTGCAATAAACTCATTCCTTGAACATCTACTCTCTAAGGGTTATCGATCTCCCTGATAGAGGTTAGGTCTTGGGAGATTGTGTGGCACTGTGGGGAGGTTTCAGTGGCTATCCACGTCAGTATGGCACGCCGGTACAGCTCTTTGAAGATGACCTTGACACATTAGCAGCCTGATATGTGTGTGTGTGTGTGTGTGTGTGTGTGTGTGTGTGTGAACAAATCCAGGGGCCATTGTGTGGCCATGAAAAACAGGAAAAGATATAAAAGCATCACTGTATTTTCACATTAAGTGATATTGAAACGTGATTAGCTTTCTTCTTGTTGTTTCAGTTTTTTTGTGTTCCGTTTTGTTTAGTTTTGTTTACCCACACCTGGCATTCTGGATCATCTCTGTGAGCTGCACAACTAAAATTTAATAGCGACGGGGCACGGGACCACAGGAAGGTTGGGCAAGGCATTTGCAGCTTATCAATCATAAGTAGCAGAACCTTGTTTTAACTGAAGGAGCACTGGCTCTTTTAAAAATTGATAACCAGGAATAGGTAAAATTTCTAGAACCTGACCTCAATTCTAATATAAATCTTTCCTCTCCCCCTTTTCTTACCTAGAATATAAGGGGGTATATGAATAGCCAAATGTCATATACTGATAATTTTCCTAAATTTCACCTTTAAAAAAAAAACACAGTAATGATCGTCCATTAAAGTACTTTGTAATCCGTAAAGTGCATTTGTATGTAAGGAATTATTATGACCGTTTTGGTAACTTTACCATGCAGATAAAAAAGGCTAAAATTATCCTCAACTCCTCTGTGTAGAAATGTTTCAGAATAACTTGAAAAAGCACCATACTTATGCCCACAGAAAATGCCCAGTGTAGTAATGCTGAATCATATGTGTCCAAATCAGACACAGTGTCACTGTGCAGAAAATGATGTCACAGAGACTTCTAGGATGGGAGGGAGCTTTAGAAACCAGAGTGTCTTGTGTTTAAATAGGATCTGACCTAAACCTTTATTTTTTTAAATTAATTTATTTTTATTATTTTTTTAAGTTTATTTATTTTTGAGAGAGAGAGAGAGACAGGATGTGAGGAGGGGAGGGGCAGAGAGAGAGGGAGACACAGAATCCAAAGCAGGCTGCAGCCTCCACGCTGTCAGCACAGAGCCGGATGCGGGGTTCGAACTCACAAGCTGCGAAGATCGTGACCTGAGCTGAAGTCGGACGCTCAACCGACTGAGCCACCCAGGCATCCATGACCTAAACCTTTAAAAACAGATGATTTCCTAGCCTTTCCCTACAACTCTTTAGCAAACGAGGGTCTGCAGTGTCCCTTGTTACTTCGTCCTTGAGCACATGTCGTCAGCGCGACCACTGAGGTGGGTCTTCACTGTCCCCATATACGCTGAGGAGAAATGGTAGATAGAGGTCCTGACCTCTTCGTGCCTCTCAACTTCTCTGGGAAGGTGCCGAGGGGATGTGTGTCCATGCATCAGGCATCTTCACACACCTCAGGGGCTGACAGGCTGGGGTCACTTTCCTGGTGGGACTGAAGTGGCCCTCGTGCCTTCCTTGGGCACAGGAGCTGGTGACTGCACGTACCCTTCCTGGCCTAGCTGGAGGCTTTCTCCTGAGCTCGAAGGGATGAGCTTTAAGTTCCGACCTCAGGATTGTTGCAGAGCTGTGTCCTTTTCTATAAAATTATAAAATTTTATAATGAAAAAATTATCAGTGTCCTTTTCTATAAAATGGCATTTAAATGAAACAACATGAAAAACTATCATGAAAAACTATCATGAAAAAATTATCAGTGTCCTTTTCTATAAAATGGCATTTAAATGAAACAACATGAAAAACTATCATGAAAAACTATCATGAAAAAATTATCAGTGTCCTTTTCTATAAAATGGCATTTAAATGAAACAACATGAAAAACTATTCAGAGTAGCCACTTAATCATGCTTAGCTCACCACTCAAAATAAAACAATCTACTAGAATATGAGAAGAAAACACCAAAAAATATAGCTTAGCTATTGTTATCTTTCTGGGTATACTGAGAGTAGAATTCTGAGTTACGTATCCTAAAACTGAAGCTACGGGACCACTGTGGACATTGGAGCTGTTTGCCAATGGAAGGTTCCGTTTCTGAGTAGCAAGATATTACTGGCCCAGGCATATTTATTTGTTGGATTAAGGAAAAATACCTTTGGCCCCTGAAGGAATAAAATAGCTGTCTGAACTATGACAACATTTTGTAATATGAAGTGATTCTGATTTACACATTAGGGTTCTTTGGAGGCATTGTAGGGACATGCGAAGGGGGAGGCTGATGGGGTGGGACTCTGGAAATATCATATATCTGTGCGTATACACCCATATATGGAGGTAAAATTCACATAGCATAAAATTAACTATTTAAATTCCATGGCACTTAGTACAGTCACGGTGTTATGCAACCACCACCCCTATCTAACTGCTTCCAAAATGTCAACCCCTAAAGGAAACCCTGTACCCATGAAGCAGCCACTCCTCATTCCCACCTCCCCCAACCTACTCTCTGTCTCCGGATCGACCTATTCCAGACACGTCATATAAGTAGAATCATGCAGTGTGCAGTCTTTTGTGTCTGGTTTCTTTCACTTAGCATGTTTTCAAAGTTCACCCATGTTGTGGCATGTATCAGTCCTTATTCCTTTTTACGGCCAAATAATATTCCGTTATATGGGTATATTCTATTTTATTATCTGTTTGTCACTTGATGGACATCTGGGTGGAAGCAATTATCTATTTCATATTTTGGCCTTCTAGAGGAGATTTCATTTGAGAGCACAGACTCTTTTTAACGTTGTTGGTTTACTCCAGCCCCCTCATTATATTGAGAGAAGCACGGACTGTTAGAATCAGAAGGGATCTAGAAACCATGTGCCAGTCAGCTCCCTGGTTCGGGAATCTCCTCCTGACAGAGGAGCAGCCCGTGTCCTGGTGAGGCACTGTACGTGGCATCAGCCAGGTCTGGGGTGAAGTTTCTCACCTCTGATCGCTGCGCCATGAGCTTGGCCAAGGGACTTTGTTCTCCCATCTGGTCTTTAACAATGGGGATGGAGATATCTCCTTGACTGGATTGTCATGGTCACCATATGAAGTGACACCTATTGAGAGAGCCTCATGACATCTGAAAACATTAGACAAACGCTAGTCCTTAGGCCCACCAAGTGGCCAATCAGGCTTCGGGGTTCTCCTGATGGTGACAAATAGGTCACCAGCTTCTGAAGCAGCCTGTCTGTTGTACATAAAGGTTCTGCACACGTGCATCATACAAGATGAAACCCAGATGGAGAAGGTCAGTAACTTGTCACAAGTCACAAAGCTGGTCAGAGGCAGAGTGGGAACTGGATCCAGGGTCTCCCAACTTCAACACCAGTGTCTCTCCATTTTGCCACGTTGTTCCACTGACCTCCAGCTTCTCCAAGGATTCAAAGCTAAGCTTGTAAGATAGGGGAGAAAATCAGGAGAATCAATGGAAAGTTTTGCTTTTGTCAAGGTATGTGGGTGCCCTCAGTCTTTTTTTTTTTTTTTTTTAAACTTCTATCTGCAACAGAAGTGAAGAAATTGCATTCCTGGATTATTTTAGAAACAAAGTGATGATTCCATCAATTCATTAATTTTGGAAGATTGGTTTACCTTGGGGAGCCATCTTAGTAGCATTTTTCCTCTTTTCCTGAATGTAGATATTTCTGGGACCCAAATTCGTTTCTCAGGAATCCTAGCCCTTCAGGGCCTCAGAGAAGTCTAAGTGAAGTCAGAGACAGGCAGGCTTGGAGGAGTCTAAAGGGACTTTCTTGACATGGTGATGCCATGCAGTGCCTGGGAACTGCGATATAGACTGCCCATCTCTTATTCAGAAGCGTGCATTTGGAACACGACTTACATAAGGCACGGAGGCCTCCTTTCTCCCAGTAACATCTCACCGCCCTCTCCCAGTTCCGTTTACTTCCTATCACAGGAACAACCAGGTGTATTATCAGGGTGTTGGGGCAGCTTTTGACCTGATCTAAACAGCTTTATCCTCCGAAGGCTTCACTGAGAGCTCAGGCTTCACTTCTGACCTTGACTCCAAGCATCTCCCTTGGATCCTGCACCATGTTTAGAGCCAATAAATTAAAAGAATCCCCAGATTCGTTTGATTCCACATAGAATCTAGGATAAAGGCGGAACATTCTATGAGAAAAGAGACCAAGAAATCTCCCAGTGGAAAAGAGACCAAGAAATCTCCCAGTGCTTCAGTTTCACAGCTGGGGCTTGTACCAAGACCAAGGAATGTAACTCTGTCCCATCCTGGAGAAGATTATCAAAAGCACATTAATCAGAGGTCCTCTAAGTCCAGACCTCTGCCACTTAAACAGACAGTGTATCCTACTGAAATCCCCTCAATGGTAGGGAAGAGGGGCTCTTAAAACGTGTAGACTAAACATGCCTTCATAAATGCAGGATGTTATCTTTCTTATCAGAGAATATTCTTCTGCAAACAGTCTTTCCGACGAATCATCTAACCATCCTGACAAATGGCCCGTCCGCGCTTGCACGGCTGACATGTTGTTGAAATTCTGGGTCTCACTGATTCCTAAGGATTCCTTTGTGGCAAGACCCTACAGATCAGGACACACTGACCCCAGGCACCTTTGACGATTTCTACATAAATCAGGAGCCCGGGTCACAGAGAGACGAATATTTGCATATTTATTTGCATTTCATTGCAAATCCTTCATTTCATGTCAAGGATTAGAGAAACAGCTATGGACTATTAGGGTATTTGTTGAGCACTTACTGTGTGCCAGGGAGAAGACTTACAAAATTGAATTAGCTCACAGGCCAGTGGGAGAAGTGAGAGAGATCCACACATGCAGATCTATAAGGTGGAAAGTGCAAAGTGTGCTCTAAAGGTAAAGACAAATTGTCAAGGGAGAAAAATACAAGAAAAGATTATTTACTGATAATTAATGGATAGTTGAAAAAAATGGGGCACCTGGGTGGCTCCGTTGGTTGAGTGTCCAACTTCAGCTCAGAGCAAGATCTCATGGTTCGTGGGTTCAAGCCCTACGTCAGGCTCTGTGCAGACAGCTCAGAGACAGGGGCCTGCTTTGGATTCTGTGTCTCTCTCTCTGTCCCTCCTCCACCCATGTTTTCTCTCTCTCTCTCTCTCTCTCAAAATAAATAAATAAATATTTTTAAAAAAACTGACAAGGAGAAAATGGCACTTGAACCAAGGAGAAGTAATATTTGAAACATACAAATGGATGGAAGGACGTCCAAACAAAGTCACGGGGCCCTGTTGGAGGGAACTTAGGAGTTCAAATCAGCTGGAGAGGCAGGTGTATGAAGTGGGTTAATAGAGAGGAGGTGCTGCTGGGGAAGTGGATAAAGACCCAGAGGCCAGAAGGATGGCCTGGAATGGCAAGTGAAGAAAATCAAAGCTTGTTTTCAGTCCAGTGTACACGAAGGCTTGAAGGGCATCTGTGAGCCCATTAACTACACGAGATTTTATGTATGTGTGTTTTTTTCCTGGAAAAAGAAGCCAGACATTTCATCATGTTTTGAAATAGTTGAGAACCCAACAGTCCTATTATCATCAGAGGCTATAGGGAGCTGAGGCAATTTATCCAAGGTTGGGGTGTTGGGGCTTCAAGATATATTGTGCCCTCTGTACCTCGAAGCGCCTCACATTTTGGACGACAGTCAGCAAACTAGAAAAATATGCGTGCATTTTCAAGTAAGAACAGACAGGAAATGACTAATGATAAGTGCATTATGTTATGGGCAAGAAATAAAACCAAACAACTCTCTTCCATTTGAAAGTGTTTAAGCATTAAGTCAGGAGTAACCAGTAAAAGCCTCTTTTGCGTGAAGTTTGTTGAGCAGGAACCATTTCCGAGACTTATGGGGAAGGTAGAATTTCCTGAGCTTAGTGAGAGTGTCATTTCAGAGACCATTAGACAGGAGCCGAGCCGCTCCGCCTGCAGGCAGGCCTGCTGTCCCTCTCGCCCCCGCTAGGACCAGATGGGACACTAGACAAGCATATGGCCAGTCACCATTGTGGGGAAATGGCAGTGTGGAGTTCTGCATGGGCCCTTCCAGAGTTACTCCAGGTAGTGATGGGGGTAGCAAATGTATTTGGAAATTTCCTTAAGCCTTGCTTCAGGGAGCCTTAAATGTTCACGTGCTTTTAAAAATGAGGAGCTGCTAGCTTTTTGGAAGGAGGCAGTGTGGCCTGGGTTCAGGAGACCAAGGTCTTGGTACCAGTTCTACTGGGCCCTCAGATAAGTCACTCCACTTTTCCTGCACCCAGCTTCCTCAGCGGAAACAAGAAGAAGAAGAAAAACAAGGGAATAATTGTAGTCACTCTGCCTCTTTCACAAGGTCCTGTTTTCTGGCGTGCTTACCGCGCATGCACAGTGGTGTCTCCATCTATCCCACTTTGTGCTCACGGCAGCCATATGCACTAGGTACTAGTCCCACTTCTAGTTTACAGATGAGGACACTGAGACTTGGAGAGGTTGAGTGCTGTGCCCAAGACCACACCGCTGATGAGCAGCAGCCTGAGATCTAGAGTCAGGCCTGTCTAGCTCTTGCCTTGAGAAAGAATGGATGTGAAGCTATTTAGCACACCAAAGAGATGTGTGCCCGCAAGGCATTCTCATTACCTGAGTGGGTTCATGCCTTTACTGTAAACTTCGGGCAGGGGTTCATCTTTTTATCTCCAAGGACTGAACATGAGTAGGCACTTATGGCGTGATTGGTTATCTCCCGTGAGGAAGCTCTGTGGCCAGCTAGGTGGTTACTCCATTTTCAATAATGCTCAAAGCCGGAATGAATAAAATGTGAGCCAGTGTGCGGAGAACCCCAGCTTACAGCAGGGTCTACACATGGCAAGAGAGAGAACAGTGACAGAAAATCGCTGGCCTGTCCTTGTGCATCCCAGACTGCGAACCTGTGCAGAGTTCAGAAGAAGGCAGGGTGAGCCAAGCATGAGGTCGAACCACATGAAATTGTGGATATTAGACCTTTTCGTTTTGGATCTACAAAAATGGCAGCTTCCAATGATCCAGCTAATAGCTGGCCTCGAGTGGTCAAGGCGGCCTTCTTGAAGGAGGAGGGTCTTCTGTTTGCTTAGGTTTGGTTTGGTGAGAAAATAGAAACACATTTTGGGGAGGAAGGATGGAGGTAGGAGGGGTGAGGCAGGGTTGGGGAGGCGCCTGGCTGGCCAGAACCACCAGTCATGCTTCCAAAAGGGCCCTCTGTTTGGGATGGAGAGGACAGAGGCTTCTTCTCCGCGACACCCTTCTTATTAATTTTTTTTCCTCAGTATAAAAGTAATATGTGCTTATTGTTGAAAAATTGGAAAATACTGAAAACTGTATAGCATGGGATAAAAAGCTCCCTCAAATTCAGCCACCCAGAGTTAACCTTTATTAACTTTTTAGTTCATAAAAATCATATAATTTCCTCTGTCTACATCGTTTTATAGTTGAGGCCATATGATCTATATAATTTTTGTGTGTTTTTATTTTTCTCCATTTTATGTGACACTAATTTCCCCTTCTTGTTAGCCAATTCTATAAACATCATTTGCATTAATGGCTGGGCCAGAGTCTGCCTCCGTATTGGTGAATGCTCAGTTTATTTCCAGAATCTCATGCTTAAAGCGCTGTGTGCAATTTGAGATGTTGTCTTAAGATCGAGGGGGCCCCTGAGGAAGCAGGAATGGAGACCCACTCATGTTTTGAATGCACAGGTAGGAGAGAGCACAGTGGGTAAGAGTGGGCGCCCCTGAGTCAGCTGCTTTGGGGTGAATCCTGACAGCTGAAAACCGCACAGAACTTCCTCTCCTTTCCGCACTTTGGTTTCTTCATCCATAAAAGGGAGTTTGCATTAGGATGTTTCTAAAGCTGCAAAGCAATGAGGACTTCTTAATTTGGGGGGAGAGAAAAATGTTACTTATTCCTAAGAGACTCTTTGTCGTGGTAAATGTCCAATCCGAATGTATTTAAATTAAGCCAAACAATATATGTAACCTGGGGGCTCTCTTTTTTTAAGGGGAAAAAAAAAGTGTGAAGGAAGAGCTGGCAAAGTAGGTGGGAAGGGAGCTCCAGCAGTGACAGGTTAATCTCTGGCTGTTAGGATGGATTTGATTTCCCTCTAATTATCTGCTAGATTAGAAGAAATGAAAGATCAAAATTAAAGCCAGGTTTAGTCATCACTTGAAAGCCCTTGGTTATCACACCAAACGGTGGGCAGTATCCTCCAGCTGCTTTCTTTCCTTTTTACTCAATTTCCATTCTTCCTCCACTTTAAACAGCATAAGGGCCCCTTGCAACCCTCATCACAGAGGCTAATGTGAGGGGGGGATGGGAGGAGCAACTCAGAACTTGAACCACTCGGTTCGCTGGGACCCGCCCCCACCCTCATCCTCCGCCAGGGGCGCTCGCGTCAAGAGTGAGGATCAGCCGTGGAGCTGGCTGTTAGGCTGCGTGAGCGCTTCGCTGGGAGGATGTCTTCATTTGCCTGGAGAGGATCGCTTTCTTCCTCCAGATTGTCCACGCCTCTGCAGCACCAGAGGCCAGCCCAGAGGAGCCGCCAGCGCATGCGCGAGTGCATGCGTGCGTGCATGAATGAATGAGTGTCGAGGGATGGTGACATGTGGTCATGTGCTAAAGGCTGGGTCAGGGGTGGCCCTGAGCCTGAGCCCCAGCAGCAAGGTGAGCAGGAGGGAGGCGGTGAGAGGGGCCTGGGCAGAGAAAACAAGTTCCCCATGAGGACCGCAAGGCAGGAGAGCCTGGGGCTCGCTGAGCACAGAAAGAAGTCCAGAACTCCAGCTGTGTGGCACATATAAGCTCCAGGCTGGGGACAGTCTAACTGCCCACCAGCAGAAGCATGGGCCAGTCACGGACATTCACTCACTGGATTACTAGATGCCAATGCAAATGTGTGAACTACGGCTCTGTGCATCCATACTGATATTGAGCAAAAGAAGGAACTTACAAAAGAGTATCTACAGTATAGTTCCGATGAAGTAAAACTCAAAACAGGCGAAACTAAACTTTATTTTATAGAGCTGTAACCCTAAGTGGCCCAAACAGGAAGAAAAGCAAGGGCGAGCGATGGGAGAGTTTTAGATAGCTGCTTCTGGGTAGCGATGGGGAGAGCGAGGTGTGCCCCGAGAGGGGCACAGGGGATGGATGCCCCAGGGGATGGAGCCCCTGGCCTTGCTCTAGTTCTCAATCCTGGTGGTGGCCACATCAGTATGGAATTATTCTTTAAGCGCACGCCCCTGTTTTATACACCATCCTGTATGTGATATAGCACGATTTTACAGGTAAAATAAAGAAGTCCGTGACAGGATTATAGCAAGTAAGCAGGGTGGGTGTCAGGAGACAGGGCCAGATGCTTCAGGATCTAATGGGTCAGGCCAAGCATTTGGTTTTTGTCCTAACAGCAATGTTTTAAAAGCAGCAGGGTGGCATGACGAGATTGGTGTCTTAAGGAGGTCACTTTGGCTGCAGCAGGAAAACCAACTGGAGTGAGGTGACGGTGGACACAAGGCAGCTGAGAGTCTTGAGCTCGTGGTTTGAGAGGGGGAATTACCGGTGTTTGGAACGTTCTCCTGCGTGCACACATCCGCCAGCCCTGGCTCCAGACAGCTTGCGTTTCTGCACACCAGGGCCTCTCCGAGGGATAGCGACTGGAAAGCGTCCTCGGAGGCCTGACTGGGAAGTGGGATTGGACATTGGACATCCCTCCGCTCAGAGGAAAGGGCGGAGGACAATAAAAGACCCCCCGGGGACGGCATTACCGTCGGTAGCTTGTTTCGTGGGAGAGGGATCAACTCTCTGCAGGCCCCGATGGGCAGGACAAGGAAACATGGAGATTTGCAGAGAGATTTATTTCGGCTCAAGGAAAGAAACACACGCACAAAAACAGAACGCAACCTTACTTTGCCTGAAATGATAAAAGTTGACTCCAAGGAGTAGTGAGTTCCATGTGAGTTCCAAGACTAACTGGCCACGTGCAGGGAAGACTAACCGGCCCTGGGATCAAACAGACACGGGTTCAGTTCCAGGTCTTGTGATCTTGGGCAAGTCACCTGATCTCAGAGTCTAGGTCTCCCCACCCCTGCACAGTGGGACGATGGATGTCTGCAAGGATCAAATAGGGACCAAAGCAGATCTCTGGGTACACTTGTTCCGCAAGCATCTCTTGAGTTCCTACTGAGGGTGTGACATCTGTTACCTGCTTCAGCTGTCACCAGTTTGCACACAGGCCTGCCCTTGACATTAGTGGGCCCTGAGAGCGAGTGCACATTAAGGTCTGAGCCCCCTACTCTTTCCTTTTCTTCCCACTCCTGCCTCCATCCACCACTGCAAGGGGTGGGGAGATTCTCCTATTCCCACACCTAAGTTCTGTCCACACCAACCCCCCACCCCGAGCTCGGTCAACTTGGCCATCCCTCAGATCTGGGGGAGCACACCAGAAGCACCATTTTCCCTTGAAAGGATGGACTCAGCCATAATAGGAGGGGACCCCAGGGTGCTGGGTACCAGAAAGTGTGGGGCACAGACCCCATGTGGGTATGTCTGCTTGGCCTAGGGGACTCCTTGCCCCACAGGAAGGGGGGATGCCAGAGCTGGGCTAAAGCAGGACCCTCTCAAGTGGAGAGCCTGGGGCAGGGGCCGCTTGCCAGGTCTAAGTGCAGTATCTTCTTCAAGATTCCTAAGTGGTGCGGCTTAGTTATCTCGGGTGTGCTCAGCCGTGAGCTCTTCCAGGGCCTCTGTGGCCTGCAGAGAGGAAGGAGCAAAGCCAGGAAACTGGGGGGAGAGGCCCAGGACCCGGGGAGGGGTGGGACAGGGCCAGCAGCCCAGATTATAATCGGGGTCAGGTTTTCCAAGGTAGCGGAGGGAATCTATGAGCAGGATGTTGCATAGGAGTCCCCGGGCAGTGGCAGAAAAAGCCTCCTGATTCCAGACTATCTAGCTCACCTGAGGAAGAACTGAGAGCACAGGTGCCTTCCCTGAGAGTGAGGCGGGGCTGGAGTTGGGGAGAGAGTGGCCAGGACTAGGCCTCGGCCACATAGCCTGGAGTTTGAGCTAGAAATGCAGCCCTACTAAAATGGCCAGCGTGGCCGCCGGAAAGGCACAGCTGGGCCTTAGACTCTGAGTCTGAGTCAGCAAGCCTACCCCGGACCCCCTTCCACCGGTGCTTTCCAGTCTGTTCATGTGCGCCCTGCGGAGGCCAGCACAGGCTGTAGGGCTGGGTGGAGGCAGAGTCTTCAAATGCAGTTCTAAGGGCTTCTGCAACTGAGCAGGGGCGGAGGAGCCAGGAGGCGACACAGGCTGTGGATGGGTGGGTGCCACGCTAGCAGCCTGTCGGAATCACCTGGGGTGGGGGGTTGGTAAAGCCCAGATGGCCGAGTCCCACCCCCAGAGTTCTGGTTCTTCTAAGTTTCTTACTGTCACAGGTGATGCTGGTCAAGGCCCAACACAACACTTTGAGAACCACTTGCCTGCCAGCCCTGGGCCTTGTGTCCATCCCAGACCACCTGAGGCTGCTGGACCAGAGCCCTTCGGGCCCTGTGCTCTCAGTTGGGTAGTCAGTAGGTCTCATCCTTAAGCAAAAGAGACAGACGATGCCCCTGGGGAAGGAGGCCATTGGAGACACTTTGCCAATAACACCACTAGCGGGTGTCCTGTAGGCCCACAGCGCTGAAAAGGCAAAGGAGGGCCACTTCCTCAATTCACATTTTCATTCATGTTTCCTTTCCCTGCCTTTCCGTGCAGGCTTCTTAAGACAGATCAATATTAAATCATTGTAAAATCCAACTTTTAAGGTGCAATCAAACCCTTTTAAAACCGTTCTTCCAACGAGGGAAAATGTTGCAGATTTTTTCCCTCTTCCTTCTCTTCCAGCTGGTTTGCAGGCAGAGGCCTAGATGCATTCTTAATCTGAGCCTTCCTCTACAGCAGAACAAGTGGTGGGGAAAATTTTTTCTCCAGGCAGCAGCAACATTTCTGTCTCGTTTGTCTGGTTTTGTGCCGTAACATGACAGCTTCTGGGGCCACTGACTCGAACTTAGGTCCTTCTAGGAATGCGTCGTTCACCATCAGTGCATATATCAGGCTGTAGGTTTTAGCCATTTCATTATTGAAAATGGGAATGAATGCTTCCTTGCCTCATGAATATTTTAAAAAGCAGCAATAGACAAGTTGTACTTCACTCCCAGATTTCACTGTAGTTCTGAACCACTTCTGATTTTCAGCATGATCTGAAGCTTGGGAGCGAGGCCGTGAGCTCTGTTTTTCTTCAGGGGATTTGGTGACAGAGTTGTTTTGTTCCAAACCATGGAGGAGTCTAAGACATAGAGATCAGGTCATCTTAGCACCATTTAGTTTGTCCTTGGATCTGAAAATGTCCTTGCTGGAAAGGGAATTGTAGAGCAATACTTTTTTTTTCTGAAGGGAGATGTCATGTTGTACAGTGGAAAAAACAAAGGGGCCTGGAATCCAGTGGGCCTAGATTTGAATGTTGACTTTTTTCTTGTTCACTCTGAAATGTGGGGCATTTACTTGACTTCTCAAAGTCTCAGGTTTTTTTCATTTGTAAAGTGTGAAGGATATAATAACTGCTTAACAGAATTATTATGATCATTAAGTGAATTAAAATACATAAGTCTGTCGCATAATGACTGGACATGTATTAAGAAGTGGTAGTTATTTGACAATTATCCTTATTGTTATTATACAAAGTGCCTGTCACAGCACCGAGCACATAGTTCAATAAATGGTAATTATTATTACTATTATTGTCATTATAATGCATACAGATAGACATATATCAAAACCACTGTGTTCCCCCATGCAAATTATATGTGTTTTATTTTGTAAGATATGCAAGCCAACAGGAATTTACATAAGGAAATGGACATTTTAATGAAGTTTAACAAGATTAAAGTAAATCAACGGTGCTCATATAAATAGTTTAATTAAGGTAATCCCTGATGCAAAACATTTGTTCAATTTGTGCCTTAAAATGAAAATAGGTTCCACGGATTTCAGGAACTTCACCTCTTCGCTGCGCATGGATATGGAGACCTTAAATAAGAACGGTCTTCCATGGAAAGGCAGCTCTGACCATGGGAGATGAGGTGGGCGGGGCGTCAGGATCCAGAGCCTCACCCTGAGTTTGACTCTGGGGCTCCCCACACTTCTCTGGGCCGTGGTTTGATCATCTCCAGCATCTGCTATCGCCTGAAAAAAATGCTGTGATTTTCTAAGTGCTTGCGATTTATTGCCCTTAAAAAAGAGAGATATAAAACATAAAAAGGAAGAGTTTATCCTTTAAAAACGCTTAGACTCTGCAATTTTTGCCAGTCACTTTTAAACCACCAGGTATTAGATGCCAGATATTTGAGAGCGGCTTAATTGGGAGTTGTGTTTATCATCTGGAGCGAATGCGCTTGCTCTGTGCCTTTTACTGTCTCTTGCCATCCAGCTTCTTGCTTCCACACAGGATGATTTGCTTCTCCACTGCATTCAGAAGAAACACTTTAGTCCTGGTTACCAGTGTTAATTAGTTTGGAGAAACAGGATTGTGTTTCTAAAAATAGCTCTGATACAGAAGGCCATCATTTGGTGCTCTTATAATCTGGCTGCTTCATCAGAGGGCCATTAGGAGGCTTTACATTTTATTCTTGGTCCGAGTTCATTGCTAGCATCTTTGAAGTTGGTGAACCAGTGGTCATGATCGCTGCAATGGTGCTCATCCCTGTGCTTAGCTACTGGAGATGTGGACAGTGCCTCCCATGGTTTGGGTCTTAGCAGTACAATGACTACTATTCCTCCCTACCAGAGGGAAATCTCTCCTCTGGTCCTGTGATAGCATAATAGTGTGAATGCACGATATCAGTGAGGTGGACAGACGAGCATTGCTGTGGGCAGCACAATATAAGAAAGGGAAAGAATGCTGGTATAGGAGACCTGGGCCCTTGTCTGGACTCTGCCACACCCTGTAGGGCCAGGCCTGTGCTGGGGCCTGCGGATGGGAAGAGAATTCCATGCGGCTCCCCCCGCCCTGCTCCATCATCTGGACTTTCTTACCTCTTCACTGAGCGGCTTGGGCTTGATTGCGGAGGACCCTTTCTGTTCTACCATTCTGGTGGCTCAGTTACCGAAAATAGTGGTAGTAAGTCTCAGACTTGTTATACAGGTGGGCATTTTGGTAGAACTCTGGCAACAGATGTCTGGATGAGTTCCAAATGATAGATGGTCCCAGAATGGGTGTTTAGCTTCCGAGCTTGGTTTACCCCACATAAAATTCGTTGTTGGCTTTCCATAAACTGGTTCTTGGCTCCTTCTTGGTAGTTGAGAAATGCTTTGGTTAATTTTCTATTCTGGGCTCTTAGTGGCATTCAGATTGCTTTATGTATTACGTCAGATTAAGATCTCAGAGTTGGTGGGGGCCTGGCATCTCCTTGATTTATGATGTAGTCATTTGAAGTTGTGTTTTCTCTTTTAGTTTTACATTTGAGTTATTGTGGGTGATATCACCCCATTCTCCCATTTTTTTCCTCCTCCTTAAGCTCTGTGTCCTAATCTGAATTAAATGGATGGCATTCATATAGCAAAGTAATATTTGGGGCAATCTATCACATATGTGCTGACATTTAAGCTACCTCTTCCTTAGGAAAGAGCTCTGCTCCTTTCCAAGCTTTATTGGTGAAAGGTTCGGATCTTTGAAGAAGGCCCAATCCACAGCCCTCTTTTCTGCCTGAGTTCTGAAGTGATTGAGAATCAGACAAAGGAATAAAGGGGATCAGGGCCAAAATATCACTGTCATTATGGAAAAGGTGATGTTGGAGAATGTGTCTTGTGTCCAGGGGCAAATGAGCCTCTGACGCTGAGGGTCCCGTGGGCAGCGGCCCCCCACCCACACAGGGAGGACGGCGGGAACCAGAGCCGGCCCTGGTGGCAGAATCTGTGCCCCTAAGAGGGCAGGAGGAAGGGCTGAGTGACATCCCCCCAGCTTCTCTCTCCAAACTCACTAATCAGAAAAGGACTTTAGTTTCCTCAGGGGTATAGAGTGAGAGTGGGGCAGAGAGAGGCCAGAGATGTTCTGCTGAGTCCCTCCTGTCATGTGGAAGGAAACATCCAAGATAGTGAAACAGTGTCTCCCGTCCCCCCCCAAAACCCAACCATACTCACCTCACAGGAAACAGAGTAGCTGGGGTTAAAAGGGCAGGCTTCGGAGTCTGATAGACCCTGTTCAAGCTCTAGTCTCCACCCACAGGCTGTGGGATCAGAGATGAACTCCTTCACCTCGCTCAACCTCTCCTGTAAACCAGCAGAGAGAGTTGGCCATTCTGAAAGTCGAGCGAGATAATGTGTTAGAATGCCAGGCACATAGTAAGTGCTCGATAAATAATAGAAAGTCAAAAGAGATAGCGTTCAGAAATGTCCTTTGTAAATGATACAATTTTATAGAAATATAAAGAAGTATTATTTGCAGTGGTGGTACTAATAACGTATTGAATCCTCTGGCTACACAGTGGTGTTAGTTAGTTATTTAAATAGGCTGGGGGTACCTGGTGGCTTGTTCTGGATACATCTCTTCTCTATCAGCTTTTACAAAGAAGATCCGGGAGCCAGAAGGAAAGAAGAAATTAAATTAACAAGAGACTTCCTTGGATCAGAATGACCAGGCCTCTGTTTCTGTAGATTCTCCTGGAAGCTGTCATGGGGTTGGGTAGCAGCCATTAGGAAATCTTCACTCCATTTAATTTATGCCACAAAATGATTAGTGGGACTTTGACGCAGGCCGGAATGCGGCCGTCAGGCTCGGACAGCTCCACTGGCCAGAGGCAGACCTTGAAGTGCGCTCCAGACAAAACGGGGAAACTGTGGCTTCACTTGGCCTCCTCTTGGCCCCTCCCGTCACCGTCAACAACCTCACATTTACTGAGTGCGACCGACCGCGGCCAGCTACTTTCTTGTGTTTGCTCTCACCCCATGAGGTTTTACTATCCGCCTTTTACCGTTACGTTTGCCCACCGATTCAGGCGGGCCCACTCATTTGAGAAGAGACAGCGATGTCTCACAGTGTGGAAGGAGGCTCCGGGAGGCCCTTGCAGCTTCCATGTTGGCGACGTTTGGTGGGAACCGGCAGAGCCCCCCTTTCCTTGGCAGCTGTTATTGCCACTATCTAGCCGCAGCTGCGTTGTTTTGTTTCGCTTTGGGTTTTTTTGTTGGTTTGTTTCGTTTTGCTTTGTTTTGCTTTTTTTAAATGACATTTGCTTTTCTGCTTGAGCACTGCGGTGGGGAGCGGGGCTCTCCAGAAGGTCCGTGCTGCACACGCTGTTCTTAGCCCAGACTCTCTTTCCTCTGTTCTGCTGGAGAAACCGTATTCTCAGCACCAGGTCTTGAGGGTTCGCAGAGTTGGAGTTTCATTCCATTCTAAACAAATTTAGAAACCCCTCCTTTTCCAGGCCCAGGAGTGGAAATTAAATAGTCGCACCCATCTTGGATGCTTGAAGTAGTAAATCGAAAGTGCCTACAACAGTACCTGGTACACGGTGAGCGCTCAGCAAGAGTAGCCGTAGGGTGATTATTGGTCATGGCCCCAGGGAGCGCCCAGCAGGCCGGGAATGACACTCAAACAGATGATTCCAGTACCTTTGTGTGAGTGCAGTGGTACTGGCTACCTAGATGGCAAACACAGAGAGGAGGCTGGGGCAGGGCTGGTTGGTCTGTCAGGTGGCAGCATTGAAGACTCGGGCCATGTAACCTGGGGCAGAGAAGGTTTGGGATGACTGGTGCCTATTCTCACACGTAGGAAGGTCCTCCCGGGAAGAGCACATTTATTCAGTACTGTTCCACCAGGAAGAGCTAAGACTAATGGACAGAATGTACCAGCAGGCAGATTTTCTTGATAAATAGGAGCAAAAGGTTCCTAATAATCAGGGTTTTCTAAAGTGGAACAGGGCTGCCTGGGAACCCTGCTCTCTGTCACCAAAGGGCACATGCAGAGCGAGGGAAGGCAAGAGGTAGAGGAGGGAGAGGCCAGGCTTCGGTTCCAGAGAGTCGCACTTGAACCAAACCTGCGCACCTGCTGTGTGATCCCGGCTGGGATCTGACTCTGGGATCCCACCTAGACCATCTGACTCTGCTTGCTTTGCAAGGATCCCGTGGCAAGTGCGAAAGCCCTTTATGAGCTGGGAGCACCATGCAAAGTGGTCATCGCCGTAATTCCTGCTAAACATGTCTCGATTATGTCCCATTAGTAAATGTTTGTGGATTGGGTTAGTTCATGAACCAATGATTTTCCCCCAAAGCATGGCCCTGAAGCTTGAATTTGGGTCTTATCGACAGAGCCTAGTACTTATAGTAGACTCTGACTTAAAATGTATTGCTTAAAGGAATGAGGAAGGGATTAAATATGTTAATTACTGCTACTTAACATGGTAGTCCTTGGGCTAAGCACTTCGCATACATCTCCTTTAATCCTAAACACAATCTCACGAGATGGCCCCAGAAGACAGAGTATCTGACTCAGGATTATAACACAAAGCCAGCATGGATGGAAGGCTGGCCCAGCTGGCCTTTGGGTCATTCTCACCTTTAAGATTCCACATTTCTAGGGCAGCTACACCCTTGGTGAGAAATGTTTGGGTCTCTGACTGGGGGAGACATATTCCCCTTTGGGCCCACCTTTCCCTAGGGAGCCAGGCTCTCAGCTTGCATCGGGTTGTGTTCCTGCTCCTTGTAGCTTTGTGTCTGTACTGACTTCGTGCGCTAACGTTCGGACGAAGCGTGGAGACTCCAAACGCAGTGCTTTGCTCACCCCTGAGGAGTCCTGCGATGCTACCCATCCAGGAACGGTCTAACTGCCCCCAAAGGATTACCGCAGCCCGCTGCTTGGCAGCTAGAGTTCAGGGCTGTGGATTCTGTGATCCTGAGCATTACTGGGCGTCGGCCTCTTCCTAACTCTGTGACTTTGGGCAAGATGCTCCTCAAGGCTCAGTTTCTGTATTGGTAAACTGAGACAATACCAACCTCTTACATTATCATGAGGATCGATGTCAAATGCCTGTCTAGTCCATTGATTGGCATTGGAAGGGCTCAGAAAGTGGCACGGAATGGCCATCACCAAGTGACTTTTAGGGTTCTCAGACATGATAGATACTACTGGATGGATGGGTGTTACTGTATGTAATTACTATAAGTTGCCTAATTACAAGAACATACATAAAACCATTTTCTCCATCTCTGTAATATTGAGGTGCACAGATGTGGTGCAAATATTGAATAAATGAAGACGAAAGTTGCAATCAGTGGCAATTTCCTTCCGGCCACAACTATCTCCATTTCTCAGTACAGAGAGCCGCCCAGGATCGTGGGTCTGGGTTCTGTTCTGCCACTGCCGTATTCCAGCTGAGCTAAGGACGGGACAGCCACTAGAGAAGACTCCACTGTCTTGTCTGTAAAATGGGGGCAACTGTGGCCACTTCATAGGGTCATCAAAATAACTAAATGAGATACTATACCTCAGGGCCCGGGATTGGGCTTGACTGTGATAGTCGTTCAATAGACACCAGTTCTCGTACCAAATATGAAAAGGACTAGTTTAGTGTCGGGTTGTAAAAGGAGGCACTCAGTAAACAGGACTTTCCTTTATTCCTTTTCAATTCACAATCTCCTTCAATCCTGTGAAAGCACTGTGCCAGTATAACTAGGCTTTTATAGCTCTCGCACCAGCTGATGGGGGAACCACACTGTGAGGGAAAAGATGCCGGGTTCTTTGTTCAGTGGGGACCGCTTGCAGCTGAGCTCCGCGGTGGTGCCGGGAGATCACGGGGGCGAGTAGCTTCTGTGAGTCCCTCCTGTTCTTCCTTACCGGGAGGCTCCGATCCAACATCCCAGTACTGGAGCTGAACACATCTAGCAGCTAAGGCGGAGACGAGGCTGGCAGGAGACGTGTTTGAGAGAGTGTTTTCTGTTATGCCCCCGGTGGCGGAGGCAGGGAGCAGGCACCTGGAGACACCTGTTCCTCACCTAGAACTTCCCTTTCCACCGCCGCTAAATGACTCTGAGTCAGCCGCCTCCAGCAAAATAGCACGCAAAATGCACCGGTGCCCAGGCAGCATCTTAATAAAAATGACACATCTCTGTTTTCCGCGCACTTGAGGTTTATTGCTTCAAAGTCAAAAACTCATTTTTAACCGTTTGGGGGGTTGAAATCTTTCTAAAATGCAGTACACACACCTGCTTCCTGAAGTCGAAGGAACAGGAATTGGACATCTTTTCTCCCTTCCTGGGGCCTTGGAGTTAAGAGGCGTGCCGATGAACTGGCTCCCTGAAACCAAAGCAGACAAGCAAACAAAAAAACTTTGTCCGTGGTGTAGATGTTCCTCCTGTGAGTCATTTCAAGCTCTCTGTGGTTCTTCACAACCAGCAGGAGAGATTTGTGAATATTTACGGGCAGCTTGAACCCCCATTGGAGACAGGAGCCAGGAACGGAGCAGGGTGGAGAGGGCTGGGGTTGTCAGACCTGGGCAGACCTGGCTTTATTCTTCTTTCTTCCCACGTGAGAGCTGGGCTGCCTGGGACAGGATACGTAACCTGAGTTTCTTTACAAAAAGAAGATAACAACGTACAGCAAGAGTGGTGGTGACGTGGGATAGCTCAGGGGTCCCAAAGTCAAGCACTGTAGGGGCCAACCGGGTGACATAATGTTTGCAACGGGCAGGGGTGCCTGGGTGTCTCAGTCGGTTAAGTGTCTGACTTGGCTCAGGTCTTGATCTCATGGTTCGTGAGTTCGGGCCCCATGTCGGGCTCTGTGCTGACAGTGCGGAGCCTGGAGCCTGCTTCGGATTCTGTGTCTCCCTCTCTCTCTGTCCCTCCCCCACTCACTCTGTCTCTCTCTCTCTCGAGAATGAATAAACATTAAAAAAAAGATGATCGCAACAGGCTGGACAGGCACCCTGACAAATACCTGAAACAGAGGTCCTCAAGCTTAGCCAGAGAACTTCACCCAAGCCTGGGCCCTACCTCAGACCAGTCAAACCAGAATTTTCTCAGAAAGCCAGTAAGTGAAGTGTTTTTGTGATTTCCAGAAATTCCACAGGGAGATCAATTGCTACGGCAGGGCTCAGGACTTGTTCATGGTGGTTAATTGTGGACTACTTTCTTTAAAGCACTTAGACATTGACCTGTAAAATAATCTTTCTTGGGACGCCTGGGTGGCTCAGTGGGTTAAGTGACCAACTAAAGCTCAGGTCATGATCTGACGGTTCGTGGGTTCGAGCCCCATGTTGGGCTCTGTGCTGACAGCGTGGAGCCTGCTTAGACCCTCTGTCTCCCTCTCTCTCTGTGTCCCTCCCCTGCTGGTGTATGCTCTCTCTCTCTCTCAAAACTAAATAAACATTTAAAAAAATAAGATAAAATAATCTTTCTCTCCAATATTGTCCTAAGTGGCAACAGTAAATGGGTGAGTTTGGGAAATTGTTAGTAGTTTGGTCCAGATGGATGTAGGAAGCAGAGGGGATGAGGTACAAGGGTTGGCAGCGGTCTGGTTTAAAAGGGCCTTGAATGCCAGGCCAAGGAGTCTTAGCCTTCTCGTGCAGGCAGAGGGGAGGACCCCGTGGGCACTTTAGGGGAGGAATAGCACCAGCGTGCTCTGTAGTTGGCAAGAGAATTGTTCCTGGTTGGCCCATTGAATAGATCGGATCAAGGCATTCATCTTTCAGAGCAATCCCTGCCCCAGTTCTGGGTTCCCACCCTCTGCATTTGCATAATTTCCCTTTAGTTATTGCTTTCACTATGTTCACAGCCCAGACTGGCAGGAATGGTCTGATGCAGGCAGGGTAGAATGAAACTAATGGGGCCCCAGAGGACCTCCTTTGGTCATATTATTAACCTGAGTATTTTTCAGAGATTTGATTAAAAGAGATCATCTGGGGTGTGTTTTCTGCTATATTTTCTGGAGAGGACACAGCCATCGACTGTCCTTGCCCCCTGACTGCCCTCCCTGTGTGCATTTTAAAAAGCAGGTGTCACGCAGAGCTTAGGGGGCACCAATTTCTAATTAGTTGCTTGTTGAACCACAGGCCTTCAGATTGTGCTGCTAAAATCACTAGTTTATTCAATGAAGACACCCTGATAGTAATTTTCTTTCACCCTGAAAACAAGCATATTCAGTTCTTCGCTGATACCACGTTTTTCTGAGATGGTTGTTGTTACTGTTACTATTAATTACTATTTACGGCACCTGAGGCCAGTGCTGGGTGCTTTGCAAATATTGTTGTCTTGTTGAATTCTTACTGGATCTTTGCAAATACTGGCTTTTCAGAAGAAGAAATCTGGTCTGAGAGAACTGAGTCACTCCCCAAAGTCACATGGCTGGTATGGGTCAAGCTCAGCCTCGGGCTGGACCCATGTTCCTATTCTTGGCTACAACGTCTTCTCTATGCCGTGCCCATTGCTATCTCCTTGCCTGTGTTTAATTGGCCATGTGTTATGATAATAGGAAGCGGTATTTTGGTTAAATAGCATCTGGAAAATAATAAAAGTAATGTTTAAATATAGCTTAGAATATATAGTAGAGACATAGATTAAACACCACTAATACTTCCCCTGGACTATTATCATTCCATGGAGTTCACTTAAAGGAACAAATGCAGTATTTCCCCCACTATAGCAGCGACGCTCCAAATTCTGAGATTCCCCCAAGGGCAAGCGTTTAGTTCTTCGGTGATTATTCATGGCGTAACCAGCCTTCCTAGGCCATATTTATCATTTCGTTAATTTGGTCCTAGTCTGTTCCTCTTCCCAGGAAAATGGTGGTTGTATGGAATCACTTTTGATTGGGGATTTGTACACATCACAGCGACTTGGCTTCTTAGTCTCTTACCGTTAGCTGTCCCCCTTTTTATAACATGAGGATAGATTTGTATTCTTTGATCAGACACGAAAAAAGAGACGAGTGGGCTTATAGGAGTGCTCACTGGGTTTTCAACAAAAACATTTTCCGGGTGCCTCCTGTGTGCCAGAGGCTTGTCTAGGAGAGGGGACGGAGCTGTGGAGCCCACCCATGGGGTCTGCTGTCGTGGAGCACACATCCCGGAGGAGGGACGGACACTAAGCACACAGAGTAGGAAAAGTAGGGAAAAGGGGGGATGTGCCAGCGGGAGCGGTGCTGGTAAAGCGATGGGGTGACAACATAGTCCCTTCTCTTTGGGAGACAGATGCTTCAACAAATAGATACAAACCCTGACTTCTAGGCATTTGTAGGTATAACTTTTACTACCTTGACTGTGCTTAAGCAATGCAAAGATATGTGAAATGCAGCCATTTGTCATTTTGCTGAAATGTAAATTATCTTCCGTTGTGAGGGAAGAGGTTTTTGCCTCCAGTAAAATAATTTGGGCATCACCTAGTATGTAAGTTGTTTAGGGAGAATGATGAGTCTTCCCTGTGTCCATGGAATCAGTCCACATAGATCTTATTTCATTTATTTACTCAACAATCCTTGCTTTAATGTCGTGTCTGTTATGGTCTGTAGACGTAAGAAGGAAAGAAGGGCCACTCAATCCCTGTCTTTGAGAAAGGAGAAAAATATGCACAAATAATTATAATTATTACAGTCTGCTCTTAAGATACATCAAGGGACCTTTGTGAATCCTTAAATTGACTGTTACTTGTTAGGCAGAAACAAACGTTCTGCAGTCAGCTGGGCTCATTCAGTAATTAAGTGACTTGTTAATTCACACCTGCCCCTTGGAAGGGGTGATTCAAGGTCACGCAAGATGCTTTACATATGTCATCTCATTTGATCCTGGCGACGATCGATGGATCGATTGATCGTGTGATCGGGATTGCGCTCTCCATTCACACTGTTACATGCCGGGACCTTCAGGACTCACACTGCCAAGGGCCTAGTGCCCCACCCTGTATTCCGTAGTCCCCGATAAGGAGTACGGGGTGCACCTCCTTGAATGAGGAGGACGTTAGCCTGGGTCTAACAGGACGGGAGGAGCTTGTCAGGCAGAGAAGGGGGAAGCACCGGCAGATGGAAGCACACGTGCAAAGTTATGATATATGAAAGCACACACTTATTCAGGCCAAACAGAGATCGGGAACTTGGTGGTGGGGGAGGGGGTAGGAACTTGGCAGGAGATGAACTGGAAAAGGCAGATTGGAACCTGCCGGTGAAAGGCCCCAGTGCGTCTGGAGGCAGGGCCGACAGGACTCTGGCCGGCCACAAAGGAGGGAGGGGAAAGAGGCATCACGCTTGTTCCCTGGATTTGCGCCGGAGCCACTGGGGGGCACCTGGGAAGAAGGAGATGCTGATCTGTACCACACAGACATCCCGTGAGGGACAGTCCCCGAGATGGGCCAGTCAAGAGACGAGAAATGAGCGCTTTGAAGTGGAGCCGGAGACAAGGGAATCGACCGGAGGGGACACTCCCGACTCCACTCAGCAGTCGGGTCACTGGGGTCTGGTGAGAGAAGACGCTGGAGGGTGCCGTTCTGACGAGGTCTCATGGGAAACCGTTCCCTGCGGTCAGGAATGCAGCAGGGAGGAGAGACTCCAGGGGAAGAAGAGAAGCCCGGCGCGGGCTGGGTGGCCTTTCAGTCACCTGGGGAACTTCAGGTGCAGGGAGGTCCAGAGCCTGTCAAAAGGGTGAGGCGAGAGGCATTTTGGCGTGTGCTGTGAAGCCAGACCGCACGGGTGCGGACTCCGTCTCTGTGCCACCAGCCAGCTAAGTGGCCGGGGCACGGTACTTAACCTCGCTCAGCCTCAGTTTCCCTGGGGTCACGTGAGGGCATCAGCAGCACATACGCTACAGGCTGAGAGAATTTCACGACAGAGACACGGACAGGAAGTTAGCAGGGTGCCTGGCATATTGTCAGTGCTCGGCGAACGCTGGCTATCATCATCATTGTCACCGTCATTATTGATTTCACAGCCATCGGCTCATCCGTGATCGTTGAGGCCATTGCCAAAGATGAGAAAAAGAGTGAGGAAGAGAGCTGCCTTCACCTCCGTTTCTCTTAGAAGCCGGTGCCAGAGACACATTCCAGTTCTCGGGGCTCACTTTCATGGTGGATGTGGCTTCACTCGAGAGTTTCTTAAAATTAACTGCAATTTTAGAAGGTGAGGAGTAAGCCTCTGGCTGCGTCTAGCAATCCAGAGGCTCCCCTTACACGAGAGCTCCTTGGAACACAAAAGTACGATAATGACAGGCTCCGCGCAGTTAAAATGTTTTAATGGGGAGAAATGGATGTGAATGGCAGAATCTTAAATGCATTAATTTTCAACATTGTGAAATTAATTGGCTCTCAAATATAGCCGGCTTCTGCAGTAATTGGAGTTCTGGGGAGCTTCCAGTGTTCCTGTTACCTTTAGCCAACAGTTCTTGGTTCGGTGGTGAATAAAGACCTCTTTGTTTAATTAGAGTTGAATCATGTTTTGAGAAGTTAGTAATCGAATTAAAATTATATTCCCGGTTCACATGAAGTAAGAAAAGGAGAGGATTCTATGGATCCTGCTGTATACCATGCACCGGGGGGGGGGGGGGGCACACAGAGTACCCCGAGAAGAGTGAGACAGGGTCCCTGCCCTCAGGCTGCTCAGGTCAGCGATAGAGGCAGACGGGACACAATGATATCAACCCAAGGTGATCAATGGTGGTGGTCCCACAGGGCTCGGAGGAGGAAGTGACTCCCTCTGCCAGGTGGCTCAGGAAGCACTCTCCAGAGAAGGTGACTTTGGAGGCGGGCCTCGAAGGATGCCAGTCTGACGGGAGGCCAGTTATGGAATGTCACAACGGTCTAGGGAGAGCCAAGGAGATCGAAACCAGGCACAGATCCTGGTGACAGTTAGGGGAAGCATTTTACTTCTCCTGTGGTGGCTAACAGGGTGTGGGAGAGTGAAGAAGAGAGATAAACTGAGATAGCAAGGAGGTCATACACAAGGCACAGATGGTTGGAACTCCAAAAAAAGAGAGATATGGGGAAATAGGGAGAGAGGGTCAGGGAGGAGACTGCATGTTTCCCATGACTGTACAATTTTACACAATTTGATTTTTTTTATTTAATGTATGTATGTATGTATTTATTTATTTATTTTGAGAGAAAGAGACACAGAATGAGAGCAGGGGAGGGGCAGAGAGATCAGAGGGACACAGAATCCGAAGCAGGCTCCAGGCTCTGAGCTGACTGCACAGAGCCCGATGCAGGGCTTGAACTCACAAACTGTGAGATCATGACCTGAGCCGAAGTCGGATGCTTAACAGACTGAGCCACCCAGGTGCCCCCAATTTTACATAATTTAAAAATAGGATTTGTGACCATCAATCAAACACATACAGGTTCATCCCTGCTCCCCATCCAAAAGCAGAGTGTCCTATGAAAGCATTCCCATGTCATCGTAAAGTGAAGAAGCAATTACCATTAATTTACACGGAAAAAAAATCTGAGCGTTCTCAGACCCCAGAAATCACCTTAGTTTTTTCTGATCCCGGAGGACAGATCTTGCTAACGAGTGCACAAGCTACATGGAGATAAAGCACGGAAGCTTCCAGACACTGCTCAGAGCTCTGGTGGCTGATGCCGAGATGCTGAGTGTGGTTCCAGGAAGGAGCTGGCTGGGGCCACCCTCACTGCTGGGGGAGGGGGTGGGGGGTGGGGAATGCCGCCTCTACAACAGCTCCCTGAAACACCAACACTGAACACTATTCTCAATTTTTGCTTCTTTTCATAAAATCCTCTTTGGATTTTTGTTTTTCTCTTTGGTTAGCACAAACAAGTACTAACGTAGGTCTTTCGTAAAAGCCAAGTGGCAGAATATCAACTCTTGAAAAGCACGCTCTACCTGGACTCAAAAAATCTAACATAGCTATTTCAAGCCCTTTGCCGGCAAGCTGTGTTTTGAGAGACTGGATAAAGGTCCTGCGCTGTTGTTGGATACCTGAGGGCGAGCCTGGTTGTTAGGTTCCAGAAATGAAGGAGGTGGAGCCAGGCTGGAAGGCAGAAGAGGAAGGGTGTTTGTCCCTTCTGGACAAATTACCTTCTCGGGTAGCACAAGAGATTCGCTCACCTCTCATCCCCACCACCCTCCTCCCCTCCCCTCTGCCTGCTGCTCCTGTCATCCTCTCCTTGCTGAGCCAAAGCTTCCCCCGATGAAATCCTTCTCCGAGAGCTGTCACTGCGCCTGCCGTCTGCCGGGTGCCTGTCCTGTAGCCTGCAGGCTGGGCTAGAGTGGGAAGGGAGGGGCACGGAAGAGCCCCAGCGATCTCCTTGTGCTTAGGGCTCAAGCTCTGTCTTGAGTTTTCTATTACAAAACAGAATTTTAAAGTTTTTGATTAGAAAACAATTTAAACATTCAGAAAACAACATAATGGATATTTATGCACTTCCCACCAGGATTCTGCAGATGTGAACAGTTTTGTCCCATCTACTCTGAATCTGTCACTCTCTCTCTCTTTTTAAAAAAGAAATCACTTTACAGATGTGGCATCCCTTCTTCCCCCCCTCCCCCTGCCCCAGGAACCACTATGTTCTTTTACTTTTACTATATTTATAAACAATACATACAATTATTTTATATATCAATTTTTCTATGAATGATACAACACTATACATGTGCCCTTTTACAACTAGTCTTTTGGCTTAATATTATGTTTCTGATATTTATCCACTATGATGTACTGACATCTATGCTGGATCCATATTACTTATTTTAACTGGTGTATAATATTTCATTTATTTCTCTATTTCTTTACTTATTAGTGTACTCTTACTAAGGTAAAGCCAGGTTGTTTCTCATCTCTGCTGTCACAGGTGGTACAACAGTGAACGTCCTTGCACGTCGCAAGAGTTTCCCTGGGGTCGGGACCTACAAAAGGAAGTGTACCTTCTGTGCTCCTGGTTATTTTTTAAATGTCGGACTTCATCTGCTTGGTGTGCTGCTACATCCCTTGTCCCTCCAACGGCACCTGCCAAATACTCAATAAGTATTTGTTAAAAGAATGAACATTGACAAACTACTCTCCAAAGTGGTAGTACTAACTGGCATTCCCACCCAATTTATAGGAATATTTCCTTTTCTTTTTTTTTTTTAAAGTAGGCTCCACGCCCAACGTGGGGCTCGAACTCATACCCTCAGGTCAAGAGTCTCACGCTCTACCAACCGAGCCAGCCAAGGTACCCTGAGTATTTCCATTTTTAGCTTTCTTGCCAACAGTTGGTTATTAAACTTACTCAGGTTTGCCAATCTGATGTGTATTAAACGGTGTCATATTGTTTTAATTTGCATTCCTGTGATCATTAATGAAGATGACCATCTTTTCGTAGGTTTATTGGCCATTTGGATTTCTTCCTCTATCAATTAGCCATTCACGTTGTTTGCCATTTCCGTTTTCTTACTCATTTGTAGAAATGCTTGTCTTAGATTGAAAACGCTTTGTTGGTTATATGGGTTCTACCTATGGTTGCTCAGGCTATAGTTTGTCTTTTACCTTTTAGTTTGTCTTTTTTTTTTAATGTTTATTAATTTTTGAGAGACAGAGAGAGACAGAGTGTGAGCGGGGCAGGGGCAGAGAGAAAGAGAGACACAGAATCTGAAGCAGACTCAAGGCTCTGAGCTGTCAGCACAGAGCCTGATGCGGGGCTCGAACTCACTGACCGCGAGATCATGCCCTGAGCCGAAGTCAGACACTTAACTGACTGAGCCACGCAGGTGCCCTAGTTTGCCTTTTAATAAACAGAAGTTTTCAATTTTATATAGTAGAATGTATCAGTCTCATTATTTGTTAAGAATTATAGCTTTATTTCTTCCTTTCTAATCCTTATACTTTTTTTTTTCTTTTCAAATGCCTTTGCTCTAATGATTACAGACATGCTTGCCTTGTTTTTGCCCTTAAAGGGAATGCCTCTAACATTTCACCACTGAATATAATGTCATTTTTGGGTTTGGGTTGACATCTTTTCTCAGGTTATTTTGTATCATCCTTGCAATCCTAGGATAATGCTTGGTAATAATCTATTATTTTTTTTTATATTTACTGGATTTGTTTCCAGGTGTTCTCTTTGGTTCTTAAATTTATTTTGTCTCTCCACGCCATTTTCCTTCCCTTAGGGCTTGGTTTGTTTTGTTTGACATTTTAATTATTTTCAACATACTTATCTTGGGATTTTTGTGGTCTGCCTTGTCCTTTTTTCAGGGAGAAACGTCTCTTCATGCTTTTCAAACTGACTCTATCCTTTGCTTCCATTGACTTATATAGCCATTGAGTCACCAAACATTTACTGAGCAACTACTATAGACAATAGTGTATCCAGACTCCAAGAACTTGTTGTGTGGTGAATACTTGTCACACAATTAGTGCTTACTGTCTGCCAATCCCTTGCCCAGCAAAGTGATATGAAGAGTGGTTAGAGTCTAGGATTTGGAGGCAGATGAATCTAGATTAAAATTCTGGCTCCACTGATTATTAAATGTGTCATTATTAGCATGTTAGCAAGTTAGTTAACTTTTTAAAGCTCCACTTAACTTCTTCTAGTAACATGGGATAATAATTATATCTACCTCATGGAGTACAGCCGAATGCCCATGATATAAAATCCTGAGCACAGTATCTGACACATAGTAGTTAAGAACCAATCAAAAATAGCTGTTATCATTTGTGTCCATTTCCCCATTTGATCCTCACAATTGCTTTAGGAGACACATTATTATTATTTGACAAATGTTATATGAGCATGTGGAAACATTTAGTGAAACATTACTAAAATGTTGGGTTTTTATGAATGCGTGTAAAAGGGCTTTGAAAACATAAAACATCACGCAGATGGAAAGGAACATCATTCTCTGGGATGGTTTAGACCCAAATTCTTCCCTGTATTTAGAGGTGTCATTACAGAAATTTAAAATCATATAAAAGGCCTGGAGGAACAGCCTAGCATATTTGAAAAGGAGAGAGCAGAGAAAGGATTACAAATATCATTTAATAACATTGCTTAGGTGTTGCTATTATGTTTTTTAAAGCCTATAGGATGATGCAGTAAAGTGTCTCAAAATGATTTGCCTATAGCACGAGTCCTATCTAAAATATATATCGAAAATAAATATATATTTATTTTTATTATTTATTAGTTTTTATTTTATTTTTTTATTTATTTTATTTATTATTATTTATTATGTATTAGTCCTATCTAAAATATATATCTAAAATAAAATAAGTCCTATCTAAAAATATATAGTTTATGTGCATGGAAGCTATTGGAAGGAAACATGCTAAAATGTTGAGTGATGATCTCTGACCCGTAACATTACAGATCATTATAATTGTTTCTTTAAGCTTTTCTGTATATTCTAAGTTTCCACAATGAGCCTGCTCTGGGAAGGAAAAGAAGGTGCCAGGGCCTGCCCGTTAGACCTGTGTGAGAGCAGCCTGGAGCCCCAGGTGCAGGGGACTCAGTGCCAGTGGGCCCTCTGCTAAACCCGTGCTGGACCTGGGATCACAGAAGTGGAATCTCGCCTCCTCTCTATCCACACCCAACTTGATATCAATGGCCTTGATTTATATCCTCTAGCCAGCCTGTGGTGGTGGCTCCCAGCTTGCTAAGCAGCACCTACCCAGGCCGCCCGGCATCACGGACATCTTGCACTAAGTCCGCATTTGAAGTTCTCTCCTCCTGTTCCACCACCTGTGTCTTCCTATCTCCGTCATTGTCCTCGCGACTTGGGAGGGAGGATCTCCAAGCAGGGAGACTCCCACTGGGTTGGCCAAGCCGCTCTTAGGCCGAGCTCATCTCTTTCTGATGGTAATGAGGCTGCTTTTCTCAGAAGCGGCCAGTAGGGGTCAGTGTATCCAGAGACCCGTGGAGACTTGGTGCCCTTCTGGCCAGGGCGGCTAGTTTCTCCGAAGCTCTCCCTGGGAGCAGGTACTATGCTCTGTGCATTCTGTTCTTTCTTTCTCCCCACTCTTCTCAGTTCATCCAGGCTCCTAAGCCAGGAGCCATGGAGAGCCCTGTGAACTCTCAGTGAGTTTTCTTGAGCTCACCTTGATCCTGTCATTCTCTGCCCCACAGGTACACCACCCCCCTCCAGGTCACCATCGTCTCTAGTTCAGAGAGCGCTAAGACTCTCAGAATTTATTTTTCTCCTCACCTCCTCTTCCCTCCATCCACTTTATTCTCCTTGCAGTAGCCAGAGTGATCTTTTCAAAACTCAAATCTAAAACTTAAAACACCACCTAAAACACTTCAATGGCTTTTCATTTCCTCATAGACTAAATAAAGATAAAACCATTTAAAATGTCTGCCAAGGCTTTGCATGATCTAGTCTAGACCAGCAGTTCTCACAGTAGGGTCCTCGGACCCACAGGGTCCCTCAGGATCTTCTCAGGATAAGTGAAGCCTCGTCGAAACTATTGTCATCATCGCGATACTAAGACATTATTTGCCTTTCCATTGTGTTGACTTTTGCACCGATGGTCTAAAAGCAGTGCTAAGTGAATCTGGCTCCTTCGCAGCGCTTAAGACAGCGGCACCCAACTGTGTTAGGAGTCGCTGTTAACTGTTCTTTACTGCTTCCTACTGTCTCACGGTTTAAAACAAACACATGAAACAACAAACAAACAGAAGAAAATCCTAGATGAAACAGTACAGATTATTAACTTAAGTAAACCTCAGCCCTGGAGTGTGCTTCTTTTTAATATTCTGCGTGGCAAGATGGCAAGTAAGTGCAGAGCACGTCTACTGCCACGGAAACCAGGGTGTTTGACCGGAGGAAAGGCTCTCTCGTGGTGCTGTGGGTTGCCAGCTGCACCAGTCCCTGTGGTCAAGGAACGATTGCAAAGTTCTTTTTCACGGAGGGAGCGATTGGCAGAGAAACTATAGTTATTCAGATTTAGGCAGCTGACAGACATTTTCTTGAAACTGGAAGAAGCGGGCTTCTCCTTTCAAGGAAGACAACCAACCACTTTTGCCGCCAATGATAAAATCGGGATGTCTAACTAAAAAATAGAATTTTAGAAAACTTGTGTCTGACACTCTGAGCCTGATGGCTTTGCAGTATCTACAGATTTTTCTGATGAGATCCATGGTGATATTAACGAATGTGATTTTCCGGTATCGTATAATGAATTACACGGCGTTTGGAAACGCTGCATAAACCAGTATTTTCCGAATATCCAGTGCATGATGTAAAATTCTGCATGAGTAAATGATCCATTCAAAGCGCAAGAGAGACCGATAGATTTTCCCAACAGGGTGCAACATTTATCGATAGATTTCAGCTTCCACATTGTGACTAACCTTTAAGACAGTGCCACCTGGCAAGAGTTGATGTATGCCAGACTTCCTTACATACTTCAACCCCAAACATATCACAGCAGACAACGTAGAAACAGATATGAGAACCCAACTATCTTTTACTAATCCAGACATTATAGAGTTTTGCAAAAATGTAAAACAGTGCCACTCTTTTCACTCTTTTTTTATGTTGCTGTTTTGGAAAAAAATTATTTCTCACAAGAATATTATTTACATTAACATATAATGAATTTGTTACTGTTATTTTTTTTTTAATGTTTATTTATTTTAGAGAGAGAGAGAGAGACAGAGTGCGAGCCAGGGAGGGGCAGAGAAAGAGGGAGACACAGAATTGGAAGCAGGCTCCAGGCTCCGAGCTGTCAGCACAGAGCCCGATGCGGGGCTCGAACCCACACGAGATCATGACCTGAGCCAAAGTCAGACGTTGAACCAACTGAGCACCCAGGTGCTCCCATTTTTTTTTAAGATTTATTTTATTTTTTGAGAGAGAGAGCAGAGGAGGGGCAGAGAAAGCGAGAAAGAACTTGTGAGAGAGAGAGAATGAGAAAGAGAAAAGAGGGAGAATCCCAAGCAGGGTCCACACTCAGTGTAGATCCCAATGCAGGGCTCGATGCCAGGACCCTAGGATCATGTCCTGAGCCTAAATCAAGAGTCAGACCGAGCCACCAGATGCCCCTGTTATTGTTATTTTTAAATGAATATGTTAAAAAGTTGTCTGTTTTAATTTCTGTTATGGTGGCTCAATAGGCTATAAGTGTGTAAAGGACTCCCAAGCCCCCCCTCCCCGCCCAATTTGGGAACCACGGATCTAGAGCCTAGATCTAGAGATCGGATCTCTACCCTCATCTTACATCATTCCTAGTATTCTCTGACCTCCCTCCTTCTTTCCACGACTTCCATAGTTCCTCCAGCCTGATTCCCTTCTGCTCATGCTCAGGGCCTTTGCACATGCAGTTTCTTTGCCTCAAATGTATTTGTTCCCCCTTTGCCGATATTCTTTCATTCAATCTCTACTCTCTTGCCATTACAGCTCAGGGAAAGCCTTCTCTTTCCTTGGGTCCATCACATGCGTTCTGATCCCCTCCCTTCCAGAGGCTCCATGTTAATATATTTCATACCTGTTCTTCCACTCTCCCTTCAGATTTAGATTCTTATTATGTCCTTCCTTTATCATTTCCCACCTCCTCTGCTGTCTGTTGTGTCATATTAATCACCACCTGTCTGATACAAGACAGGAAAAACTAACCGACATTTTCAATGCTAAGGGAGCCACTTGATCAATCTTTTCCTTGAGATTTCATACATTTTTAAGAGGGTTCTCACATACCTCTTTACACACTCCAGTGTAATTTACTCTGTGGTTTTTTTTTTTGTGTGTGTGTGTGTGGTTTTTTTTTTTTCAGCTCAGGAAGCAAAGCATCTGCATTTTGTCATTAATGAAGCTGCTTTTCCTGTCTCTTCTACGTGGAAATCTCTGAAGTGTGTGCTTATTTTTTGTATCTGCCAAACTTCCCATTTTAATGGGACCTCATCTTTTTACTGAGCTCCAACCCCTTGATGTGTAAACTCAGACCTCACCTATCCTCAGGATCAGTGGGAATTAGCCTTATTATTCGATTTTTCTTTGCAAAAAAAAACTGGGTTATCTAGATCTTTCAGCCTGCCACACTACTATGAAAGGTTTGACGAGATTTTCTTTTTGAACTGTAAAGAACGCCTTTGTAATAGCACAGACTATCTGTGCCGTCGGCGAGGGGGTCTCAGAGCGAAGCTTCTCCTGGCCGCTAATAATCCCAGGCAAGCTTCTTTTCCTCTCTGGACCTGGTTTTCCCATTTGTGATATGAATGGGGTGGGTGTTCACTTAAGCTCATCCTGCCCTACGACTCCGTAATCCAAAGGCATCCCGAGAGCCTGGGATGTACCCAGACTGTGGCTGTTAACGAGGAGGGTACAGATGCAGGAGAAAACGAGGCTGCATCCGCAGAAGGGCACAGTGCTCTCGAAAACCAAATATTTAACATTAGGTGTAATGTGAAAACATTAGGTGTAATACAGGATGATATGTGTTTGTGATATACATATACACATAAATATGTCTATATGATTTTTATATACCTCCCCCCTCCCTTTACCAGGCCCCCTGCTGCACCCTGGCACTTGATGGAAGCAGATGAGGAGAGTGTGTATAAAGGTCAAGTCTCAGGAACTCCTAGGCTTGTTATGGAGACAAATAGAATATGCAGCCTCCAAAGCTCAACATGCAGGGCATGTGTGGTCAGCAAGGACATACCGGGCGCCCTCAGAAGGTGCTGACTTCACTGAGAGAAGTTGTAAAGGGGGCGGCGAGAGAAGAGCTGGGGTTGGTACCAAAATGTCTTTGCCGAGTGCGTGGTGGGACCAGTGGAACTCTCTGGAAGACAGGCGGCTAGCCTGAGGGGCGAGCGGGGTGGCCAGCGTGACCAGAAGGATCCCCGAGGAGGGTCCTCGGCAGGGTTTCAAGGCCTATGTCCAACGTCCACCAAGTTGTGTATGGTTCCGGGGCGTTTTCCTTCTGTCCGAAGCCTAAGGCTTGAACATTATCGGCTGGAAAGACAGGAGTGAGACGGGAGGGGAGGACGGAACTTGAGAACATATTCCTCCCCTTCAACCAGATCTAGTAATAGAACAGCTAATTTTAACCTCCCAGCCACTTAGCTCGCTCTGTCTTCTATCTGGGAGAGCTTGCGTGCCCGCAAGGGGCTCAGAGGATGTGCGTGGCCTGGTGCCATTAGCACGTGCTCTCTGCCCCGAGCGCATTAGATCATTACTGAACGGGGCTTGGGCGTTTGACAAATGGGGCAGCTGCCGCTCAGGCAATTTCCTATTGAATGGCCGAGCCAGGTGGAGCAGGAAGATAGCCGGCTTTACCGAACAGGGCAGGCTAATGCTAATCATTAGGTCTTTGAACCTTGCCATGTTACCAATTAATGGTAGAATAAAGTGAAACGAGTAATTAGATGGATTCCAACCCACCGGCTGTGCTTCCCTGCTTGAGTGCCTCCCGTTTCCTTACCAATTCAATTACTAAGAAGAAGGGCAGTGTGGGATCTTAGTACTTAAAACACGGGTGACTGCTGTCTACCAGAAACATTCAGGGGGCACTTACTGTATGCCAGAGTCTGTGCTAAGAAACCCGCGTTTAAACATGCATCCTCACAACTGCCCTGCGAGGTGTGGATAGTGTATCGACACCATTGTAAGGGTGCCAAGGTCAAAGCGTAGAGAAGTATAGGGACCACTAGGACCACCCGATTGCGTGGCAGACCTGGGATTCAGACCCAGGTCTGCCGACACCAGAGTCCAAGCCCTAACTTGCTCCTTACTGCCGACGCTACACCAGACACTGGCGGTGGTGGCTTACGTGCCCGCATCTCCTTTAATCCCCGTGCCGCCCTCGAGGCCGGCGGCAGTGTTCATTTTGGATTCATCCGTGTGGGACCTGAGGCGAGAGTGGCCAGCTGCTTGCTGGAGCCACTCAGGGAGTCCCGGGCTGCGGCCAACACTGACACCCTCTCCACTCCCTGGCGCTTCTAGGTTTTATCCACAATGGGGTGCAGGGCCTGGGGTGCTGGGGGCTGGGGCGTGCACATCTTGGTGCACCCGTGTGATCTGGAGAATTGGGAACTCGGTCCTTCTGACCTTGGGCCCACGACTCTGCCACTGCCAGCTAAGGTGACCCCTGGGTGGGTCATGTCCCCTCGAGGGCTAGCATTCCCTGGTGGCTGATTGATACGGGATTGAGTTTAATTCATCACCAGCCATAAACTTTATCATTGAGTGGCTTGTCTTGAGATATGGGACACGGTTTTAGTAACTGTGTAACTGAGAAGGTGAACCGATTCATATCTGTACCTTCCCCAGACTTTGGGCTCCTCCCTTTAGCCATCAAACTATTTGCGTAAGACCTTCTAGAGGCCAAGTGCCCTCAAGAACTGAACGCCTTCATCGCCTCGAGCCCAGATATTGTGTGTTTTACTCGTTAATCTGCAAGTCACAGGAACACAGTACACGGGGAGTTCCATCCTGGTCCATCTAGAGAACATTGTTCATTTCTCTCTGGCCTCTTTCTGTGGTCTGAGTTCGGTTCCCTGGACCTCAGTTTTCTCGGCTGGTGGAATCAGACTGGGTCGTCTTTAAGCGACTCTTCCAGGACTCAAATTCTGTGATTTTCCATTTACTGACCCCTCATTGCCTCTCATTTGTGGAATACAGTGGTCCCTCTAAGTGAGTATCTTTTCAAAAGATAAGCATTTACTTCACTAATCCATGAAGCTTTACAGTTTAGTCACTTAAATTGGAGATTTTTTTCTAAAGCTTACATATATTTGTTTTCTTAATATAGTAGATATTAAACTTTTTCTTGCTAAGTTAGGTTTATCATTTTTAATGTCAAACCATAGGACCTTAGTGCCCCAAAGGGCTGTGATCCACCCCGCCTCCCCCCCCCCCCTTAGTCTATAAATGCCCTAAGGAGCAAAGTGGCCTGTCAGGGGTGACACAGCTCAAGAGGGGCAGAGTGTGGGTCCTTAAAACCCGCTCACACTTCCGGACCAGTGCACCCTCTTTCTTTTCTGCTGTGATGTAACAAATTGTTGTCCTACAGACATCGCATGTATTCCCAGCACCCCGTAAGTGCTAATTACTATTCAAGGAATGAATGAGTGACCTCGTATCCCCATAAGTGGCTCTGCTTTGTAACACTGGGATTGGACGTGAACATTTTGTCCACCCCTTCCCTGTACATTTTTCACACACACTGCGTGGCTGGAAGAGAAGCTGCAAATAAATGCCCCCTGGCTCTCCTAAAGTAAAATGCATGGACTTTATGGAAACTCTCTGCAGTTCTGGGGGCTTTGGGGCTCCCTTCGTGTTTGCAAGCTATGTTTTGTTAGCTGAAATTGTCTGCAACTGCCTATTCTACTTAAAATCACAGGGGTTGTCTCTGATAGACTTAAGATTATTTTTTTTGTCCAAAGGAGAAGAAATAAGTCATTTTATACTAGTGTGGTAAATGTATTTTTTGTGTGTACATAAAATTGAACAAAAGGTTTTAAGACAATCTATCATGACTAAAGCAATAGCATCAATTTTTCTAGAAGCAGTAGCCCTTACCGAGTAAGGGCTAATTGAGAGGTTGTTTTGAAGCAGAATTCTTGATCTTTCTTTTTTTCTTTTTAATGTTTATTTATTTTTGAGAAAGAGAGAGAGACAGAGCACAAGCAGGGGAGGGGCAGAGACAGAGAAGGAGACACAGAATCCGAAGCAGGCTCCAGGCTCTGAGCTGTCAGCACAGAGTCCGATGCGGGGCTTGAACTCACAAGCTGTGAGATCATTACCTGGGCTAAAACCGGACGCTTAACCAACTGAGTCTCCCAGGCGCCCCATGAATTCTTGATCTTCCTAAATCACAGACATGGCCATGTGTTTCATACCCCTCTCCACCCCCTTTCCATGTTTCTCAATCATCTACTCTGATACTTAAAGATTATGGCACCTGGGGCCCCATGGAGTGCCCAATGGAAATCACTTGGCCACATTTTTAATAATGTCTCTGGGCTCGGGACAAGAAGCATGCATTTTAGCAAGCTCCTTGGGTGATTTCCTAAGCGCACCAAAACTTGAGGGTTACTCGACCTCTATGGTGAGACCCAAACCCAGTGCCATGGAATATACAAGATCCTCTGTGACCAGGTCTTACCACCTTACCAGCATTATCTTCCTTCACCGCCTGCCTCCCAATGATCCCATCTGATCCAATGAACAGATTGGAGCTAAGGACCCAGCACTACAGCTGTGTTCCTTCTATTCAGAGCACCCTTTTGACCCTTTCTCTGACCAGCTAACCCGTAGACTTCCATCAATGTCTTATTCAGGACAACATCCCCTAGAAGTCCTCCCTGCTTTCTAGCATAAAATAATAATAATTATTATTATGGTTACAATAATAATAAAGCCCATTTTTTCTGTGCTCTTGTAGTATTTAACTATTTTTTTCCCCAAAATTATCAGTCTACATATTCTTTTCGCCCACCGACTATCAACTTCCTGGGGGCCTCATACGTCTAGATCTCTTTGCCTGGCGGTGCCTGGCACCTAGTAGGCATGCCGTCAGTGTTTTTTTGAGACGTACTGATCCAAAAAGCTGCATCGCGGTTCAGGGAAAGGCTGACATTTGTTGAACAAAAATAATAACCATGAAGGTCAAATTCCGAGGGAAAATGGAAAGCCTGGAGAAAACATAATGATAATAAAATAGCTAGCTAGCTAGCTGCATAGGTGTGCATGCAGAGTACGTGCTCTGTGCAAGACACGGTGTGAAGGGCGTGTAAGCACTACTTGAATTAATTTTTACAACAGCGCTGTAGGGGGAGGTGCTGTGATTTTCACCTTTTGACTGTTGAGGAGTCTGAGGCTGAGGGACAGGGAGTAGTGGGCCTAAATACAGCCACATCAGCGGGGCCCAAAGCCAAGCCTATCTGATACCAAAACCCCTGCTCCAGCCTTGAGGAGGAATAATCACCGAAGGGGGATGAGGCAGCTGGGTGACATGGGAGGAGAAGGGACGGTTTTTGTTGCCAGAGCATTGGCCCTAAGACCCCTTCTCTGCCACTGGTCAGCCCCGAGCCGTGGCTCATGCTGCTCCTCCTCCCTGGTTCTCGGATTCCTGGCCTGTGCCACGGGGAGTGGAGAGGCCACGGGGGTGGGGGGTTGGGGGGGCTCCGACCCATGACATCCTTGGCCCGGTGCTTGGCACCCGGCCAGCGCACAGTGGGTGCTGGGCGCTCTTCCCATCGTGCATTCATCTGAGAAGGAAAGGAATTAACGAATGGGAATAAACCCTTCATGGACCGTGTGGCTCTGAACAAGAGGAGAGAGGAGCTGTCTTCAGGGCCTAAACAAAGCGTGGGCCCCGCAGAGACCAGGAGGCCCAGTGAGCGCTGGCCCCGCCGCTGCCTGTGTCCCCAGCACCTTGCGTTGGGGAGGGGACACGGGCGGTGCAGCCGGGAGCCAGTCCTGGCAGGGGCCCAGACCTGGGCACCTTGAAGCAGAGGCTCTTCGCATCGAAACACTCGGGGCCACTTCCTGGCGGGCGTGTCTGAAGGCGGACTTCAAAGTGTGTGTGGGGATCCCCTTATGGCTGTAAAGATGAAAAAACCCCTCAAGGGACGAAATAACCTCAGAACCCTCACACAGGTAAACTGGTATCTGTTTGAAAGCAACCCAGAACCGCGAAGAGACTGATACGACAGGATTTTCAGAGCCCCCATGGCACGAGAAAAGTGTGAACGAGAGATGAAGTCTTTACCTTCTCGAGAGCGGGCCTGTGCCTTTTGTCCCGAGGTCAGAGGCCCTGGGGGCCAGGCTCCATTTTCCTGGTGGGTGCTGCTTGGCAACAAGGGTGAGGCTGAAGGCGGGGAGTGGGCGGCTGCCATCCACATCCACTCGCTCACTCCGCAAGCCTGCCCCGAGCCGACCCCGTTCCTGGCCCCGGGCTGAGCTCTGTGCACAGGGACCCTCAGCAGACCTGTCTCTGCCACTGAGACACGCGCACTGGGCCAGAAGGCAGTGTGGGAGCCCGCAGGGAGTCTGGGTGCGGCTGTGGGAGCCCGAGGAGGAAGCGATTCCCCCGGCCTGGGAGCGTCAGAGGGCTGAGGGGGAGCCCATGAACCTGAAGAATGAGCAGGGGTCGCAAGAGGAAGAGGAGAGAGGGCAGCCCCGGCAGAGGAGAGGCTGTGAGCAAAGTCGGGAGCGGGCCTGGTGCATCCAGAACACGGTGAGGAGCATCAGCGAGGGAGGGGGCAGGCAAGGGCTGGCAGGAGGCTGGTGAGAGGCTGGCGAAGATGGGCGGAGCCAGGCAGGGAGAAGACTTGCCTCCCATCCAGGGATCCTGGGGCCTGGGACGTGGCCTGTGGGCTCTGGGGAGCCCACAGACACTGATGGAACACGCAGTCCCTCTCTCTCTGGATGTTTGATTTTGTTTTTCCAAGCTTCCCCCTTTGGGGAAGAGAAAAAAAAACCCCAAAAAACCCCACACATCTTCTGTTTGTCATGTTCTTCGGCACCTTGGTCTTTCCTTCAGAAATGTCACGGTGGAAGATTGGAACTGAAATTCTGCCGGAGATATTAGAGATCTATAAAAAGAGCCTTTCTGAGGAGAAATGAAGAGCGAATTGGCTGTGTCCTGCTTCTCTCCTTCAGCTGAGCCTGTCCTCCTCGCCGTGATGAGAAAATTCTTGTAATAAGACCATATAGTCGGATTAAAACAGGTTGAAAAGAGACAAAATCAATACTTTGCCATTTGTTTTATTATATGGAACCCTCAGACTTGCTCACAGACGTTTTGGTTAGCTTCCAGCCCCTTGTGACAAATGACTGTCTCAGGGAGAGTTAAAATGTCTCTCACAAGCCGGAGGAAATCTCCGGAACGAATTTTAGTTGATAAAAGTAGCTGGGCTCGACGATTTTGCTCAGGTTTAAAAAAAAAAAAAAAAAAAAAACTTGTTATCCCCACGGGCGTTCCTGCAGGAAATTGCTTGGGCCTGTTTTTTCTCTCCTCTTTCTGGAAGTGCCCAATTTCACGGTGACCCCTGCCTTTTCATCAGGGCTCTCCCCAAAGCTATTCTCTCCACCTATCCTCTCCTGTTTCATTTTTAAACTTCTCGTTTCCATCCCCAGAACCCTCACTTGCCCCTTCCCCTGTGTCTTGCTTTAACAAGTCTCATTCATTTTCCTCTGAATGGCTTGTCAGCATCTTCTAACTCTGAGTTTACTTTATGATTAAAAGGAACAAACCAGCAAACAACATGATACAGTATAGAGAACCCAGGAAACGGGGGAAAGCCAGGGCCAAGGGCCTTGCCTCTCTCTGGCCCGTGTACGGTTAGTGAGCTGGGAAGGACGGAAACATTCCAGGGTCCCACTCAACAGTGTCACTACGCCCTAAGCCACTGAGCACCAACCCTGTGCCAGGCCCTGCGTTGAGTTTCAGGAGCATGGGAAAGGTGGACGCTAACTCCGGTGGGGAATGTCTGGGAAAGCCAATTACTAGTCTAGCATGAGAGCCAATGCCGTGGAAGGAGGAATTCTTTCATTCAAGGATGACACTAGAGTGTCCCCCCTCTGACAGCTAAAGGGAGGGAGCATGACCCTGGAAAGGAGGCTTGGCTGGAGCCAGGCAGGTCAGGTGTGGAGCCCTGGGTAACTTGTTAGCATCCTGAACAGGGATAGCCACCTACTCTCACTGAATCCCACTTTCTGCTCCTGTAAAAATGAGATGTCAGACGTGTAGGGCTGTTGGGAGTACTAAAAAGTGAGTACTGTCTTAAAGTTCCTTGGAACAATGCCTGGCCCAGAGGATGTCCCCCAAAGTGTTGATTTCACCTGTTTCCAAATGATGCCCTTTGCAGTTTTTGAACAAACAACACTAAAGCATTGAAAAAAAGGTAATGCTAAAAACAAAATTTTGAAAAAAAAATGCAAAAAACACACCCAAAACAAAAAACTTCCAACCCCAACGTCCACGAACAGAGCTAAGGATTGTCTAAACTCTGTCTACCAACAGCCTTTAATGTTTTCTTGTAATGTACAAGATTTGAGTCCTGCTGGTTTTGAAGTGACTGTGGCCTAAACTTTCCCCCACATTGCTATGCAGTCCTCACCGTCGTTCTCAGTGCTGAGAGAATATCCTAAGGAGCAGCTGTACTGCAATTTACCCCCATCATTGGACATTTATGTGGTGTTCAATTTTGTTCTTCTCTAAATAAAGCCCTGCTCTGGAATTACTGAGTCAAAGGCAATGCCTATCTTTAAAGATCTTGCTGCAAAGGGACATTTTGCTTTTTCAAGAGGTTGTAAATGCCCTCCTAGCCGCCTTTCATGTCTGTGTGTGTCCATTCCCCTGGAAAGCCTTAGGTGCTGCCTTTACTTTTATTTATTTATTTTTAATGTTTATTTATTTTTGAGAAACAGACAGAGCACAAGCAGGGGAGGGGCAGAGAGAGGGAGACGCAGAATCTGAAGCAGACTCCAGGCTCTGAGCTGTCAGCACAGAGCCTGATGCAGGGCTCGAACTCAAAAACCGCGAGATCATGACCTGAGCCGAATTCAGAGGCTCAACTGACTGAGCCCCCCAGGTGCCTCAGGTGCTGCCTGTAAACCAGTTGCCAATTTAGGGAGTTTAAGATGGTTTTTCAGTGTGTAGGTCTTCGCTTGTTAATGGGCCTGAGCATATTTCCACATCACCGTTTATGTTTGCTATTTATATTTGATTTCATGGAACTTGCAATTTATCTACCTGTATCTCTTGTCCATCTGATCGTTGGGATTTTGAGGTTACACACACACACACACACAGGCACACACCTGCAGTTAGAGGGTAATAGGGACCCGTCTGGGGCACTAATTTCAGAGCCTGGTCCCCTCCTAGCCAATCCCAGAGTGGACCTTTCCCCCACCCTCACTGTCACAGATGACAGCAGGGGCGGTCAGAGGCCGTCAGAGGGTTTCCAGAATCAGACCCTCTTCTTCTGAGCAAATGAGGTCTTTCTACTGACTCCAGGGGACCTGGAAAGTCACTGTGGGCTTTATGTCTCCTCTGGCCCCAGGTCAGCTTGCTCCCTTGGTCACTGGCTTGTTGTAGCATGTGCAATCTTGAGGGTTCCTGGGCCCCAGGAACCCCTTCAGGGGACTCCAGTGAGAAATGCTGAATTAAAAAATTCCACAGTGCCACTTGTGACAGCTTGGCTCCAGGGCCCCGGGTGATTTTGAGCATAAATGCACGTGAAGGCACAGAAATTGGGAGACAGCAACATCATTATATTACATTTTTAAAAGCGGTATCAATAAGAAGAAGACAGAGTAGGGTACAACCCTTGTGGGGTGCTCAGGGATCTCACGAGAAATGCAAGTCTAAAGGCTACTTCCTAAAAGTTAGCAGTAAACGGATCAGTGTAGACTCGTGGTTGTTCCCACACCGCTGGTTCCGTCTAACGGCTTCAGTCTCTACAATTTCCCCTGCATCAGTCTCTACAGCACCGGCAGTGGCAGCAGCTGAGGTGTGGAGAGTGCTGTTTGCCAGGTAGCGTGCTAAGCTCCTTAAAGATGTTACTTCATAATCCTCGAAACAGATGAAAAGGACTTAGCGTGTGACTGTGTCGGGCTCGCCAGGTTCCTCCGTGGGCTCAGAGACGGCTCTTGTGGGCACACCTGCACCGCCCCCGCCCCCCCCCGCCTTACATCTCTTGACTCTCCTTCCTTCTAACTGTAGAGGCAGCTGTGAACATCTAAAGTTTAGGATTACTTCCCTCTGCCTGGCCCCGGGCTTCACTGCAGGACTCTCTACCCTCCTCGGCCATCTGCTTCGCTTCCACTCTCTACTTTCCAACCCCGTTCCCTCTTTGTCTGACCACCCCCCATAGGAGCGTCTCATAATTGTGATTACTAAAGCTGAAATTCTCAAGGTGTTGAAAAAGTACACAGAAATAAATCAGCAGGTGCCAGAATTTCTCCTGAGGGGGCGACTCAGCCCTGGGGAGGGATTGCTGAGCTTTAATTTACACAACAGCTGTGATTCTAAAAGGGTGTGTAAATCAGTCCCGGGGTAATTGAAAGGTACCAGGGCGGGTAACTGTTACATGAAGGAATCCTATGGTGAGCTCTTTTGTAAAACAAATCTTACTGATCCTTTGAGGTCCCGCTCTGGTGTCACCTCCTCCTTGAAGTTTTCTCTGCTCGCCCCCCCTTCACGATTAATTACTCTTTCATCTAAGCTCCCTTAGGACATTGGTCGTGTCTCTGCCTAGCACGTGATCCAACCTCCCTTGTGATATAAATAGATCTTGGCACAAAAAAAGTGTGAAACGAATGTTTGTTGAGTCAATGAAAGAAGGAACCAGTGAATTAGATTCACCTCCCTGAGGGAGAGATGTACTCTCGATTTAACTCTTTTTTTGCAAACGACCAGCAGGGGTCTTCCGCTAGGATCTCGCCCTTCCGCTGGTCAGCAGATATTTGGATGAGTAAACAACGGAAGACAAATTAGCCTCTCAATTTATCCTTTGGGTAAACTCCTCTGTTAACAACCAAGAGATAATATTTTAAGATTGTAGGAAATGTGTTGGCAGCAGTCAAAGCAATTCAAAGTGTAAGATGCCTTCCAGGCTGTTCACATATGAACTGGATGCCCTTTTTCTCCTTACCTTCCCCCGGCAGAGGGGTCCAGGCAAAGGGGCCCTTGGCCCTCTGTAGTGGGTGTTTTCCTCCTCCCTCTTTGAGAACGGTTCCTTTCCTGTGATGGGGCTGCTCACATTCTGATCATTCACGGGACTGAAATGACCATGGCCAACTTTGGTGGCATAAACTTGGAGGCTATAGTCTTTGCTACCGGTCTTTTTTTTTTTTTAACTTTATTTATTTATTCTGAGAGAGAGAGAGAGCAGAGTGGGGTAGCGGCAGAGAGAGAGGGGGAGAATTCCAAGCAGGCTCCACGCTGTCAGCATAGAGCCCTAAAAGGGGCTCGAACTCACAAACTGTGAGATTATGACCTGAGCGGAGATCAAGAGTCAGACGCTTAACCAAATGAGCCACCCCGGTGCCCTTCTACTGGTCTTTGTGTTAGTGCTGACATACACCAATTTCCAGAGAGAAATCTTGGCCTTGGACACACAGATCCTCCTTGGCCCACTCCTGTGGAGATGGGGTGGCCATCTGCTCAGGTTCAAATCTTGTTAGGTACTGATGTAAAAGAAAAGGATTTCAACCCTACCTTCGGTTTGATTGACTACCAAAGAAAATAGTTTGGGTCTAAATTTGCAAGATGAGCTATCTACTGCTCGGTGATATGCTGCCTGGTGACACCCATCCCAGTTTACTGGAAGGATATGGGATCCATCTGGTCTAGATGGTTGGATCAAGCCAACCCCTCGGAGAGCTTTGCTCTTGTATACTTACATTGTTCCAGCTGCCTTTCCTGCCTTTTCTTTGGTGCTCCCCCTGCGGGGGGAGACATTATAAGAAGCATTGATTCTTATGCAAATATGCATTGTACATGTAAAGAGCTTAAAGCAGCGCCTGGCACATGGTTAAACAGAACTAAAGTGTTAGCTATTATGTCTAGCATGGGCATAACTGTTAGATTATTGTTAGGATGTTGTCGAGGACATCATGTGCTACATCATTAGCTGTCCTACCACAGGGGAAGTTTCTCTCCGGCACCAGCTCCAGGAAAAGCTGGGCTTCTGCTTGAGCCACTGGTATGTCTTCTGTATTGTAACATCTTGTTATCAAAGTGAACTTTTCTGTTTCCCTGTTTCCTTTGGTTACCAGGAAGCTTGGAGCCAAATCTGGGACCACTTTACCCCCGCCAGCAATTACGCAGACCTTTGAAGCATGTGTTTCTTTATGTTTAGGTCATTTAAAAAAATTATTTTTTAATGTTCATTCCTGAGGGAGAGAGAGAGAGACAGAGCACAAATGGGGGAGGGACACAGAGAGAGGAAGACACAGAATCCGAAGCAGGCTCCAGGCTCCAAGCTGTCAGCACAGAGCCCGTCATGGGACTCAAACTCATGAACCGTGAGATCATGGCCTGAGCCGAAGTCGGACACTTAACCGACCGAGCCATCCAGGAATCCCTGTGTTTAGTTCATTCTTAACCTTATCTTTTTATTCTACCCATGCCCTTCCCTTACCCCTGTTTACGTGTGGATCCATTTTAAAGCATTTATCTATCTGTCTAATCTACCTATCTGTAAACCACCTCATATACTTTTTTAGAAAGGAACATGTATGTGTTTCTAAAAAAAAACAGTATTTCAAAGTATTTCAAAGGGATCAAGCAACCCCAGTGCCCATCACCTGATGAATAGATTACCAAAATGTGGTGTATTTATGCCGTGGAATATTATTCAGCCTTAAAATGGAAGGAAATCCTGCAGTATGCTATCACATGGATGGAACTTGAGGTCGTGATACTAAGTGAAAGAAGCCAGTCACAAAAGGACAAACACTGTATGATTCCACTTACATACGGAACTTGGAGTAGTCAAAATCATGAAGACAGAAAGAAGAATGGTAGTTGCCAGCGGCTGCAAGGGACGGGGGAATGGGGAGCTCGTGTTTAATGGGTACAGAGTTTCAGATTTAACAAGAGGAAAGGGTTATGGGGATGGATGGTGGGGAAGGTGGTGCAACAAAGTGAATATTCAGTACCACTGAACTGTATACTTAAAAACGACCAAGACGGCAAATGTTGTGTTATGTGTATTTTAACACAACAATGAAAACGCCACAACACGTTAAAGTATTTTGAGGCGTCGAAACTCCTGAAGTTATACCGCCATCTTTAGAGTCGTCTAATATTGATTTTATTAAAAAGCACAAGAATGGACACCCTTAAGTTTATAATTAAGCCAGCTACCGTTTTCTCCATGACTCAGTCTAACTTGCAACTTTTGTAAAGTACTCCAGTTTAACTGACGTGTACCATTCATAAAGAAGAGCGCATAGTTTGTTAGTGTCACGCTCAGCGAATTGTCATAAAGCGAACACAGTGGGGTAACCCAATCCAGGACAAGACGTGGGACATTACCAGAACCTGACCCCTCCCGCAGACCCCTTCTCATCACCGCCCACTGCCTCCTAACCCCCCACACGGCCACCATCATGACCTCTACCACCATATGTTCTTTTTGCCTGCTCTTGAACTTTAGGTATAAATACAGCCAGACAATACACATTCTCTTGTGTCTGACTTCTCTCACTCAACATCACACCGGTGACATTCATCTGTGTTGTTATATGAAGCAGGAATTCATTGATTTTCACTGTTGTATGGAGTTATTATATTTTGGGAATACACCAGTTTGTTTCTGTGTTCTACAACTGATGGGTTATTTCCAGGGTTTGGCGATTATTTTGTGTATCCTTTGTGGAGAACAAGATGGGTCATAGAAGGAATTAAATTAAATGGGTGAATGAATGAATGCCTCTTGTAAATTATCACAGATGACCCTCCACTCCCAAGTGGCTTGGCCATGGAGCCTCTGGAGCCGGGTCCCACCCCCATCTGAGCTCCTTGGGCAGCCCCTGGGTTGTTTTTAATGCCATCTGCCCTAGACCCAGCTCGGGGGTAGGTTGCATTCATTCATTCAACAAATAAGTATTCACCGTGTACTACGCGCCTGCATTATGCGGAGTCTGGGGACACATCTGGCATGACAATAGAGGACACTGTCCTCACAGAGCATATGTTCTAGTGGCATGGAATTTCCCTGTCTACATTCTGGTATATCCCATTGCTCTGTGACCTCTGGTCAATGCTCTGCCCCGTGGTAGCCACGCTGTTAGACCTCATGGAATCTTGCCCTGTGCGTTCAGCCCTCCACCAAGGATGTGAGTAGTGCCCCCCCACCGACCCCACACACAGACTTGCTTCTCTCCAGTTACCTGCCCCGGGCATTCTGGATGCCTCAGCCCCCTGGATGCTGATCTCTGCTTCTGTAACTCGGAATCTGCTGTTCTCCCAACCCTGGCCCGTGGTCTGTAAGATGCCCTGGCTAGCTGGGGCTCACCTCATGTTTCCCTCTGTTCAAGGTTCATAGGCCTGCACTGCCTGTTGACCATTACTTAAAATCACTCTCCTCAAAAAATGCACCGAGTTTTCTAGTTGTTTAAGGCAGGAGTATGAGCTTGCTGTCACTCTATTACAGCCCAAAGTAGCAGTATATGCTTGTCTTTTTAAAAAAAAATTTTTTTAATGTTTATTTTTGAGAGAGAGAGACAGACAGAGTGTGAGCAGGGGAGGGGCAGAGAGAGAGAGAGAGAGGGAGACCCAGAATCAAAGGCAGGCTCTGGGCTCTGAGCTGTCAGCACAGAGCCCGACGGGGGGCTCAAACTCACTGTGAGATTGTGATCTGACCTGAATTTGGGACACTTAACCGACTAAACCACCCAGGCACGCTGTATGCTTGTCTTTTTAATGGCCCTATATTATTCCATTATATGGGCAGAACTTAATTCTAGTGGGTTTTTTTAAGTGCAGTTTATTTCCTACAGAGCAATGAGAAATGTAAGACTTACAGATTATACTCATTCTTGCCCCTGACTCATGCTCACTTCAGCAGGTGCCCTGGATTACCTATCTTTCTTTCCTTTTTTTTTTTTTATTGGAAATAAAGTGGAAAAACATACCTAACATAAAATTTACCATTTTAATGATTTGAAAGTATACAGTTTAGTGTCATTAAGTATATTCACAATGTTGCGCAACCATCAATTTAGTAGATTTGAAAGGTAAGTATAAAAGAAAATTGACTTCTGGCACACGACAGGAAGTATTTGTTTGAATAAATATATGATTGAATCCTGTCACTGGAGAGACTGTTTCTGAATTTGTTGAAATGCTTTTGGCTACAGGTACCTAAAAAACCCCACTTCATGAAAAGGTTTTGAAAACTAAAGGGCTCTGAAGTTGGTCAGTGCGGTGGCTCAACGCATCGCTGAGTGCCCCAGTCCATTGCTTTCTTTCGCTCTCCCACCCTCGGCATGGTGCTTCGTCCTCTGGGCTCATGCCCCTCCTGGCCCAGGGCTGGCCAGAGCCATTTTAGGTGTTGTTTCCAAAATTAGCAGCATCTCGAGGCAGGAAAGGGGTCCACCCTTCCTCGTGTATCTTTGAAGAGTGAAGAAACCTCTCTCGGAGAAGCCCTCAGATTTCCCGGCACATCACGTTAGCCAGAAGTGGGTCACAGTCCCGATCCCAAACCAGGATCATCGAGGACAACGGGCCCTCTGCGATTGTTCTAGACCAAGCAGAACTCGCCCCTGCGGCTGGGCCTTGGGCTGGGGCCGGCCTCCCTGCAGCGCCTAGCCTTGAGGAAGGGCACGGGTGCCTAAACAGAGAGTTCTGGAAGGAAAAGGGAAGGGAGGAAACGGACCTCAGATGGGCCATCAGTCATGTCTGTCGCAGGGTCCCAACCCGAAATCGGTCTGCCTCGGTTCCAAGGCAGAGACACTTACGTGTGAGAAGTTCGGTTTGTCCAAATAAAGTAATAAGAATCTTAACTGGAGATCAAATTCCCTAACAGTGTTTCCAACCGTCTGACTGTCGTCAGCTACAAATCTAAGCCTAACGTGACCGGCCATGCTCAGGGCCCCCATGAGCTCCTGATTCCTTCAGCCAGGCTGCTGTTCCTTCCATTCTTACTGCTGGCCACTCCTGAGGCCCAGCTCAGAAAGTGTTTCCTCTGAGATCCTTCTCTGAACCCCAGAATCAAAATGAATTCTCCCCTTTTTCTGTATTCACTTTCATACAGTTTGGAAAAACCACTGTATAGCCACGTCTTGTTTTTTATTTCTTTGTTTAAAAAAATTACAAAAGTACTAATACATCCTACTTTTAAATAATTCAAACAATAGGGCTGCCTGTGTGGCTCAGTCTTATGTTAAGCACCCGACTTCAGCTCAGGTCATGATCTCACAGTCCGTGAGTTCGAGCCCCGCATCGGGCTCTGTGCGACAGCTCAGAGCCTGATGCCTGCTTCGGATTCTGTGTCTCCCTCTCTCTCTGCCCCTCCCCTGCTCACGCGCTTTCTCTCTCTGTCTCTCAAAAATGAATAAACATTAAATTTTTTTAAGTAAAAAATAATAATTCAAACGATACATAAAGTATATACATTGCAAAGTCAAACCTTCCCACTCTTTCCCTCAATCCCAACCCTACTTTCCAGTGATAACTGCTCTGAACAATTTGCTTTTATCCTTTCAAACACTTTTATGTGATATACGAACCTCCAAGGAGAGGTGAATTCATTTTGTTATTGTAATTTTTATAAAAATGGAATCATACGATGTCCTACACACGTGTTACTCTGTGACTTGCTGTGTTTACTTATCAGCATCGTGAGGACAGCTTTCTGTATCTGTAGGTCCAGATCTAGACATTATTTCTATGGCCTGAGTGTTATTCCAGTTTGGGGCCGTACCATACTTTTTATAACCAATCCCCCGATGATGGAGACATAAGTTATTTTCATGTTCCCACATTTCAGCAGTGCTGCCCGGCATGTGTGTGTGTGTGTGTGTGTGTGTGTGTGTGTGTGTGTCTGTCTGTCTCCATGTACCAATATTTCTGCGGGGTAGATTTCTAGAAATAAAGTCACTGGGACAAAGGATAGGCGATTTTTAAAGTTTGATAGCCAATGCCAAATTTCATGAGGGTGTTTTGGAGCCAGCTGCTGCTGGTACAAGATAAGTAATTTCTGGCCTTTCAGACTTTATAAACCAATAAAATGTAAAAAGAAAAAAAAAGGTGGACATAACAAAGAAAGTAGCCAACATTTTATTTTTTCATGTGAGGACGTTATAAAAAAATCAGGTACTAACGATTTGCTGGAACCATGTGAAATTGACGTTTTCATATGTCAAAATAGTCTAATAGCTGCCTAATATTTGACTTCATACTGAGATTGATTTCATAAAACAATGGACACCCACGCTCACACGTTCACACGTGCAACTTTGCTTACTTTTCTCGTTTCACCCATCAGATGGCTGCACACTCACTTAATCTCATGTCTAGGAATCGCTGGTGGAGAATCGTTGACCAGGGCCCCTCCCACCGCCACCACCAGCATCTGGCTTTGCTGTCGCTGGGAGTGACATTGTGGTCACGTGAAGAGCAACATGGTGGGGAGGAAACGGAGATGAAGTGGTGCATATTCCTGTCCTTGACCTTTGGCTCTAGTTATAAGCTCCAGTCAAAGAGGCGCTGAGAGGCAGAAGCTGACGAATCTGGGTGAGAGGGCCTGTGTGACACTTGCCACAAGCAGGGCACGAGAAGCCACAGGTGAGACAGGCTCTCCTCTGACCCCCAGTCTACCCACCCCCCCTGCCACGTCTCCATGGAACCTAGCTCCATTCAAGGGCTGGAAGCTTAGGGAGTATGAAGAATGAGCCCTCTTCCCGTGGATGGTCCTCAGATGGCAGCCCAGCTTGGAAGGAAGGACGTTCCAGTGGGAGTGGACCCTTGGGAGTCTGTGAGGAGAGGAAGATGTCTTCTCGAGGACCCTGGCCCTGTTCATGGACGCTCAGGAGACCCTCCCAGGGAACAGTCAGGAATGCCTGAGCCATCTGCTAGGAAAGGCAACAGCAGAGCGGGCCTCCGGGTATGTTACTGGGCAGGTTGGGGGCTACTGAGGCAGTGAAAGACTTACCAGTTTATTTGGAAGTCCTGCCTGAGCCTACGTTCCTTGAAGCCATGGACTGTATCTTCACAGTATTTGCTACATGAAATCCAATGGATGCGACTGTGTCCCAACAAAGCTTTGTTTACAAAAACAGATGGCAAGCTGGTTTGGACCCAAGGACCATAGTTTATCAACTCCTGCCCTCTACTATAGGACAAAGAAGCAAAGCAGCCTCTCTCCCGATCAGATGCTACATAAGCCGCCTCGCCATAAGCTGTTTCACCTTTTTGAGCCTCAGCTTCCCCAAACATGAAGTGGGGATAATAGTCGCTACCTTCAGGATTGTTGTGAGAGTCGAAGGAGGTAGTGTGTACAGAGCGTCCAGCCGAGCACCGGTGGGTAGATGGCGTCGAGGGTCGAGAATTGCTCGTTTTCACCAAGCACGGATGCTAGATCCAGAGCCCCCCCACCCAGCTCCTTTCCCCAGGCCTGTCCGGGGAACAAGATGAAAGAGCAGGAGGCAAGGTTTCCAAAGGCTGGCGGAATGAGATCCTTGGGACTTTGATTTGATTTCAACACAAGCACTGGGCAGAGACATAATGTCCCTGGTCCTCCTTATACATAGCCTTCAGGTGTCAGTTCAGTAGCGTCCTGGCTATATGACATCCATCACAAGCAGCTTACAGCTTCCAAAAACACAGTCCTGGACAGATGTTGAGCCTGTCTGGGGATTAGAAATATCCTTTTCCATTAAGCATAAATTAACTTAATCACCAGGTATGAAAGATACGCAACACAAACAGCATTCCCTGAAGCTTTCATTAAAATTAAAATTCTATTTAAAATTTAGCTTGTATTTCCTAGGACTTGAACCCCTTCAAAGAGATAATATCTGCTGTAAATTTTTACACTGACAGAGTGGCAGAGATGAATATGCCGGGGACAGTGATGTACTATGTAATTTAACTCTGCCTCCTGGCCTTCTTTTCGCCAACGGATGGATCTGTACATCTTAAAGAAATAATTAGTCTCGGTAAGATCTGGTCTTTGACCATTTTCAGAAGCAGTCAGAGTGATGTAGAAAAATGAAACTCTGAGTCGAGATCACTAAGAGCGAGGTGCTTCCAGTCTTGTTGTTCGGATCCATGCTGCGGAAAGTGCTCTTAGGATAAACAGAAAGGAGGGGCATTGACAGATGAATTGCCAGGAGGCCTCTGAACAGAACCCTCCTTGGCTTGGCCTGTTTGCTGGGGTTGGAACCGGTGAGTGGAGGAGGGGGGACAGCCGGGGGGGGGGGGCTCCCTGCGTCCCTTATCAAACTGTGCAGGAGAGACCGCCTGGGGGAACATGCCCCGCCTGGGGGACAGCGTGATGCCGTGGAAAGAGCACTGAAGTCAGACAAAGCTGGCTTCGGATCTGGTTCTTTTTTTTTCTGACTCTGATCTTGGGCGACTCTCGCAATTTCTCCAAGCTTCGGGTTTCTAATCTGTGAAGTGAGAAAAATAATGCCTGCTTCCGGGGATCATCGTGAGGGTTAGAGATAATCTCGGTGCTTAGAACCCCTGACATTCTAGGTGCTTACTGAATGCTTAGTATTATTTATTCATTTAGGAAACCATTGTTGAACATCTGCCGTGTGTCAGAGTCTAGACTAAGTGCTGACGATGCAGAAAGTCAGAGAACACAGCCCCCCCCTCCAAGATGCTCAAAGATAGGGGATTGAGACGTGTAAAGAAGAAAATCACAATATAGGGTGACATGTCTGAAGTGGAATCCTGAACATGGTTCAGAGCTGATGCAAAGCAGGAGCAGTGTGCCCTGTAGGAAGTGACATCTGTTGGGTTTTAATGACATAGAGAGGCTCGCATGGTATATGGGCAGAGAAGGGCATTCTGAGCAGCAGAGACAGCTTATACAAAGGCAGAGAGGTGTGCAGAGACATTTTGTATTGGGAGGATTATAAACACGGAGGTACTATTAGGTGGGGAGGAGGGGCGGGGGGGGGTCCTAAGGATGGAGTGTCTCTTCAGGTGGGCGCACCCCCTGAAGACCTGGGTTTGAAGTGTCCCAGATGATTCCTCAGCTTGGCCACAGCGGCCCAGTGGCCACCACATGGTGCCAGTCACCCCGTCAAGGTACTCAGGACACCCGGACCAGAAGGCAGCTCTTCCAAAAGAAAGTCCCACTCTTGAGTTGAATGGGTTGCAGGTTTGAGAGGAAGCAGGTCCTAGAGTGGCAAATGTCCTGGGTGAGGAGGTCCACACAGCCGGGAGCCCAGTCCCCACATATGGCCCCACGCGAGCTCCCTGGGAGCAGGGGGCACTAGGTGTTTCTCTCCCCTGAGTCCCGGGTGTAGGGCCTGTCACAGAGTAGAAAGTTGTAAATATTTGTCGAATAAATGCTCAGATGCCTCATCTGGCCATCTTCACCCTGTTTCCCTCACGGCGCCTCTGTGAGGACCAGGGACAAAACAGGGGTGGATGTACTTGGCAAGGTCTCAGGCTTTATTTAAATATAGGTGCATGGTCCTATACAGCTGTGCACCCATTAGCATGTGCACCACAGTTGACCCACCCGTTAAAAAAAAATACCTGCAGTATTCCTACTCGCTCTCTCATTTAACAAAAAAGCCACCATATGCCTTTTAAAATGATGAGGAAATGCAAACTGCATGGTTATATTTGGTGACTCGCCTTTTTTTTTTTTTAAGTATCGCAAAGTTGACTTAGTAGTCAAAACAGTAATTATATTTGAGACGATCAAAGATATCCCGGTTCTTTCCCGTGCAATCTAAAAAATGTAAATTTACAGGGGAAAAAAATTGAAATTGTACCTACCTACAAAGCAAGCATTATCTCAAAAAAAAAAAAATTGTTTTCCCAAACATCTCCAGCTGTCTTGACAGCTCAAAACATCGCTTGCTCCCAAGCCCACAGCCCTTTGTTTTAGTGATAAATGTGTTCTAAAGAAAACCGCTGCTCTACAGAGCTGGAATTGGTGTTTGGTTTGAAGCTGTAATGAGGCACCACTGTTTTCCAAACTGTTACGCTCAGCTGACAAGGAAACTGTGAAGGAACTGGAAAGTTTCTAAAGGGCTGCACAAAAAGCGGGGACGTTTACTGCACTGGCAGAAAGAGAGGCAACTATGATGGGGGTTAGCATCTGAAATAGAGCCATTGGATGCTCACTGCCGCTCGGTGACATGCTTTGGCCCAAGTAATGACTAAATAATATATATATTATATACACACACATATATAATATATATATTATATTTATAATATATAATTATATATATAATTAATATATAATTAACATTATACATTAAATATATAATTATATATTATATAATTCATTACATATTATATATAATATATAATATATAATATATTAATATATCATATTGATATAATATATATAAAATATATAATATATAATTAATATGCATTAAATAGATAATTATTTATATATTATATAATTCGTTACATATTATATATTATATAATATATAATATATTAATATATCATATTAATATGATATATAATATATAATTAATATTATACATTAAATATATAACTATTTATATATTATATAATTCGTTACATATAATAATTTATAATTGTATATAATATTATTATATATAATATTATAATGACATTTGTTGTTCCAACCCTGCACACTCTATCATGTGGACAAAGTAGCTCTCCCCTTATGGGCCTCAGTTGCCTTATCTGCACTTTGAGATAATAATTTCTGCCCTGCTTACCTTACCGCCTTGCTTGGAGGGTCCAGAGAGGTAATGGGACTGTTGAGCTGCAGGAAGGATTGTCACAGTGGCCGTAGCAGTCCTCCCGACCCCAGGACCCGACATGCCCCAGCCCCCTCTCTCCACTAGCCCAGAACATCTCCGGGATTCAGAGTCCTCCTGGGTCCTGCTTTGCGGAGCTGCCCCAAATGCCCTCACCTGGTGTTTCCCTAAAGCCCTAGGAGGCAGGGTCAAGAGAAGCCAGTTGCAGCTCAAGCTCTCTGCTCTTGCTGGGCGGTTCCAGGCAAGTCCTTGCCCCACACTGAGCCTCGTTTTCTTGGGCCTAAAGGGAGACTTTGGCCCAAGTGATTCCTGAAGCCCCTTCCAACAGAAAACACGGAGCCCAGCCCATGAGCACTCATTTGCCTCAAACAGGTCCTATGGGTCTGGGGCTATTGGGCACCCCTGGGGAGTTGGAGTCCTTGGTTTTCTAAATGGTCTGTGTTTAACCCTTTAAACACCCAACCCTTTCAGTCTTGCTGGGTATCTTGGCTTCTCAAATACATTTCAGTGAATTTGGCTTTTTAATTGAATGATGATTCTGCAAACTGGTTTTAAATTGTTCTGCGATGTATCGGTGCCCCAGAAGAGCTCTGAAGGGTTTTTCTACCTCCTCCTCTGCCTTCAGGCTGTCACTTCCTACACTGCACATTGCATGACTGTGGCATCCTGTGGCGTCCCTTCTATTTGCTGGCTGTACTGTGCTATGTGATGGTCTGAAGATGAGCTCACCAAGTCGTCAGCATTGTGTGTAGAGTAAGAGTATATAGGGGTAAGAGCGATGCCGCAAGAGGCTGGCCTCACTCACAGACATAAACTTCAGGGCATGAACTTTGGGATCTGCATTTGAGCTTCTCTGAGAGGGAGGGCTTCTCTCTCGCCTCCTAGTTCTTAGTAGTGTTTTAAACAGAGAGAGGAAGTGCTTGGGTGTCTGGGTTTGGACAGGGGAGAGATTTCTCGACTACATGGTTTTTGCATGAGAATTACCACATCAGTCTTTACCCTAAATCTCTCCTCTCTTGCTGCAAACACATGCCCTAGGCTCCGTCCCCATTTCTTGAGTTCCAGAATTATGCCCTTCGTGCCAAGCTCTTGTTTGTTCACGCATGCTGTGTCCTCTGCATGAGATCCAGGAATAATTCTCTCTCTCTCTCTCTCTCTCTCTCTCTCTCTCTCCCTCCCTCCCTCCCTCTCTCCCTGCCACCTGAAGGCTCTACCCAAGCCTTTCATCTCTTGGCTACCTCATGGAAGCCTTGGAAGTGGCCCTGAACCCTCCGGGAGCAGAGAGCTGCTCTGTCCCTGTGCCTACCTCATGCTTCACATGTATGCCACACTCAGTGACCTGTCTGTGTGGGTGATGCTTCTGCCAAATTGAACTCCTCTGTGCTAAGACTGCCTTTGGATCGTCAGTACCCAGTGCAATGTCTGGCACATAGTAGGGACTCAATTAGGGTTGGAAGAATGAATGCACAAACAAATGAATGAATAAGTTGACTCCCTTATTTGGCTTAATAACATCACTCTCAAAATGTATGGATTGAAATCTTAACCCCTGGTGACTCAAAATATGACCTTATTTGGAGATGGGGTCTTTATAGAGATAATCAAGTTAAAATGAGGTCATTAGGGTGGGCCCTAATCCTATAGGACCGGTGTCCTCACAAGGAGAGGAAATTTGGACACAGGGCCACACAGAGAGGGGACAGTGTGGAGACCCAGGGAGAACACGGCCACCTACGTACCAAGGGGACGGGCCTGGAGCCCCAGCCGAGGACAAGCAACACGTCTGCATGTCCGTTCCCCATAATAGGCGCTCTGACTAGTTCAAGAAATCTGTGACTGGACGGACACACAAATGTAGAGATAAGTAGAGACAACCACCATTGAAATGAAAAACGACTTCATTAGTTACTTCAATATTTTATGAATGTTCAGTGCAGCACTGTCAAAATGGGAGATGGGTCTCTCTTCATTGCTCATGAAACACCAGCACGTGGTGGGATCTTTCACAAGTAGTAATTAATTACTCTGTGTGGTGAGCTGGGCGGGCAGTCTCCCACCTGGAGACAAGGCAGTCTGCAGGCGGGTCAGTCCTGATGGCTGGGTTGGCAATGCTCTTAGCTGGGGATTGTCCCCTGCCCCACACTCTCTTTCTTCCTCCCTCCCTTCCTTCCTCCTTCTCTTTCTTTCTTTCTTTCTTTCTTTCTTTCTTTCTTTCTTTCTTTCTTTCTATTTTTGAGAGAGAGAGAGTTCATGTGCATGCGCGAGTTGGGGGGGGAAGAAAGCGAGAGAGAGAGAGAGAGAGAGAGAGAGGGAGAGAGAGAGAGAGAGAGAGAGAGAGAGAGAGAGAGAGAGAGAGAAAGAATCCCAAGCAGGCTCCATGCTCAGCTCAGAGCCCCATGTGGGGCTCGATCCCAAGACCCTGGGATCACAACCTGAGCCTGAAATCAGGAGTCAGGCCCTCAAACGACTGAGCCACCCAGGCGCCCCAACACCTCACACACTCTAGAAGAGAGAAACAAAGGATCCGCTTAACTGTCAGAACCTGAAGGAGCCATAAGGTCACCTCCTCCAACCTTTTCATGTTACAGTTGGGAAAATGGAGGTTGTTAGAGGGAATGGAATTCTCTGGGTCTTGTGGCTACTGTGGGAGAATCTGGGACTGACATCCAAGTCACCTGACAGCTGGTCTCACCAGAATTCTCTTTTCTCTTAAGCAATGCACCTGCCTTATGTTTGGGTGCTAGATGTCTGTGCCTCACCTGCATGGACAGCCCTCTTCTTCGTACTCCCACTTTTCTTTCTTCCTTCTGTAGGACATAGGTATCATCATCCCTATTTTACAGATGAAAATGCTGATCCCCAGAAAGGTTAAGCATTTTGTTAAGGTGGAAGGACCAAGAACCAGCAGCCCAGGAATTTTATTCCTGGCTGTCTTACTCCCAAGCTTCCCACCCCTCTGTGCTTTTTCTTAATGAATCTTTACCCTTAGGCCTTAGACATTTTTCTCCCAATTATATATAACATATTTTAAAATATCCATTTGGTTAGAAGTAATAGATTTTTCATGGCCAACCAGCTTCTATGTAAGACTTCCTAGAGAAATTTGTAGTAAGATTTAGCAGATTTCAAAGGGCTTGCCCATCCTTAAAGTTTGCTACCACATGGAAATAGTGAGCGGATGTTCTAGACACAGCGTGGTGATTGTTTGGAAGAATCTTGAATGATCTGCAGATAACTGACTGAAGGTGGTGGTCTTTGATGAATGTAGGACCAGACTATCTCTTAGTCTATCCCGGTTTTGCACATGTCCTCTCCCCCATCCGTGGATAACCTTTTAGTAGGACCACGGCAACCAACCTCCATTGTTATTTCCCCTTGAGCTCTGGGAAGGCAGAAGGAGCTTCCTCTCCCTCTCTGGATTCCATCATCTAACACCATCCTACTACCTGGGAAGTAATCCATAAATATCTGTGAAATAATGAATGGGGTCTTCTCTCGTTTTGGAACCACAGACATTTTTTTTCTGGTATTTTTTCTTGTTTTCTGACTATTGCTCTGTGGACAGCCTCCGAGCTGGCAATGGACCTGCTTCCGTTTCTTCTTTCGGATCCATCCTATGCACCAGATTCCAAGCAAGGCAGAATCCACATGCTCCCTGGCAAATTGAAAATGGATCCTCATCCTGTTTATGCATGCCTATTGTATGTTGGTCTTTCTGCTACGTCTTGGGAATCACACTAGGTTGTTCCTTCTAGGAGCTCCCAGCCGATGGGCAAGTTGAACAAATAACTCAAATATGATGAAGACCATAGCAAGTGTTAAATGAGGCACTAATGATGAGCTATGGGAGGAAGGGTAGTTAATTTTTCCTGGAGAAATCATGGGAGGGTTCACAGAGAAGACAGATATTTCAAAAAAAAAAATTATTACATAAATGAATTCTGAGCAGCTCATCCCAAGTTCACATTCTACATAAGAAACTCAAAAATAGAGTTCGCTGTTTCCAATTCTGGCTGTTTAGGGTGCTGACTCAGATTCAGATTCATAGCTGTGAGAAGAAGAATCTAAAAAATAATTAGAGATACAAATCTCAATGACTATTTCTTATTAGTAGGAAAGAAACTGTGGGTCACTTGAAAATATTGTTTAATCTCATTACTTCTAGTTCCACACACTCCTATGTGAAATATTTTTAAACCCATATTTGTGCTGAAATTAATAGAAAAATGTGTCACCCTATTTTATTGTGATTTCAGTAGTTAAGTTCATGGCAACCAAAAGATTATAGATAGAAAAGCTTTGAACTGGTGACTATGATTTCATTCTCTAGCAATGTAGAAGGTCATGGACTAAAGCAAGATTATAGAACAAGGGCCTTAAAAATGTTAATACCTGTTGACTGAGAAATTTCACTTCTGGGAATTTATACCAAAGATATAATCCAAAATTATGAGAGAGATGTATTGTCTAAATATGTATATCCAAGTAGTGAAAAATCAGAAACAATTGAAATAGCCATTAGCTTGAGGGAAGTCACTCGGTCATGAAAGATTTCTATAAGGGGTGCCTGGGTGGCTCAGCTGGTTGAGCATCCAACTTCAGCTCAGGTCCTGATCTCACGATTCATGAGTTCGAGCTCCGCGTCAGGCTCTGTGTTAACAGCTCGGAGCCTGGAGCCTGCTTCAGATTCTGTGACTCCCTCTCTCTCTCTGCCCCTCCCTTGCTCATGCTCTGTCTCTTTGTCTCTCTCAAGATAAACATTAAAAAAAAAAGATTTCCATAAATAATTTTGGTGACATGACAGGTATGTGCTTATAACACAACGTCAAATAAAAATTAGGCCACAAAATTTTGTGTATAGTATGATTTCAACTATGTGACAAAATTATGTTCATAGGAGTAGAAGGGAATTTACCAGAATATTAACAGTGATCATTTCTGATAGTGAGATGATGTTTGAGAGTTGTGTGATCTCACCTATGTTTTTATATTTGTGTGTGTATATACATTTGCGTGTATCAGGAAATGTGATATTACAGCATTAAAACCAGCAATGTTAGAGGGGACCGCTGGGTAGGAATGGACAGCACAGGCCAGCACATTCTGAGGTTTGAGGGCTTGGGCAACATGACACAGAACAGTCGCAGAGCTCTTTGGAGTGAAAGAGCGTGACCAACCACAGCTTGGACTCGCCTGGGTCCATAGCTGCCACGATGGCAGGGGGAGCATGGGAGGCCAGGTGCCAGTCAACACGTCAACTAGTTGCTGGTGGCCTCATGGTTTCATGAGCTCAGGTCATTCACAGCTGGACCCAGACAGCATAAAGTGTACGGAAGAATGGCACCTGCTGTCCCGGAAGAAGAGGCAGCAGGCGAGGACTTGGCACGGGCAGGGGTAATGGTCAGGGTGTTGTCCTGGTGGGAAACTCCTAGAATACCAAACGGGCACTGAGGCAGGAACCCCATTGGATGGAATTGACCATCTCCATAAGGGGTTGGTAGCTGCTAGAATCTGAGTTTCCTCTTGGGCATGAGGATTCCAGGCTTAGAGCAGAAAGAACGATGCCGGGGTGAAGACCATTGAGCTTCCACCTGCTGGGCTGGGACTGGCCCCAGGTGTGGACAGTACTGAGCCGGTTGGCAGAGGGTTAGAGCTCTGCGGGTCTCCAGCAGCGAGGGCTGGCTGGTGTCACTCCAGATGAACCGTATACTAAATGCGTAATAATGTATAAAAGACAAGACGTTGTCCATGTCCCTTTGACGATCATTATTAAACATGGGAACATTTTTAGTTGCTAGTACTTTCTTCAAAGAGAAAATGCTGTTTCCAAAGATGGCTCTGTCAGGAATGTGGGAATCCGAGCCGTTTATGTTTCATTTTCATACACAGTGTGTGAAGCCAAGTCGGCCTGTATATTTAACCCACGTTATATTTGGTATCCCTGAGCTGTGCTGGGAAAACCAGCAAGCCCCTAGCTGTAAAATGACAGGATAAATATTACTCCGCTCAAAGCACAGAAGAAAAAATACACCTCAGTATTTTCTTTAAATACTTTACGTTTATCTGATACTCTCTATTACACCAGTGCATTTGTTCTATGTGACAGATTTATGAAGTGTAGACACGGCCAGCCCAGAGAGGTGGGGGACTGCCCTGTGTAAGCCACTGTTTAAACCTAGGGGGTGTGTGTGTGCGTGCATGTGTGTAAAGTGAACGCTTTGAAATGACTTATAAAAAATATGTATATATAATCTCATATATATATGTATACTTATGTTTATATAAAATATCACAATCTTTACAACAACTTGCAAGAGAGATATTATCCTCATTTAAAGGATGAGAAAACAAAGGATCAGACAAGCCAAGTGACTTGCCCAATGTCCCCCAGCGTCCAGGAGGCAGAGTTGGGATTTGAACCCAAGCTGGATGCCTCGGCCTCTTCCAGAAGGTCAGAGGAGGGGCTCCCCCCTCCTGCCGCACTGGGGCCTGTGCGGTCATCCTTTCTCGTCCCCCTGGCTGAAGTTCAGGCGTCTGCTGATTTCCTTCCACATACCTTTCAGTGCAGCCACAACATTTCTGTTCCTACATCTGGGAAGCGTGAGTCACTCCTGTCGGGAATAATTAGAACAAGAGGGTCTGGGCAGTGAGCAAGGAAGGGGGAGAAGGAAAGGCAGAACAGAGGAGGGTGAGTGAGCTAGGGAGCTGAGGGGGCAGCGCCTGGGGCTTCAGAACTGACCTCCCCCATTTGTCAAGAGGAGAGCTGGTCCCAGGGGGAGGTGGGCCGATGGGGTGGCGGCTCCTCCAGGAGTCAGGAAGCAGGGCTGAGGCCCCCAGCACTAGCAGGGGTGGATGTTAGGAAATACCTCTGGATCTGAGCCCCTAACGGAAGGTGGGAACGTTCCAAGCCGTGCACATTCACAGCATCCTGTGGCTCTGGTAGGATCCAGAAGGTAGAGTCAACAGCTCCTGGTTATTAGGTTAGAGATGACTGAACCTTCAGATGGGGGAACACACACACACACACACACACACACACGTGTGCACACACACACACGTGCGCCCATGCGTGCAGAAATAAGGCTCAAGGTGAACGTTGTCTGCAGCAAAGCAAAACATACTCTAGACATCTTGTTCACACTGCGAGGGAGGAAGATCCTGGAAAATATCAAGGGACCAAGTGTGGCAACTTACCGTTCCTAAATTTGAGACAGATAAGATAAAGATAAGATATAGTCTTTCGTTCTCTGCCTTTATTGTTGCATGTCGGTCTGAACGTAACATTTTGGGAACGGGCTTTAATCAGGTCGTTCCTGCCCTTCGTCACACAGCGTCTTCTCAGTCACGAATCCCCTTCCTGGCGGCTTTTTGAACAAAAAGGTTTTCTGTAGCTATGTCTCGGCCTTACTGCATCGTAATGGAACTCTCTTTCTCTAGGTGTCTCCCTGCGCCAGTTGGCAGCCCGTGCAGGCAGGGGCACTGTCTTACTCGTCTCACATCCCCTCTGCCCCGTGCTCAAGGGGCCACACGTTTATCTTGCCCGCTTATCACGCTCGGTGCCAACTTAGAGACGCCTGTGCCCTCGGGCTTTGTTCCAACCATTTGAGGAAATGTGGAACCCGGGTTCTCACGGCCCCCTCCCCTCCGGGGAGTGTGGTGTCCAGGCCCTTTGCAGGCCCCCCCGGAGGCATCCTGAGCATCTCTCAGCTGCCCTGTAGAAGTTACGTGCGTTTGTCTTGTGCCCACCAGCTTGCAAACAGTAGTTCATTATGCTTTCTGATTTCAGCTTTCCAGATATCTATACGGACAGAAAACACAGATTCCCTCCGGTTTCTGACAGAATGCCTTCATCACAGCTTCCCGTAGTCAGGTACTGGCCAGTGGAGTCGACGTAGCTAAACTCGTCTATATCTCCTACACCTGTGGCTACGCCTCTCGGTTTCTGTGCCTCGAAAACTCCTAGAGTGTGGTCCGGCGGGCACGGGCAGACGAACGGGGTCGCAGAAGCAGAGATGTAATTAGAACTGACCCCGATTCTCCCTTAGTGTGTGGGAAGCAACACGGCAGAGTTGGTGGGGGGTGGGGAGACAGGTTTCAGCAGCAGAAAGGCTTGATAGGCATTCCCATCCAACCCTTTGTCTGCTGTGCGACTGTGGACAAATTACTTACCTTCTCTGAGCCTCAGGTTCCTGATCTGTGAAATGGAGATAACGGTGCCCAACTCACAGGATCACTGTGGGAGTTAGAAGTGATTGGGGGGGGGGGGGGAAATGTGATCACAGCTGTGGAAAATCTCACATACTGTGTGCGCGCACACAACAAGAAAGAGAAACGGAAAGACAGATGAAATCCTGGAAAGACAACTCCAGTACGTTAGCAGTGGCTGAAGGTGGATGGTGAAACAAAGGGTGAATTTTACCCCCTTTTTCTGCTTTTTTGGTATCTTTAAATATTTTTTTCCGTGAACCTATATTGACTTGATAATTAGGAAAATAGAAAATAAAGAAGTGTAAAATAGGAAAAGAGAAATAATATGTATTAAGTACCAGGCATAAGTTGGCACTCGGTAAATGGTAGCTATTTTTACTAATTAGTCATTATGCCTAATAATAATAATTAGGCATAATGATTTCCTCTGGGACCAGGGGTTGTGAATTAGTCTGTTGGAGGCGGCTGATGACTCCCTCTAAGTGAGAGGGAGTTCTGGGTTCACTTCCAACCAGGCCACCCCTCCCTTGCCTCCCTGATCCTTCTGCCAATGCCTGAGTGCCAGACCCCCCACCCTGCTCCCCCGCTTCTTCCCCCCCAAAAGCAGTCTGAGCAAAGGTCCTGTGCCCCTAGAAAGGGAAGCACACTTTTGGGCAGGCAGAGGTGTTCTCCGTGGAGGAGCTGTCCAAGGAGAGTGGTGGTGGTCAGGGCGGGACATCACCATCCCTTCACTGGTGGCCAGTTGTCTAGGGGGATAGAGTGAGAGGGTCAATAGTCCCTTCTATTTCTTCTGTTTGGAGAGCAGACAAGGTCCCTGGGACAAGAGTTTCCCAACACCTAAAACTGACTCGATGCTGTTAGTTGGCAGGTCACAGAAGTTAAACGTGTCCCCTCTCTTCGCTCATGGCACAGTGAGAATACTGGTCTCACTGGGTCAGCCCAAGTGAGAGTTTTAGACTAACCTGCCAAATTCCTCAGGGTCCCCACAGTTTCAACCAGACAGAATTAAACTTCTGCCAAAAGGAAAGAGAAAATGAGGTCCCGAACTAGCTGCGTAGCCGTGAGCAAGTCAGAAGACCTCTCTAAACCTGTGTCCTAGGTGTAAAATGAGAGATCAGCACCGCTGGTCCCTGGAATCCCTAGACGTTCTCAATTCCATGACATGCTGGTAATAAACACAGTTGGTTCTGAGAAGAGAGCGGACTCGGAGGTTTTCTCTGCTCAGCGGGCAAGCTGCCAACATGGGATGGCTGGGACAGGGAAGGACAGGAATTCTCTCTGGGGCTGACACTTAATCGGTGTGGCCCCCAGAGGTGACAAACGATGGCAGGACATCAGCTGGTGGCTTCTAGAACCGTGAAAACAGGAGGTCCTCCGCCAGTGCATGCGAACCCTCCGTTACGTCAGCGTCGGGTGTGAAATGCCTGCCCAATGCCGGGCACGGTGGCAGATGTCACACAGACCGCATGCCGTGTCCACCCCTTGGTGCCCTGCAGGATCAGCTTTGCCATCACTCCACAGGGGAGGCAGCTGAGACTCAAGAGCTTGGCTCCCTTTCTCCCTTGACATTTTCTGTGCCTGGACAGCATGCTCAGCGCCCCGAGAATCTGAGAGCAAACAAGATGATCCAGCCCCCGTGGAACCGGCAGTTTAGAAACAGCTAGAGACAAGCACATGGGCAGTCATAGTACAGTGTGGAAAAGTCTTCAGAAAAGAGAGAAAAGTAGCGTTGTGAAGCACAGTGAAGGGGTCACCCACACCCGCAGAAGGGCAGTGCAAGGTGGGGGCAATGACATTCCAGGCAGAGGCCACAGCACGTGCAAAAGCCCCAGGGTGAGTATACAGCGGAAGGACTTGGAGAGCTTTGTGGTCTGGCTGGAGTTCACATGGGGATGTGGAAGGACAGGGGCTGGAGGGGACAGAGCCGGCACGTGAAAGGACTTGACTGGGCCAGTGACCCTGCAGGCAGAGGGGAGTCAGTCATTCATGCATTCACGCACTTGGCCAATATTCAGTGAGGGCCTACTGTGTGCTGGGACTGAGGAGCCAGTGGTGAACAGAACCATCACAAATGTCTTCCTTTGTGAAACTCACATTATTTATTGGGGTTGGGGGTGGTAAGAGGGCAGGAGACGGACATCAGCGAAGTAAACGAGTAAAATCTATGCTCTGATGAATGGCAGCACGGCTGTGGTGAAGAACGGAGCAAGGCGGGCACTCAGAGGCTGGCGAGGAGTGGGCGTCACAGCTGTAAGCAGAGCGGCCAGGGGAGGTCTGTCGGGGAAGGGGACGTTTCCACAAGCACTGGAAGGAAGTGAGTGGGAGAGCCAGGGACGGGTTCAGGGCCACAGGGTGACATGGTCAGGTCTGCCGGTTGGCTATGATATGGAAGATGTGTTGGAAGGGGAAGCTGGAAGCAGGCAGACTCGTGATGGGGCTGTTGAAATTCAGGTGACCCACCATTGAAGTGACAGGTGATGGCAGCTTAGATTCTGGGGAGCAGCAGTGGAGATGGAGAGAAGTGGGTGGACCGAGGTGACAGAGGAACAAGACTGGGCTACTTGTGGGGTTTGGGAGTTACTCTCTTCTGTCTGGTTTCTGACCCAGGCACTGTGTGGGTGTTAAATATCTTCTCTGAGTCGCGAGCAAAGCTGGCGACTCAGTTTTGGGAGCAGCAATTGATGAGCTCAAAGCGTTTTGTCCAAGGGCACCCATGTTCATACCTGCACTGCTCACAACAACCAGCAGGTGGCAGCAGCCCAAGTGACCATGCAGGGACGGAAGACCGGGTAGACAAGATGTATATGCACACAAAGGGATATTATTCAGCCTTTAAAAGGAAGGAGGTTCTGACACCTGCCACAGCGTGGATGAACTTTGAGGACATTGTGCTACGTGAAATAAACCGGACACAAAAGGACAAATACTATATGGTTCCACTTACTCACCAGGAGGTTCCTAAAGTGGTCAAATTCATAGAGACAGGAAGTAGAATGATGGTTGCCAGGGCTGGGGATGCGGGGAATGGGGAGTTCATGTATAACAGACACAGAGTTTCCGTCTGGGAACGTGGAAAAGTTCTGGACGTGGATGGTGGTGAGTGTTGCACAACAGTATGAATGTACTTAATAGCCCTGAACGGTACCCTTAAAAAATGACTAAAACGGTAAAGTTTATGTTATGTCTGCTTTATGAAAATGTTTTACAATTCGTTTTAAGTAATTTACTCGAAGTCACATGACTATCAAGTCCAGCCCAGCCCCAGAGGCCCTCTTGTATTCCTGCCTCTTATTCTGAGGTCTCCCCGCCTCTCACTCTTCCCTGGGTTCCAGACTGGCTGGGATCCCCTGGCAAAGTGACTTGGCATCTCTGGGCCTATTTTTCCTCACCTGCAAGGTGGAGATGACCCTTCGTGGGGTTGCTGTGAGAATTAGATGGGTTCACACCCATCACTTGCCTGGCACCGAATAAATTATCATTATACATCATTGCATAGCATTGCTCTTTCTTACGTCAGAACTCCCTGACTTTAGTAAAACAGCACAGACCTAACTAGAATCCATGCCCTAGCGCTTGTGGGCTGTGTGGCTTTGGGCAAGCCACTTGTAAAGTGGGCCCAATAATTTCTACCTGGCAGAGATGAGGGCAAGACTAAATAGGACCTGCGTTCAGGGTCCCCAGGGCAGGGCCTGGATGCCACAGTCCCTGATAAACAGCGGCTGATCCTGTACAGACACAAGATCATAGTTACGCAGGGAACAAATCAACCCAGTGACGCGACAAGTAAATTTCGCATTCTTCTCTACTTCTGCACCATTTTATAGGCAGATACAGCCCTCCCTTCTGGTAGTTGAGGTGTCTGTAGAAACCTGAAATTACACCTTTGTGTTGGCTTCAGGAACAGGTCTGCATCTGATTTGTTTTACAAAGGAGATCTCTTCAGCCAAGTCTGAATAACAGTTATGGAGCTCCTGCTTGGCCCGGTCCCAAGCTGCTGCTGCTGCCAGAGAGTCAGAAACGAGACAGACAGCGGCCCTGTCTGCACAGAGCTGATTGATATTAGCCGAAAGAAGTGGCAAGGATATTGTCACAGCAAACTGCACTGGGAAATGGGAAACCTGGACTCTTCCTGACCTGTAAAGCCAGGAAACCTTAGACAAACCACTCCCTGTTGCCAGAGCTCGGTCCGTGTCTACATACGGGAGGAGGACCACCCCCCGTCCCTGTGACTTGAAGCTCTTTCCTTTCTAACTGCATTGGTTGTGTTGCCCCGTCTCTCTCTCTCTCTCTCTCTCTGGAAGCAGTCTGCGGGGCATAGGGTGTTCAGGGGAAGCTGGACAAGAGTCACCGCCTTCTGTGCTATACAGACCTGGCCTTGGGGGCTTAGCGGTCAGGCAGGAGGGGCTTGACCCCATGGCACGCTGGGACTCCAGCCTCAAGATGGTGAGAAGAGGAAGGACACTGGGGCCATGCAGAGCCCGGAATGCAGAGACCTGGAGTAGGTTCTGGAGGCCAAGGCTAAAGCAGACTAATGGGAATGGGGCATGGCTCGCTCCAGACCCCTGCTGTGGGCTGGCGCTGCCTGGGTACCCCCACATCGTTCAGGCCTGACTCCCAAGGCGCACAGCAGCCAGGACAGGAAGAGGTGGCCTGTGAGGGCAGGTGCGTTCTGGCCTTCATCTGCCCACTCAAGGGGCGGGAGCCCCTCTCCTCGGATCAGATTCCTACCCCAAGGACAAAGGAGGAGAGGACAAGCTACTTGGAGGATCTCGCGAATCCTCATTTCCCCTTTGCCTGTGGGGCAACAGAGAAAGCGTCCCTGCGCCTCCCTGACTGCTGGTCTGCCTTCTGGTGCTCCGTCTATCTCATGCCAAGGCACGGTCTGCTCATTTCACATGGGATGCCGCACCCGTGCGTTCTTATCTTGGGCCGGAAGTGAGTCAAATCCAGCAAAGCTGCGTTCGGGTCCTGGGGATCATCGGTCTGTGCGCCGGCATAGCGTTTCCTCGTCAAACACTCGGTAGCCAACCCAAGTCAATTAACGTGAGGAAGAAAAATTGCATGTTATCATTCAACTACTGCTGCATCCATATGCATGAGGCCGAGGGACCTGACTCCCTTGCAGAATTAAGAAAACCTTTAGAGGGACGCATTTCTGAGAACTCCCTACCCACTCCCCCTGCCTGCTCCCCAAGCGCTCCCCTACAAGCCGGAGCAAATGTTGCTTCCGATCTGTGGCCGCCAAGAAAACGGCCTGGGCTGCCCACATGCCGTCCAAGTTCTTGAAGAGTTTGATGGGCTCCTGCCACTTAAGAAATTGGTCACATTTAGAAATATTCAGCTTCAGTGAACATGTCACTGCTGCGTATAGGAAAAACATACTATTATCTCTAGAGCTTGCCTGAAACAACAGGCTTGTTCCCGAAACAGATGTTTTGTGAAATCCACCGTGACAGGCTCATCAGAGCTGGAGAAGGGCCAGCACTTAGTTACCAGCCTTGCAAGGACACAGACATCCCTGCTGGCTTCTCGTTCATCCTCCACACCTGGGCTCCGAGGAGATCCTCCCCGTGGTTCTTCCTTCTGGCTCTTGGGTTCTGACGTTAAAACATTTTACAAGCTTGATACTCTAGACAGAATTCAGTCAGCCAGGTGTGTCCTGGGGAGAAGTTTTCCAAGGTAATGACTCAGGATATCTTAATTTGGTTCCACTAACATTTATTGAGGGCCTACTGTGTACCCGCGACCGTTCCGGCTGCTCTCAGTCACATTATCTCGCGGTTACTGGTGGGGTTGCCCATTTCAGAAACAAAGACCTTGGGTTGGTGTCCCAGGTCTGCCGAAACAACTCACCTGTTGGCCTCAAGCAACAGACAGGCGTTCTCTCGTGTTCTGAGGCTGGACAGCGTCAGCCGGGCTGCGCTCCCACCCTCCCGAGGCCCCCCCCGGGGCGACTCGCCCTCACCCCTGCCAGCTTGTGGTGGCTCCCCGCCTTTGCTGGCCTGTGGCTGTGTCACTCCAATCTCTGCCTCGTCTTCACACGGCCTCTTCTCCGCGTGTGTCTGTGTCAGATCTTGTCCCGCCTTTCTCTTCTCAGGACACCTGTCCCTAGATTGAGGGCCTACTCGAAACCCGGGATAGTCTCCTCTCGAGAGCCTTAATTTGATTACACCTGTAAAGACCTTTTCCAGATGAAATCACATCGCCAGATTCTGGGGGTTAGGGCCACTATTCAGCAAGCTACAGACCTCTAGGTATTTTCTGGTTGTTTCCCCAAAGTCACACAATGAGAAAGTGTCACAGCGGGAGGTAAACCTGGGCTGGCTGGCTCTGAGCTCAGACCCTCGGTCAGGTCTTCACCCCTGAGACTCTGTGATGCAAAACGTGGGCAACGGGCCCTGCTCTTAAGAAACTACAGCTACATGGGAAGGAGCTTTGCGTGTTGGTTATGAATGAGGCTCTTGTGTCCAGCCGATCCTTATGACCTTGGGCAAATTATGTCACTGCACTCATGTCTCAGAGGAAAATGCCTTATGCCGAGAATGGGAATCATATTAAGAATAATAATAGCCTCACACGGCTGTGGTGAGGATCAGATGAGAGAAGGCGCTTAGCCCACAGGCATGGAGTCAGCAAGATCCCAGACGCCCTGACCCCGCAGCCTCTGCGGTTAAGCACCGTGCTCCCTGCTCCCACTCCCCAGAAGCTTTGAATCAGAGCCTCTGAATAGAAAAGGGATTGTGTACAGGTCCCCAGGAACCCAGGTGAGGAAGATGGAGAAGCCAAAGCTGACTTTGGGGTTTTGAGCTTGGCTCACTTAGCGGAAGGAGCTGCCAAAAACAGCACGGGTGGAAATGGCAAGAAGCAGGTTTGTTGGGGGGCCGGGGAACAAATCGTGCTCAGCTTGGATGCAAGCGGGACACCTGGGTGGATTTCACTGGCAAGTGCTGGACTTGGAAGGTGACTTTTAAAAGTGCCCCAGAGCTTAAGAGTAAGGGAAAGAACTGAATCTGTTTGGCAAATTCAAGCGCTATCACAGATTAAGCTTCTCGGGGGGCAGAGAGCAAGCGAGCAAAGACGAAGTGAAAGTGTCGGTACTCACTGCTTCGTGGTCACAGCACTCAATTTTCTCACCTGTAAAATGGGCACATGCTTGTTTCTTCCCAAGCGGTTGCTCTGGTGGCAATAGATGCCAGATGGGAAATTACTCCATACGTTGGGGGTTGAACCACAGCTAGTGGCAGTGGGTACCGGCATCAGCCACCTTTTCCCAGACACCGAGCCTGGCAGGAGAGGCGCCCGGGGGTCTCCCCGTCTCTGCGTCATGGCTGAAGAAGCAACAACTGTTCATTCACCAGGTTGGAACGGGCCTTCTGCTGGGCTCCACGTCTATCCATGATCACCAAAGGAACTACAGCAACAACTTGAATTTCCCCGTTCCCTGGGCAACAGGTACACTTCTGCCAGGGTTTTCGTGTTTCAGAAAACCAGCTGAGGGTACCACTCGCAGTGCTTCTGTTCAATGTACGCTCACCTGGACCACCCCCCCTACGTGTCCCCCTGGCCATGTACCCTGGACCCCTCCCTCCCACGTGTCCCCCTGGCCATGCACCCTGGACCCCCCCTCCCACGTGTCCCCCTGGCTGCGCTCACCTGGACCCCCCCCATGTGTCCCCCTGGCCGTGCACCCTGGACCCCCCTCCCACGTGTCCCCCTGGCTGTGCTTGCCTGGACCCTCCCCCCACGTGTCCCCCTGGCCGTGCACCCTGAAACCCCCTCCCACATGTCCCCCTGGCTGCGCTCGCCTGGAACCCCCAGCCACGTGTCCCCCTCCCCATCTCATAGGGATTTGCAGGACAGGGTAGGTCAGTGACGTTGCCATGACAACCAAGGAAGAGGCCAGCTCTGACTTCAGCTCCAGGAGGTGCTTGTTAGCAGGGAAACTAAAAGATAGGCTTTCTCTTGTTTTCTTTTTTTGGGGTGCGGGGCGCCCGCCCCATTCCTCTTGGCACAGAAACCTTTCACTTCCGCCAGGTGAGCTGGTCAATTGAGGATATTTAACTCATTTGAACGGGCGCCCGGAGAAACCACTGGGAAAGAAGTGTCCGTGTGCCGTGTCCGGGATGTTGTGTCACAAAAAGCACACTGCTCCTTAAGGCTGCCCCTCAGGGGGGGCTGGCAAGTGGGCGCAGCAGCCTCTAGACCCCGGTCTGCACGTCTCCACATCTGTGGGATTTTTAGGCTGTCTTACACTGAGGGCCAGCGATCTGTCTGGCATTCTACGGGGTTCTTTACATTTGGTATTCCATTTGGTTCTCACCAACCCCCTGTGTGTTTAGTATTATTGTCACCATTTTGCAAATGAAGAAACCGGTACTCAGAGAGGTTAAGTACCTTCCCCGAGGCCACTCAGCTGGTAAGTGGCAGTGCTGGAGCTCAGCCCCAGGCCCGCTTGATGTGTAATCCCCACAACTGTTGCCATCCTGCCACCCTGCCTTAACCTTGTATTTGAACCTACGCAGTCTCTCTCGAGCTATCAGGGAGGCATCATCTAAAAAATGTGCCATGATAACTAAACATTTAGTACTTCTGCGAGAAACACCACTGCACACAGTCTGGATGTCTGCTTGGGGAGTTGTGCAGTGACAAGAGAAATTAATACTTTAATGGATTTTGACAACAACTCTATGTTAGGGGAATTCAAATGGCGTGGAGAAAAAAGTTAGGCTTTCTCTCTGGACCTGGTTGCTAATATGCATATGCCTCATTTATTAGCCGTGTTGTAAAAAAAAAAAAAAAAATCTCATTTTGTGAGGACCGAAGTTCTTGGAGGGATGGAATGCTACGGACTGGAGGAGGCAGTTAATTCTTCCTGGCTGGGCTTCAGCTGACCGGAAGTCCCTGATTGTTGTTTGACATTTCGTTCGCACTCACTGTGCTGCAGCCAGGACGCTAGCCTTTTGTTTCATGTCACCCTACTGAATGCCTCCACAGCTCTGTGAGGGGGTTGCTGTAGTCCATCACCATCTTACAGAAGAGAAACAGAGGCCGAGCCTAACACAACTTCCCCAAGGCCATACGGGTAGGAAGTGAGCGGAGCCAGGATGGCTGTTATTCTTATTGTTGCACTATTACCCTTAAAACAAAACAAAACAAAACAAAAAAATGGCTTTCTAGGACCTGAAGCTGCAAATGACACGCAGAGGTCACCCCGCCCGTTTTCTTGCCTACGGCAAAATTACACCAAATTCTTCACGTTATTTGTCTTAAAGAATGCTTTTCTTACACAGTCATCTACGAGCCAGCGCGTACCTTTTCTTTTGCATTGCCTATGAGATGTAGAGTACTATTAGGGGAACAAAAATGGGTTCTATTTTCAGCAAACTCACAGTCTATGGGGGAGAGAGGCCACAGACTTCCACGGCTGTAATATAAGTTTAGAAGATGATTGATTGCACAGGAGAGGAGCAAATGAGGTGCTGTGGGAAATCCAGAGGAGAGTGTATCTGGTGGGAGGGACGATGGGGGCTTGTGGGCGGGTTGGCACCTGAAGTGAGCTCAGCAAGGTGTGCGGGATTGGGGCCTGGATGTTTGGGGGGGGGAGCGGCGGGGAGCAGGGCACAGGCATCCGGGCAGTCATCTCTGGGTGTGAATGGGAGGGCCTAGGGAGCCCAGGGGGCGGGGGGTGAGGCAGGGAGCAGGTGAAGGACAGAGGCTTAAAGGACACTCTACCACCAGGAGGGAAAAAAGACAGAAAACAGAAAACCACCAGGGCATGGGCACAGAAGCCAGGAAATGAGAGTTCCAGAAAGCGTGGTCAAAGCGTCATCAGATGCTATGAAGAAGCTGAACTGGAGAAAGACCGAGAAGGTCGGTGGCGATCAGGAGGGTCATGGTAACCCCAGGAAGAGCCGTGCGTTTGAAGCAGTGGGAGCAGAAAGGCAGTGGAAGTTCGCTCAGTACCGAGACCAGGAGCGCATCGAGCACCCAGTGTGACCTTCTCTAGGCCACGCCCTGCTGCACCAGGGCTCAGACTGCAGCGTCCTCACAGAGGGTCAGCAGAGAGCCCCCTTGGCACTGGAGAACGCCGATGGAGGCCTAGAAAGAACAAGGTCTTGAGAGTCAGAGCCAGATTACCAGATGCGACCATTTAGAGGCAGGTGACCTTGAGGACTTCATGTAACCTGAGCTTAGCTTGGTAACAGCTAACACTTATTGAGTGCTTACTGCATGCCAGGTATGGTTCTAAATGCTCTACGTATATGTATTAGCCCGTTTCGTTTTCACAATGATGCTGTGACGTAGGTAGAATTATTATCCCCATTACACAGATAAAGACACCAAGGCACGAGCATGTTAAGAGACTCTTCCAAAGCCACCAAGCTAGTGAGCAACAGGGCCAGGATTCCAACCCAGGCATTCTGCTTCCAGAATATCTCCATCTTAATATCTCTATCTTAAGGTCTCGTGTGGCTTAACCAGGGTAATTAACGTACAGAAGGGTTCCTGGCCCATAGGAGGGGCTCATAGGGGTTATCCCTCTCACCCCCTGACCACGTAGGAATACAAAGTCTGGGCACCCTTGCCTGAGAAAGGTTGTGGGACCAGCCCCATAAGGCCTCACTCACGTTAGTGAAAACCGCAAACAGCACGACACACACAAAGACTGCCTCAAAAAGTGGGATACACACGCCTTGAGCCCCTGGGACACGAATGAAGATAGTTTTGTGTTCAACACCCTCACTGCGGGTTGACCAGCCAGCCGTAAGGCAGTCCTGGGTGGGGAGGACCCCCGAGGGCAAATCAGGGACAGGTGAAATCCACCAATCAACAGATTTCGTCCAAAATTTAAGGGGGAAGGATATTCGGCCTGGGATATGCCCACTGAATCCCTGGGTACCTGGTGTTCACCGGGCACGTATACAGTATACAAAAGAGAACTAGGAGCACCACAAAAAAGGAGCTGCGTTTGGATAAAATTGAAAGCCAAAAAGAATTACAGTCTAAGCAAAGGATAACTTCTACACATGGTTTCCCCCACTTATCGTCTGTGTTCACACAGGCCTATACTTTGGTGCAGAACTGTGTTTAAACACTAAAACGCTTTGTGTTGCAGACAGGCGCTGAGTGTGTAATTAAAAGGATCCCTTCATTAGCAGAACTAGACAATGAAAGCTCAAGTTGGCCTTTTCTGCTAATTTTGGAGGTGGTAAAACAGAGGCTAATACAACCACTGATTACAATCGTCACATAGACGGTGCCTTGCCGTTGCCACCAGGAGATCTTGGCTCCTCCTGTAGATAGACAGGCTCTTCCCATAGCTGGGAGGGACAAAGAGAAGGGATGCATTCTGGCAACGGACGTGGAGGGGTGTGGCGGTGGCGGTGTTAAAAACGTGACCCCGGGTTCTGGGCCCAGCCCCATCCCTTAGGCAGCTGACTTAACCTCCCAACGCCTCAGTATCCTCAGATGTAAACTCGAGTTAATAACTGCGTCTAATTAACTAGACTGTTGTAAGAACTCAGTGAAACAATGCCCGTCTGTATTCGCCGTCCGATGTTTTGAGCACCTACTGTGTGTCCGGAACGGTGTCAGAAGAGAGATTCATACGTGAGTGACAGCAGGGCCCGCCCTCCCGTGACTCGCAGTCTAGGGAAGGAGACAGGTGTCAGAGACAGTCATACCAACAGCCATTTGGGTATGATGGCGACAAAAGGAATGCAGACCGTGGGCTCTGCTCTGGGCAGGGTAGAGATGAAACGCTCAATACTTACATCTTGGGATGAGCATGAGGATGATGACGATGTACAGAGAGTCCAGAAGGTTTTAGGGAAAGGAATGGCTGCTTCCAGCTCCAAAGGCTGAGGAAAGCTTTTTGGAAAAGGCGATGCGAAGTCTACGATGTGAAGGACGAGTTGTTTTCGCGTGGATAATTTCGGAAAGAACGTTTACAAAGAAGGGGAAGAGCGTGGAGAGGGGGAGGTGAGGTAGGCAAAGTAGCCCCCCACCCCACGCCAGTGCTCTGCTCGCGAGGAGGGAGGGCCCGGTCGAGGGCGCCTGGGGCAGCCAGTGTGGGCCAGGCGCGACGAAAATCAGGAAATCCTTCTCCGGGTTCCTGTGAAAAGTTGAGCACTAGCCCAATCATCCACAGAAAGATGGTGGCCAACCACCGGGTGGGGTTAAAGACGGGACAATGTAGCCCTTTGGTGGAGGCGGGGGTGGGGGCGAGTGGAGGAAGAATTCTCCTCCCTGCCTGCCAGGGTGGCCTCCACGGTCCGAAGCCTTTCATTCAGAATTCGAATTTGGGCCACTCTGGCATTTCAGTTTAGCGGTGGTTTGGTTTTTGTTGTTGTTGTTGTTGTTGTTGTTGTTGTCCCCTTTCCTTCTTCCTTTTTTAAATGCTTTGGACAGGAAGCCAGGAGAACTGGGTCTGCCTTTGCCAACACCTCTCGCTGGCCACCTCACCCCAAGCAAGTGTCTGCCTCGACTTCCCCGTATCGTTCAAGAGAAAAATGGGACGCAATGACCGCCAGGGCCCCTGCTAACTCCGCGGTTTAACTTTTTCTTTATGGGGGGAACAGCAGTGATTTTGTGACGTTTCTCTGTGCGTTATTTTGTGACATTAGTCATCCTCAGTAGAGAACCAGGGTGTCAGGTGAGGGGCAGTTTTCCAGTGAGGTCCGAGAAGATGAGACTCATACGGGGGATGTATTTAGGGCGAGACGAGAGGCCGGGTGCAGCTTGCAGTGAGGTTTCCCGCTCAGAGAGCAGGAGGGCAGTCTAGTGTCTAGTAATGTGAGCTGGGGGCAGAGCAAACCGTCAGAAAGTGGTTAAAGAAACCCCGTAGCCTCCGGAGTTCCCAGAGATGTGTGCTGATCTCTCCCAGTGAGCCTGGTGACCAGACAGTGAGCCTCTGGAGATGATGGCGGGAGATCAAATTGGTGATTATAATCACAGCGGCTAACAGGTACTGAGGCGCCGTGCCAAGCACGATGCATCCACTTTGTAATCACATCAGCCCAGTAGGTTAGGTGCCATTATTATTCCCATTCTTTGTAAGAGGAAGCTGAAGGTTTCCTTGAGGTTGTATGACTTGCCCGAGGTCGCCCGGCTCCAGAGGGCAGAGCCGGGACTCCAGGGGAGCAGCAGGCTGGTGCCCTGTGGCGAGGAGCTGCCTGGCATCACCCCTCCCTGGCCCACGTGACAGTGCGCCTCATTGACTCTAACTGCCCAAGACAAAGAGAGCAAGAACGACGGCAAGATGCTGGCTGTGTGCGGAAGGGCGGAGCAGAGAGAGCCCTGTTAGGAAAGAAGCTTATTGCGCGGTCTGTCAGTTCCTTCATCCGGAAAATGAGAGGGCCGAGCCCCGTGACCCTTGACGGCCCTTCCCGCTCTGAAATAGCATGTGCTCTGGGTCTGTGGGGATGGGGACACTGGAGTAAGTCCTCATGTTTGTCCTTTTGTTAAGTCGGGGCCTGGCAGGAAGATGGTCCTGTGGCAACCCCAGCCTGGGGGCTCTGGGAACTCGTCCCCAGCAGTGACTGAGACCCGGTCTGCTGCTGTCGCCACTGGGGCCCTTGTCAATTCATATACGTGACAAACGCCGTGCATCGGTGACTCATGTGAGCCTATAATGGTAATATAGGGATTCATTTGTTCGGCAACGGGGACCAGCCCCATCCAGATACGTGCTGGTTACTCCCGCGTCGTCCCATTGAGGTCAGTTATGAGCCCCCAAGCAGATCCGTCTGGATGCTTCATAGGGAGGCTGTGTGTTTGATCCTAAGCAATGCAATAGTCCTGGGCTAAGCTTGGACGGGGTGCCCTCCCAGTCACACTCCCTCATAGGCTGCATGACATCCCAGAAGTAAGAGACTTCCCTCCACCGTCAGGGAGGAGAACGTGTGTCTAGAGAAGGTGCGTAACTACAATGAGTTGTAGCGTGACAGGGTGGAGAGCGCCTGGGCTTTGAACCCAAACAGACCCAGGTTCAAATCCTCACTCTCAGCCATGTAATAGCTGAGTGACCTTTGCAAAGTAGGGTAACCTCTCTGAAGCTAATTTTTCTCATGAGTAAAATGGGGCCACTGATAGTACATAAGTCATAGGATCATTGCCAGGCTCAAATGAGATGTAACCCGTATCCCGCCTGACTCTCGGGCACTCAGTGCCTGGTAACTCCTCGTGTGTGAAAGGGCGTCGTGCACCAGTTAGAAACAAGGATGCTAGCACCTGCCTGCCTGGGTTTCTAACCCGGGTTTCTAACCGGAATTAGACTGTATCTTCATACCTCAGTTTCCTCATCTGTAAAATGGGCATAATAATAACACCTACTTTGTAGGATTGAATCAAGGTTAAGTTTGTTTTAAACTGCAGTACCTGGCACATAGTAAGTGCTGCCAATATCCGATATCGTCACCATTGTGTTTGTTGCTGTTCCTGTCACGCCGTGCTGGGGAAAGAAGTGATCCAGGAAGGTGGCCGTGGCCAGGTGAGCCCTCAGAAGAACATTGCGTGGAGGGGGACAGGTAGGCCCAGCCTGGGCCTTACAGGGACTGGAGCATCGGACAAAGTTCCCTCCCTGAGTACTTTGCCTCATCAATTTGGAAACACCTGCCTCGCCCACTCTATCATCTACCGCCTTCTGTTCAAATAGCATCGCATCACCATCAAGCAAATGGGGCCCTGCGATGGCAGAGATTCATCAAGTGACAGAGCTGGGCTACGTGGTAGTTCCGTTTATTTTTAGTGACTTCACCCTCCAGCTCTTTAAATTAGCTGCTGGGCTAATTTAAGGCGCTTCTTTGGTACGCGGTTAGCAGTTTCTTTAGAAATGACAATGCGCAGTTAAATCCCCAAGTGACTGTGGGGACAGGTCTCGGTCAAATGGCAGGGAAAGGAGCCTGCTTACCTCGGTGCAGCACCACCACTGCCCACGAGGCTCTCCTGCCAACCCACGGATTGCCCAGCAACACGATCCAGGGTGTTCTCTCCCTTTCTGACCCCCATGGTCAAGCCGTTGCCAAATCCACCCTCTTTCACCTAGAACCAGCGATCCTTAGATCTTAGCCTGCCTTGGAATCACCCACGAGGCTTGCTAAACAGATTGCCTGGCCCACTCACGAAAGTTTCTGAGTCCACAGGCCTGCGATAGGGCCAAGGATTCATATTCCTAACAAGATCTCAGGTGATGCTGATCCCGGTTGGCCGGGGATGTACGCTTTCAGAATGATTGACCTGGAATATTCCAGTAGCTTCCTAACATCGTCCAGTCCCCTGCCTCGATTCAGGACTCGTGCTGCTGGCAGGCTCATTCACCTTCACCATACTTCTGATTTTGCCACTCCCCTCCCCTAAATCCACCACTCCTGATCTCCGGCACTACCAAATCCAAACACCCTTGTCTCACATCCTAGATCCTATGAGACCTAGACACCCCCACCAGCTTCCTGCTCGTATTCCCACCCCTTCCCCTTCATGCATACTACGCAGCAAACCAACCTCCTTCCATATGTTCTAGGTCCCACTCTGCATGTTCGACTGGCCACTTCCGCCTTGCTCACTCATTGTTTATGGATGGGTCTTGTCTCCCCCCCCAACGTGGTCACGTGCTTCTGGGGTGGTAAGAACTGTGTCCACCTCACCGAGGCCCCTGGGACAGGGAAGTCCTCGGACAAATAAAATTACCGAAGGGCTGCTTAACTAAAAATGGTGACTATTTCTCTGAGAGACTTTGGCGCACTTTCTCCGACACTGGAATTTGACCTTGCTTTATCTACCTTCCGATTTGGTTGCTTTCTGGGGCTGTTATGGAGCGTCTGCCTAAGGAAAAAAGTCTTCGGTTGGATTTAAATCCAATTAGCACAAGAACAATACAGTGAGCTAAGCACGGAATGTGCAGTGGTATAGTCCGAAGTATGAATTCTGAGTCCACTACTGATCTGTGAGGTTGGGCAATTATTCTGGTTCTCTGGGTCTTGGACTTTTAATCTGTAAAATGGCACCTACCTCGTAGTTTCTGCCTACCTCGTAAAATTGTTACGAGAAACAAATGAGGTACTAGAAGCACGTTGCTGGGCCCAATGCTTGACGTACAGTAGGTCCCCAATACATAGCAGGCAAAATAAAAGTTAGGTGGTTTTTCACAAGAGTTTTAATAAAAAAGAATCCCATTTTATTTGAAAAGCGATAATAGATAAAACACTCCAGAATTTTAATGAATCAAGGATATACCAAATTCAATAAAAAAAAAAAAAAAAAGAAATTACCCCAAAGGACTAGTAAGCTTGATTTATGTTTTCTTTACCAGTCACTTTTATTTCATAAACCCGCCGTTTCCATTAAAATGCTATTAAGTAAAAAGAGGATTTTACAGTATTTGTGATAACTTGGATCTCGATGTGATCATTGGAATTAGCTCAAGCAAAGATACCATTTCTCACTGTTTTATCTCTTCTTCTGTATCAGCTACATCTTTACGGCCTTCTTCCAGTTGAGTAAAACACTCCCCCCTAAATTTGTGGTTTTGAGTCCATGAAAATTGTATCTGTGGCTTAGAAGGCCCTTGTCATCTTGAGCATATTAATTGGGATTCAGGAAGGAAGGGAAGCGGTAGTCAGCCAGTAAACACAGCAGCCCTTGAAAGAATGTGAAGGGCTCACGTAAAGGAGAAAAAAAAAAAAACCACTCCATCTGCGAGGCTCTGGGGCAGAACCTGTGGCAGGCTGAGGACGCTGGCAAGAGGCCTCCTCTGACATGCATATCAGCAGGAAAGCCTGCCCAGCCCAAGAGGTCCCCTGGAGGTGGTGGGGTCCCCGTCGCCAGAGCAACCCAAGCAAAGGCCACCACCCTGGACCATCTGCTAATTAAGTGACCCACTGATGGTAGTGGCCTTATCTGCCCGGGATTGAAGTTTCTTCTCTGAAATGGCATTGTCATGGAAATGTTCTGGAACTAGATAAGAGGTGATGCGTACCCAACACTATGAATGTACTAAATGCCACCGAATTGTGCGCTTTAAAGTGATTAAAATGGCACCTTTTACGTTGCATGCATTAGACCACACGCCAAAAAATGGATGGCGTCATTGCACAGAAGGACCTCCAAGTCTGCTGCTAGCTGTGATGTGTCCTGTTTCTGAGGGGAGCACATTTACTTAGGGACCGATCACCACATTCCATTTACTCACAGACAGGCCATGTTGGGGCACCCGGATGGCTTCAGACATGCGCCTGACTCTTGATTTCAGCTCAGGTCATGATCTCATGGTTCGTAAGTTTGAGCCCCGCATCGGGCCTTGCGCTGAGCGTGGAACCTGCTTGGGATTCTCTCTGCCTCTGCCCCCACCCCCCAACCTCCCTCTCTTAAATAAATAAATT